>NW_026057581.1:8112765-8243487 GCF_023721935.1 Panthera uncia
GGGAGGGGGAGAGGGAGGGGGAGAGGGAGGGGGAGAGGGGGAGGGAGAGAGGGGGAGAGGGGGAGAGGGGGAGGGAGAGAGGGGGGGAGAGGGAGAGAGGGAGAGAGGGAGAGAGGGAGAGAGGGAGAGAGGGAGAGAGGGAGAGAGGGAGAGAGGGAGAGGGAGAACATAAAAAGTATGGAAATATAGAACAAAATAAAAAAAATTCCTAGAAGTCAGGCATGAACCTTCTCAATGAAAATCCAGATTGCTAAACATGGTAACTGAAAAATCATCCACACCTGGAAATATCCTTCTGCTACTTCAAACTGAGGCTAAAGTTAAGATCCTACCCGTTTTTCTAAAAAGGAAAAAAAAAAAAAAGATACTACAGAGAAAGACAAGAACAGACTGCCATCAGACTCCATACCTATTAGACTGAATTCTAAAAGAAAAGCCTCAAAGATCTGAGGGACAATAATTATTTCAACCTAGGAAGTTATACCCATTCCAACAAAGAGGAAACATTTTCAGTCATGCATGAGCAGAGAATTTACTACCAGAGACCTTTTCTGACACAATTATTCAAGACAGATTCTAAGTCAAAGTTGAATTTTGTTGACATATTTCCCTTTGGTACCTTGTTAATTTTTGTTTTCATCGTGTGGATAAGATTTACTCACAGAACAGAGAAATAGAAAAAGAAGGAGAGAGAGAGGGAAGGAAAACTCTGAGTATCAGTTATTGGTCCTATAATGAGTTCTGGGCAGGAAGGGTGGGTAAAGAGGACAACCACACATAATTTCCAAGTCAAAACTATTTTTCCAAAATAAGTGTTTGAAGAGCTCAGGCAGAGATAGCAAAAAATGACAGCAGACACACCTACTAATACACACACACACAGATACACACACATACAGAGGCTGTGAAGAACTACCCACACCCCAGCAAGGCCAGTAATTATGCTGCACTCCTATACATGCAATGCAAAACATCATTGCACAACACACACAAGGCCATGGACATGAAAAAGAACCAATTATAAATGTCTTAATAATTTTGGTTTATGTTATTAGTACAAAATCGTCCCAAATCCAAAAGCCTGTGAAAAATCATTCTTGTAAAGCTGTGTGCCTCACTGCAAAAACACCTTTTCCAAGTCTCATTATGCTAGCTGCAGTAACAAACCACAAACACCAGTAGGTTGATAGCATTAAAGACAAAGCACATTGTGCAAATCTTTTTGAATAACTTAATTATGTGTTATTTATTCTTTATAAAACATTACCCTTGGTAAGAGTAGAGAAAGGCGCTAAACAAGCATTATCATGTTCTTCCCAGATCTGGTTTCCCAAGGTAGCGCTAGTTCCAATTGTTTGACTAAACCAGTTGTAAAGTACTTGACTGCAGGCAACTTCAGGCACATTCTCATTTACTCCATGCTCGCAAACTAAAAAATAATTGGCTTCCTCTCTCTACTGGTATCAGTCATAGTTTTAACAGATGGTGCCATTAAATGAGGAAAGTATAGTGCTGAATACAACTAATGACTAACCATATGTCAGCAACAAAACAGTGTTCTTGTCAAGGATGGAACACACTGGATTTTGTTGACTTGTTTATTTGGGGGAGATGAAAACATAGTACGATGAAGTTGTACACACTGATACTAACTTGGAACCAGGAACAAACCTGAAAAGTGCTAAAAAAGCAGGAACAGACCTTCAAATTCTTAAATGGTTTTTCAACCCCCTAAAACATACGAGGGTACACCAGAGAAAGCAAACGTACACAAAATGCCGATTTCAATCTCACCATTAATGAACGTTATTTTTATTAGTCTAAGAACTTTCTCAACTTTGGCCACAGGCTTTTGACACTGCTAGAAGTCATGATCACTTACATGGCAGGCTTTGAACTTCTCTCTTCCTTTCCCTCAGGACACTTCTATCTGTCCAAACGGTACCTTAGAATCTACTATGCGTATGCTGGTTTACAACAGGAACAACAGAACACGCCTAGATCTGAAGCACCAGGAGCCATCCAGGAAGAGCTGTCTCCGCACACCGTTACTTAACACTCTTCTTAACGCAATGGACTGAAACAAACAGCAAGACACCAGCACACACACCCAGATACTGAATGTGTTCTCTGGGTCCTCTAACCACTCTCACTCCAAGAAAAAAGGGCCAAACACCTGTAGCCACCACCCCTCTCCTAAGAGCCCTACTTTTATAGTGTTATTTAAACCGTGCTTGGAGATCAGATGATTTTACCAGAGAAAGAGGTACTCTGAATCTTTCTTCTTGAATACTAACATTATGGTTCCAAGTGCCATCCAATGATAAAAACCTACAACAGCCTATGGATCATTTAACAAGAAGGCATAATTAACTGATTAAAATATGCATTTAAAATTATGTAACAATACTACGGGCGCCTGGATGGCTCAATCAGTTTAAACATCCGACTTTGGCTCAGGTCACGATCTCACGGTTCGTGAGTTTGAAATCCACATCGGGCTCTGCGCTGACAGCTCAGAGCCTAGAGCCTGGAGCCTGCTTCCGATTCTGTGTGTGTGTCTCTCTCTCTGCCCCTCCCCCTCTCGCACTCTGTCTCTCTCTCTCTCTGTCTCTCTCAAAAATAAACATTAAATTGTTTTTTAAAAAGATAAATAAAAATACGTAACAATTTTATTTAGAAACACGGCCATTTCAACAATATGTACGGGCACTTCAACAAACATGATGTTAGAGCAATCGGGAAAATGCAAAACCAAGGTGAGACAGGCCAGTCAGTCTCAACTTCCCTGTTACTTCCCTGTAACAGTCTATTTCCCTGTTCCTTCGAAACAGAAACTGATAACCTACTTTCAGTTCAGTCTCTGCTCTTTAACTCAAGGAAAGAAATAACCTAAGAAAAGTTCAGAAAAAGCAACCACAAAGACACAACCCAGGCACTGATGAGTGATCGAGTAGATGCTTAGCAGCCAGTATCCCAGGCGTGGTCCCTATCTACTTCCTTAGCACTGACCCTAAGCAAACTATCCAAAGCCTATAAACCTCCAAGCTTTCATCTTTAAACTAGATTAACACCACACACCTCACAGAATTGGTCAGGAGGACAAGAGAGGATAATACACGTGAAGCACAGGCACAGCATAAGGCAAACAGAAGCCAAATAAACGAAACCTCACTTCATAAAACTCAAACACCTTTCAAAACCTCCGTGTGAGACACACAGTTTCAGTTTTGCTCAGAATTCAAACAGATTCTGTGAAAGATTTCATGAAAGTTTACTTTCTTTCCCATTGCTACTTTGCTGTAGCATTTTTGGATCAACTCCTTCACCCTGATAACTTTTCCAACATACAGTAAGCAGACCTCAAATCAATAAATGACAAACACAGAAATATATCCTTATGACAAGACTTCGGCATATTGTGCTTCAAAAGCTTCTCTCTTCCTTCTTTGCTTTTCTCAATCTGCATTTATTTACAAACGATTCTTTGGTGCTCAGATAAACTACTCCCAGACTTCTCTACTACCTTCTTGAAATTCTACACATTCAGCTTCTCCGTGTACACAAACCCGCAGAGGCAATCAGGTCAATCTTATCTGCTTTGTCTCTTCTCTGCTCTACAACTTACAAGGAAGAAGTCTGAAGAGACACAAATCTTCAATAAAAAACGAAATATTGTGTCATAAAGTGGTTATAAATTACTAAAAACAGGCTCCCATTATGCTGAAATGAAAGCTTCCCTTTCAACTTCCTAAATAATCAACATGGTTTTGTTTAATCTTAGCTCACCGTTACACGAGTAGGTTGTCTAAAACGTGATCCTAAAAGCTCCCATCTTTTACCAAAACCACCAAAAAAATGTGCCAATATATAAAACAACAGTTTTTAAGACAGAGAACATCACACAGTGAAGGACAATAACTCCTGAAAGGGGGATGCAACTCAGGTGGGCCCTACAACTGCCCCAGCTTACTGCCTTGAAAGAGTTTCCAGTCTCTGTTGCAGCTGACCGAGACAGTCCAGAGAACTCCACAATGAGAAGAGTTAAGAGTTCACAGTTTGCAGAACAGAGTACTGGAGACAAGTGAGCTACATAGCAAGGCAATTCTAAAGACCTCCGGCAGGTACTCTTGAAATACTCAGCTGAGTCTTGGGGCGCCTGGGTGGCTCAGTCGGTTAAGACCCCAACTCTGGTTTTGGTTCAGGTCATGATCTCGTAGTTTCATGACTTCAAGCCCCACATCAGCCAGCACAGAGCCTGCTACGGATTCTCTCTGTCTGCTCCTCCTCTCTCACTGTCTCTGTATCTCTCAAAATAAATAAATAAGCTTTAAAAAAAATTTTTTTTTTAAATACTCACCTGAGTCTTGATCAGTGCATACTTGTGATTAAGCTACCCAAAGTTAGGGGAAGAATAACATCAAAAGAATGGAGAGGACAGTGCCCAGCGCTCATTGAAGGCTGGAAATATGTAATGTCTGTTCTCTCCAGTCAGACAGGAAAACACAATTCACGGAATGCTGGGTAGGGTACCAAAGGGTAATGCCTCAGTAGCAGCCCTGGCCTGACAGAACCCTTGGCTCTGCTCATGCTCAGAATGATCAATTCCAGAGACCCCCCCCCCCCAGCAGGTGCTCTTGAAATGCTGCTTCTAAGGAATTTAACTGGGTCCCAGAACAAAGATCAAGAATATTCACAGGAATAGAAACCTATTCAGCACCCAACAAGGTAATATTTACAATGTCAAACACCCGCTCAGAAATTATCAGGCACGTAAAAAAACAAGGAAAATAAAGTCCCACAACGCAGAGAAAAATCAGTAAATCAAAATGGACCCAGAATTAACAGAGATGCTTGAATTAGAAGATAAATACATTAACAAATTATTATAACTAAATTACATATGGTCAGAAAATTAAGCACAGACCTGCAAGATTTAAAAAAAAAAAAAAAAAAAAAAAAAAGACCCAAACTGATACACTAGAGTTTAAACTGAATCAGCTGCAGTGGGTTCTTCACCTGGCAAAATGACCCTAACCTTTACTCTTGAAAGATCTGGGTCATTAATCATTCCGCTCTTTCTGAGCTGCTGTAGTTTTCCATTAACCTTTACTACTGGGAACGGAAGTACTCAAAAGTACTCCAGAAAACCTCCTGAATTCCAGATTTTGTCTCCTTGACTCCACTGTGCAATAACCCAATTTCCCCTTGGTGATCAGGATCAATCACTCCACCGAGTAATCAGCCTTTTTTTTTGTCTGTTTGTTCAGTGACATAAGGACCCCAAAAGAGCCAAGGGGCAGTCTCATCTCCTAATTCAATGCAGCCACTGTTGTGTCCCCCCTAGTGGAAACACTCTCCCCTTGAGGACGAAGATCTCCAAACCAGCAGAACCCAGTGTTCTCAGGACAAGACAGCAAAAGTTTTGCAAGTGGGTTATTAAGTAGAATTGTGAGAAAAAACACTCACTTCTAACCCTTGATTCCCAGAACCATGAATTCTGACTAGGAGAGAGACAGCACCATATAATTCAAAGCATATCCTGCGCCCTGTAAAACAAGACCCCATTCTTTCGTGATTTTGTCTCTCAACTGGTGCCGTAACAAAGTACTGAGTAAGCTGTTCCACCTTTCAATCAGGCCAGCCACTTTCACATAATGGGGTACATGGCAAGACCGGTAAATTCCAAGGATATAAGCCCATTCTACACTTTCCTTATTGTGGAAGTCAGTCCCTGAGTAGAAGCAATGCAATACAGGATGCCAGGACAGTGGATAAAGTACTCTGTGAAGGCACAGAAGGCAGTACTAGCAGAAGCATTATAGGTACAAGTAAAGAAAGCCAAATTCATATGCAGAATATGTGCCTATCCAGGTGAGGCTACATCCTCGCCCTCTCTCTGATGGAAGAGGTCCAATGCAGTCAACAACCAGCAGATGGCTGGCCGGTTCCCTTGAAAACGGGGCTGTATCAGGGACTCCATGTTAGGCAGATTAGGCGCTCGGCAATAGCATTAGCCAGGTCAACCTTGTTAAGGGAAAGTCCGTATTAGTGAACCATGAACTCTCCAGCCCTGCCAATGCAGCCACTTTTTCATGAACCCATTGAGTAAGCCCTCATGTGACTACAGAAAGAGACTGACACCCACATCATTAGCAAGAGTCTCCACCGCAGTAGATACCCTTTGATGGGCATTCACGGGGGACACAATCTTCACAGTCTACGGACATTCACAGTGGTCCATCCACACACCTCTTTCCCAGACTTCCTTGTCACCAATCTTCAGATCCTTTTCCTTCCAAGTCTCTGACCATCCAGACAAAACATGAGCCGCTGCCCATTAATCAACATGGATCTTTATCTCTAGTCATCTCCTACTCAAAATATAGGAGGCAAAAAAGCACACTGCTCAAAGTTCTGCCCACAAGCTGGATTTCGCTTCATCACCGTCACTCGTGGCCAGTCCTGAGTGGGGCTTTAGCGCTGCAATATCTGCTTTTGACCGATACCAGCAGGTCATACAGACTCATTTGTAAACCAGCCTCAAGTTTTCTTCTTCTTTGCCCAACTGGTCATAAGCAACTCCCAGGAGGCCACAGGCACGGTCTGAAGGAAACAATGAAGCAGAAGTTGGCCTCAAAGGTTTCTGAACCACCTGCTCATATAACCTAACTATATGTTCCAGGGCCAGCCAAGTTTGGCCTCCTACGTACTGTCTCCACGTGGTACCAGAGTGAGGCTGTTCATTCCCACTCTATGGCAAAATGGGTCAGACAACACCCAATTCATGAGGGGAAGCTCAGGCCACATGGTCACCTGATAGCTCACAACTGGGTATTCAGTCTCAAACGAGGCCCAACACAAGCCACGAGCTGTTTCTCAAAAGAAAAATCATTATCTGCAGAAGAGGACATAGATTTGCCCCAAATTCCTTGAGAACTGCACTGTGACTCTCTTATCGGTACATGCCAGGGACAAATAATAGGGAGAAGACCAAAAAGGTGAGGGGGGAGGGGAATCATAGAATACCACCTTTGCTCACAATATCCTCCGTGTTCCCAAACACAGTGGGGAACAGATGGATGCCACTCCCTAAATCTACACCCCTCTGAGATTTAATCACTATGATAGGGCTATAGTCCCAAATAATAAAGGAGCCCCGGAGAAAAGATTACCAGTGACTTTTTCTTCCTTGCCTTGAGGAACTGGATGTGACCATTTCCTTCAGATTAGAAAAGAACACAATAAATATGGTTAAAGGGGATTAGAGGCCAAGATGAGTAAGAAGAATTAAGTGCCTCACTGTTCTAAATCCAGCCCAGGTAACTGATATCCCAGGGTAATGACAGAAGAAGCAGGGACAGCTGCTGGACCTATCAGTAATCTCTGAGGGATCCCAGAGAAAGACTATGGAAACTATGGAAACACAAGAGAGAGGCATGCATTCCAGTTTTCCAAGCTAAGGTAAACTGGGTAACTTATCCTTTGGCCACCCATCCTCAAAGGACTACAATTATATGTTAAAGATGGCTCAAAACCTCTACAGAAAGAAATCACTAGCCAGTGGGGAGAAGCCTGAAATCCTGAGGACCAAACAATGGCAAAGCTAACTTTAATTCTTTCTAAGAGCTGGCAGACCTTCCAGAATGAACTCTACCACGTGAAGAAGTCTGCCCCTCTAGAGTGAAATCCAATTAGCTAACTCGCCACATTGTAACTCAAAAGAAAATCTTGTTTAAAAAGAATTACAATCCAGGGGTCCCAGGGTGTTAGAGTTAAAAAGGGCTTTGGATGTGTTCGAAGGCCCTGCCTTATATGCTAAATGACACACAGGAGGAAGCAGAATGGGATACGAGACTTCAAATCTGTGCTCCCACACTCAGTAGGTATGTATTTTTAGCACATTACCTCACCTAACTTCGCTTGTGCATCCCCGAAATAGTAAACAATGCTCCCCACCGCATAGATCGCTTCTGAGAATCACACGTCAGGTGCACGTAAACCTCTTGGCACAGGGCGTCTTCTACAGCAAGCCCTGAGTGTCACATTAGCCACTACTGTTAACTGGAGGTCAGCAGCCTTGGTCTGCAGCAAAACTGTGAAAGAAATTTTTGCATCAGGTCTTCCCACCTCCTGTCTCAATCATACCTAACCATCTGGTAACCCAGCAAAAATTCTGTATGAGCTATAAACCGGGAAGGAGAAGAGTGAAGAACAAGGTGCCAGGCCGAGCAAGTAAGATCTGGATTCCAGGCCGCCACTAATGAGTTCAGTAACTTGGCACAGGTGAAGGTGCCCCATTCTACGTGGCCCTCAGTTTTCGTAGCTACAAGATGCAGTCGAGGGAAGTGCCATCAAGAGTGTTTCCCCTCCAATACAATTCAACAGGGCGATGCACGGAAAATTTTTACGGTTTGCGTTATTAGTATACCAGTACTTGGCCCTCCCAGATTTTTGCTTGTATCATCATCTTCACCCCGATCCACGACCAGCTCACCACCAGAGAAGCAGCTCTGAGAACACAGACCCCCCCTTATTCTCCAAGGACACACAGAAATCAACTCTCAGTTTAATTTTTTTTCCTTCCGCTCATTCAACGCAAAACTTTAGTCACCACCTACCATTCTCCCTCCAAAAAAATCTCTTGTTAAAACTTCATGAAAACTTATTATCCTCAGGGCACCTCAGTGGCTCAGTCGGTTAAGCGTCCAGCTCAGGTCCCAATCTCACGGTTCGTGGGACCAAGCCCCGCGTCAGGCTCTGCACGCACAGCCCAGAGCCTGCGTGGGATGCTCTCTCTTCCTCTCTCTCTGCCCCTGCCCCACACACACGCTCTCTCTCCCAAAATAAACCAAAAAAAACCTAATCATCAAGAAACAAAAAACCTTATTATCATCAAACATTATTTTACCTAAAAGCAAAAATAAGCATCATTATGATCTTTATGGACTCCCCCGACAGTGCTGCTCCAAGTGGGTTAATCTACATTAACTCAAATTTAAACAAGCTGCCACCACTTGCATTTAATTACGTGTTCCTGCTCTTTCTCAGAGGTACTGAGACTTTTGGAATTATGTACAAAGCATTTATCAGTAACACTGATTTTTTTCAGTAATCTAACCAAAGTGTTGGCCACAGGGAGAACAATGCAGAGAGAAACCTGAAAATTTAGCAATGCCATCCAAGGGAAATTGCCAGTTCCCTCAAGGGATCCGGGATCAATCAGACTAAGGACGTGACTATTTATTTTTCAGCACACCACAGAATCTGGGAACGAAAAAACATGCCAGATTTCACAGAGGAATGCCTTACTTTATATAACACACATCCTAATCTAACACTGTACCTAAAGTGAATTTTACAAATCTAATACTTTAAATGCACTAAGGGTGCTCGCTAGCCAGACACAATTTATAAGTACCGTTTAAAAATATATACTCTCAATCCAGGTTTTTTTGTACAACATTAGATTTGCTTAAGGCAATCAAAACTTTATTAGTAAAATTAAATATCTTGAGTATTAATTACTATCTTACTAAAATCTTGTTTTAAAAGGCATAGACTACTCCTATAAAAGAAAATTTTTATTTTTTAATTGTTTTTTAATGTTTATTTAGTTTTGAGAGAGAGGGAGACACAGAATCCAAAGCAGGCTCCAGACTCTGAGCTGTCAGCACAGAGCCCGACACGGGGCTCGAACTCACAGACCATGAGATCACGACCTGAGCTGAAGCCAGACACTCAACTGACTGAGCCACCCAGGTGCCCCAAAAGAAAAAATTTAATAGAAATTAGTATTTTTTTCATTTTTTTAAGTTTATTTATTTATTTATTTTAAGAGAGAGAGAGACAGTGTGAACAGGGGAGGGGCGGAGAGAGAGGGAGAGAGAGGATCCCAAGCAGGCTCTGCACTATCATCAGCATGGAGCCTGATGCGGGGCTCAAACTCACGAACTGTGAGATCATGACCTGAGCTGAAAGCAAGCCAGGTGCTTAACTGAATGAGCCACCCAGATGCCCCTAGAAATTAATACTATTTAAGGACTGATGTTTGTTCAGTCACCAGCTTGAAAGTGGTATCAGCCTGAGGTCCTAACAAAGAAGAATGACTTCAATGAAATTGACAGAATCAAACTGTTCAGATACAGAGGCCTAATCAATGGCCTAACACCCTTACCGATATAATTACAGGAAGTTTAACCATAGATGGAGAAAGGTGAAATAAGAGGTGTGATTTTTCCTCTGCTTTTGCAAATCTGAGGCAATCAGTGTTCTAAGAAGTAATCAGCCTTTTTGTAAATGGCCAGGAACTTCACCTGAAAAGCAGGTTTGTACCCACTCACTGCCCCCAGTAAACCATTATACATGCATTCACCCACACAGTATTTAATAAGAAGAATCACCTTCTGCAAACAAGTTAAAAAAAAAAAAAGAAGAAAAGGAAAGACCAAATAACTGGGAAGTTACGAGTTAAAGCCAGAAAAGAAAGCCTACAATAAAGCAAGAACCAACACAAAATGAGTAAAACTACTGTAATTTTTTTCAAAATCATAAAACAAGTCACAAGCCACACACAAGATCCTCCTGAATGCCGTGCCTACCAAGAATGAGATTCATACAGAGAGAATGTGATCCCGCACAGCTGCGAGGATGCGAAATATGCTACCCATCATCTCCAGTACGGAAAGGCAAACTGTCAGGCATGTTTCTGACGTTCTGACATGATAGCACAGTTAATTTCTAGAGAAGATTATCAGTATACCAAATGCGCTTAATTTTTCACCATGACACTGGAGGCTTGCACACAGGGAGTTAACATTTGCTCACTTTACCTTAAGCTATCAAGACCAATTTTATGCAAATTTTCATCAACTGTAAATGGAGTTAGGTTTAATAATCATAGGTGTCGATCCAATATGCAAATTAGATTTAAATACCTAAAACAGAGTTATCCTGAGAACGCTGCCTGTCGCAGAAGCTTTGTACCTGCTACACGCTATCATCTTTCCTGTCCACGGCATTTGAACTCTTAACAATACACAAAGCTAAATGACCCAAGTCATTATGCAAATTCTACCAAAAACTCCTTTGAGAAACACAAATAAAAAGTACAGGTGGTAATATTTGTATAAAGCACCCAGTGTTTGCATGAGTGAGTAAGTTTGCATAGGATGGGTCAAACAGAAACAGTTCCAGAAAGGGTAGGTCTTCTCCAGGAACTTTCTCTTCTGGAGACGAAGCAAACAGGTACACTCCACCTGAAGTAACAGGGAAGGGGAGGGATACATAACTGAAGGAACTGATTTCCAGGTACAAAAATACCGTGACTTTGTTCTTTCCAAGTTCTTATCTAAGGTCTAACATTTACTACCTGTGACCTTATTTATTATTCCTGGACTTCTACTTTTTAAAATGTAACAAAGGAGAGAAAATAAAGATACAGATTTGCATTTGTTTGCATTTTTAGAAACTATGGCCCGATACACAAGAAACTAGTGTTTTTACCTGGAGAGGATCTAAGAATTGAGCAAAGAAGGTACCCAGCCAGACAGAAACAAAACTTTTGCCTGTAAATCTTTTTATATTTTAGGTACTTTAAACCATGTGAGGCTATAAACCACTCTCAAGATCAAATTAATAAAAATGTAAATAAAATAATGTGACAATAAGCCACCACAGCAGAAAATACTTTTTTACTGAACTGCAGAAGCTGAAGACAGAATTTTAACTTTCCAACAGGCTGCAATTAAATTGAGGCAAACTAAAAAGCACTGGATATATTTTGTAATTATAGTTTTACAATAACAACAACAACAACAAAAAACCTCAGTAAGTTCTTTTGTTATATACAAACGCTGAGAGAACAGGAGTAGAAAGGCCACTGTTTAAGTATATGAAAAATAAATGTCGCTGTTCATCTTCCTGAGGCTGAAATTGTATAGCATATAGTAAGTCTATTTTAATTACCTTTATCCTCAATGCTAAAAGCCAATTAATTATTAAGAGTTGATAAAATTGGCTATTTGAAATGTTTAATTTGACTCTAGTTTCATATGTATATTTTAATGAACACAATAGACATTTCTCAGTAGGCTGTCCTTTATGAATTTAAAACATGTATCTATGCTCATGACAGGAGGTCACATCATTAATGACTTGCCTTAGCAAGTTGGGTCAGACATGTAGCACATGCCACACTTAATGTAAAAGTTCAAATGTATTTTCTCTTCAAAAATGGCTTTAACCTATTTTTCTGTCATCACTATACAGCCTTCAAAATCATTATTAGGCTCAGTTAGGCTGAGGTTTCCGTTTAGGAACAATTTTGCCTTTTGGCAAAAAGACAATCAGTATGTGACCTTAGCAACAGCAAACTTTATTACAAAGCTGGCCCACAGCACAGCCTTCCCCGGATTCCAAATTATGCCGATGCTTTTGGTAACTATGACCATTACAAACATAAGAATTGAAGGAAATTCAACTTCATCTTCCCGACGATGCCTCTGAAGCTCTGTGAATCCATCCATGCCTGCGCAGCTCTCGGGAGCCCCGCGCCGACACTCTCCAGCAGAGGCCTGCAATTCCTACACGGGCACTACAGCGTGTGGACCGTGACCCCACCACCGTAACCACTCGCAACAGATACTAACGGGCAGACAGAAGGAGACAGGAGACGGAGGAGGAAGAAAACGTTGGCTCAGCACTCACATCCTTTTTTAACACTCGGTGGTGGAACCTTAATGGTCCCCACCATGTTTCTCTCACGGCCTGCAATTAAGAGACATCTATTTCTCTCAGGTCTAAAGCCCTAGAATCCCAAAAGAGTTCCTCCTCCTAGAAACTCTCTAGATACCCACTTAGGAAGGCACAGTTAAATATTACAAGGAAAGAGGAAAACAGTTCTCAGGCAGGGGTTTCAAGGGGGAAAAATATAAAAACTACAAGTATTATGAGTAAGGTTATGGCACCCCTACTCTGCCCATAGCAGGTCATTTACATACCCCATCTCTAATCCTCATGATGACCTTATTAGGTACATTACACAATCTGCATTTTCAGGATGAAAAATCGGACTCCAAGTAAAGCAATCCGGGAGAGTCACATAACTATTAAATGGCAAAGCAAGCATTCAAACACAGACTTATCTGCCAATACGAACAAAACAACACTAACGAAATCATGGCGGCAGCAGTCTGGTACCATTATATCGTTTTTTCCCAATATCCTTCTAAACACTTCTATCTTAAATATTTTAATTTAAGTTCATTTCTTATTCATAAGAATATTCTTATTCTTACTCATAACAGCCATACAGAATAGGTATCATTATCTACTTTACAGACGAGAAAACTGGGTACAGAGAGGTTAAACAACCTACTCAAGGTCACACGGCAAGTAATGAAATGGTTCTTGGTTCTTGCACTTTATGCAGTCTGGTACCACCACACACACTCTTACCTGCTTTCCCATAACACGTCTCTAATGCTTAATATAAAGCAATGCAATTCTACGGTCAACAAATAACTCTGTGAAACTTAAAAATATAAATGTGGACTTTATTCTTAATGTTTCATTGAAATAACAGAAAAACTACCCAATATAATAATTTAAAAAGTATTTTTCATGTTATATTATTGTCCTGAAATTCAATCCCACCAATGTCAATTAGGGGGCCCTGCTCTCCTGAAAAGCTGGGAGGCAGGTAATGAATAATTTTCTAATCAAACAACGAGTATTACAGGATCCCAGAATGTTCCACGAGAATACCCACCAAAGGAAACTTGAGAAACAATAATTATTAATTACAGAATTAAAGAAACAGAAACTCTACTCACAAAGTTAAGCCTTTCAATCTCATTGGCTTTCACTAAGAGTTTCGATTACATCTAAAATCAAATGGGAGGCAATCTGAGACTA
This sequence comes from Panthera uncia, assembly GCF_023721935.1. Classification (NCBI taxonomy): domain Eukaryota; kingdom Metazoa; phylum Chordata; class Mammalia; order Carnivora; family Felidae; genus Panthera; species Panthera uncia. Next base: position 8,126,683 of record NW_026057581.1, read on the forward strand.
TTTCTATTTAGCATGAATGTGTGAGTATGTGTGTGTGTGTGTGTAATATTAAGTATAAAGGAGAAAACAGCAAACCCACCACTGAAGTAAAAGCCCAACGTAAATACACAAGATGCTGTGATACATGTAATTTAACGGCTCTGACTAATGCTATCTAGCCTGAACATTCGTAATATGCGAATCTGATAACAAAAGGCAAAGCAAATTTCTCAACATAGCAGAATGGATATTCAGGAAGACAAAAAGACCACCGATAATTTCACAAAGGACAACCTGAATGAAATAAGTAACAAGATAACCCTCTTTCTGTAGTGATATTTTTAATATCATTGCCTGAACCAAGACTCTGATTCATGTAAAACCACAAAATAAAAGTCCACATTCTAAGACTTGCAATTTTTCATTTCAAAACTTAAATATATAATCCTTTAAAACAAAAATGGGTAGTAGCTCAACTATGCTCAGGACATCTTAATTTTAGCTTTCTACTCTAGTCAAGGAACGTAACAGGTCATTCTTAGAACTATTATACCTACAAGAAGCAGCAATAAAATGTAAAATGGATGAAAATATTTTAAAAGGAGATCTCTTTCCATCCCAAACAACTATCTTAAGTAGAAAAGCAGAGCTTGAAAACAATAAACAAAACTCTAAGTGTAATTTTACTAATTTTGCCTCTGAATTTTTGAATGACTGCCAAAAAGACCTAAGCAAAAGGGGGAAAATATTTAAAATAAAAAAAAAAAAAAAAAACACCTCTGAGCCACTGAAGGTAGAAACGCTAGAGGGAAAAACTGAAATAGAAAGAAAACTTCAAAGAGATTCTGTAATCGAAGATGCCTTCTTCTTGACTGCCTCATCTTGGAGATTAAAGAAGATTTTTAAAGCTGTTCCATGGACATAGAGATCAAACATTTATAAATGTTTATAATTTTACAAGTCCTAAATTCAAAGGCGGGCTCGAAGAAGGAAGAGTAACACAGGTGGCAAGGAGGAAAGACGAATTTTCTCGGGTGAGGGAGGGATGTGGAAGGTGGCTCTGAAGAACATACTCCGTGGGTTGAAGAAAAGAAAGTAATTTTGTAAAGCTCACGTATCACCCACAACACCTAAATGAACAACGACCCATAACGAAAAGGCAACTAAGGCACAGTGTCAAGTTCATTTCTACTAGAATTTAACAGCATAAGCTCATCAAGTACTCATACAGTGTCTCTTCGGGAGCAGTCCAAAATTATCATACATACCTGGTTAGCACTTCTCTTTCCAAATGAAAACGTCAACAATTCAGATTTGTAATTTTTGAAAATTTGCCGACAATTAATGACATTTTATGGTCTCAGCTTTCTGCAGAAATGAAATAATGAAAAAAAGGAGGGAGGTGGGAGGGAAAAAATTGGATCCCTCTCAACAAAAACCTGGAGCAAATCAAGTACTAGGAGGAACGGTCATTGCAGGGTTGATGGAAGCAAACACCCATTTCCACGGATACATTTTTTACCTAGCAATCTCCTCAATACTGAATAAACATACCGTTTACAACGCTAAAGGAAGTAGAGCTGCACGTGACCTTTTTACCACTTTATTTCCCATCAGCAGACACTATACGTTATCATATCCGGTACTCAGAGTTCCCTGAAGGAAGCGAGGGCAACTCGTTCCCTTATCAGTCTTCGTATCAACAGGGCCCACATAGTGCCGACCACACGGCAGAATTCATATTCTAAACGTCAGCATCATTTAAAACGGGGTACAACTAAAAACAAGGTGAGTCACGTAACTGCAATCTCTCTACTAACGTGAGACGCATTTCTATTCAAGGCCTAGTCAAGGCCTAATTCAAACTTCATCGCCTCTCTGTAGTTTGCCCATCAGCTTCAGGATTTGACGGGATTACTGTTTCCTCTGTAACTACAAGAAGCCTTCATCCACACACCAAAGTGTTTCACCTTGACTCTAACCACTATCCATTACTAAACACTGACCGAGTGCCTACTGCAGGCTGGCAGTTGCTCTAGGCTCCGGGGCGACAACAGCATCGCCGCGTGAGGCTCCTGTTCTCCTGCAGCTGACGGTCTCGTGGGGAAGAAACAGATGAGGAACGTCAGCTGGCGCCCAACACTCAAAGGAAGTAAAGAAGGCCGAAGACAGAAAGTGAGGGAAGGTGCTGTTTTACACAGGGTGGTCAGGGAAGAGCTCTCTGGTAAGGTAACGGGGGCGCACAGACCCAAGATGAGGGAACCTGGAGGAAGAACATTCCAAGCAGAGGGAACAGCAAGTATTCACACATGCTTGAGGATGTTCAAAGAACAGCAAGACGATTAGGGGAACAGTGGTAGCAGGAAATGGAGTCAGAGAAGTGTGAGGCCTTCAGGGTGCCTAATACCTCTCAAGTCACGATAAAAACTGGCTTTCACTCTTGTAGCTATTTATATTTAAATTAATTAAAATTAAGTAAAATTTGGGGGTGCCTGGGTGGCTCAGTTGGTTAAGCGTCCAGTTTCGGCTCAGGTCACGATCTCATGGTTCGTGGGTTTGAGCCCCGCATCGGGCTTCGTGCTGACGGCTCAGAGCCCGGAGCCTGCTTCGGATTCTGTCTCCCTCTCTCTCTGCCCCTCCCCCGCTCACACTCTGTCTCTCTCTCTCTCCCTCTCCCAACCATAAACAAACATGAAAAAAAAATTTGTATGACTTAAATAAAATTTTAAAATCAGTTGCCCCCTTGCGCTAACTGGATTTCAAGTGCTTAACAGCCATGTAGGGCCACAGCTACCATATTAGTACAAAACAGAACATGGCCATCATTGCAGAAAATTCCATTGGCTAGCACTGTGAATGAAATCTGAGAAGAGGGAAATAATCTGGTTAGGTATTCAAAGAATTTAAGTGGAAAACGGATACAGTGGTGGGGAGCAGAAAGATAAATCAGGCAACTATTATAATCTAGGCAAGAAGATGATGCTGAATTAGACCAAGGTGGTGCCCATTAAATGCAGGTGATAAAAATGACAGGACCCAAGATATGTCTTAAAGGTAGAGCCAGCAGAGTTTGCTGACAGATTCTATGTGAGACATGGAAACGGGAGTAGTTAGTCTTGATTCCAAATTCTGCCCCAAGCTAGAGACACAGATTCCTTCTACTGAGATAGGAAGCCTACAGAGGAGCAGATCTGAGGGGGAGATTAGCACTTTTAGACATGTTGAGTAGACATGCCCATTAAAAATTCAAATTCAGATGATACGTAGGCAGAGAGTCCAGGGTTCAAAGGAGAGACTGGATTTGGAAAATGTATATTTGGGAACGGTGTGCATACAGAGTACTTCAAAGCTGTGGAGCTCTGCAAAATTCCAAATGAGTCCAGGCGGAGAAGTAAAACAAAGTGCCTTGGGGGCTCCAACATTTAGATACCCTAATCCTTGCTGGAGGAACCAGCAAGGATGACTGAAGGAGCAGCCAGGGAAATGGTAAAAGAGCTAATAACCAAGAGGGACTGGTATCCAGAAAGCCTGGTAAAAACGTATCTCAAGGAGGAAAGAGTAACGTATCTCAAGGAGGAAAGAGTGATCAGCTATGTCAAATGTTAACAGATAAAGACTGTAAGACAAGGACTCAGAAGTGACCATTGCACTTGGCCATACAGAAGTCACTGATGAACTTGGCAAGAGCAATTTTAGTAAAGGTGCCTGATTGGAGTAAATTAGAGACAGAAGGGGAAGCGGCAGGTATAAACAACTGCTTACAAGGAGTTCTGCTACAAAAAAGGAAGAAAAAAAATGTAAAAGTTGGAGTGGAATATGGTGTCAAAGAAGATCATTTTAAGATAGGATGGGGCGCCTGGGTGGCTCGGTCAACTAAGCATACAACTCTTAATTTCAGCTCAGGTCATGATCTCACAGTTCATGAGTTTGAGCCCTGCATCGGGCTCTGCGCTGACAGTGTGGAGCCTCCTCGGGATTGTCTTTCCCTCTCTCTCTCTGCACCTCCCCTGCTCCCGTGCTCTAAGAAATAAACTGAAAAAAAAGAAAAGATAGGATATATCACAGCATGATTGATGATAGGAATCCCGCAGTAAAGAGGGGAGATAATCCACAGAGAAAGGAGAAAACTTCAGGAACAATATCCTGGAGCAGTGAGGGGGGATCAGTGGACAAGTGACAGAGCTGGCCTCAGGAGCATGGACCACTGATCGGGTGCCGTGGAGGGACCACAGTGTGGCTCATGAAGCAAATCCATGCAGGCAGGTAGACTGGGTACCGGGCGCACGAAGGTATTCTCGTCCAGTGGTTCTAAGTAGCTGTGAGCTTCACTGGACTGATGGCTTTTCAGAAGAACGGGCTGCATTTTGGTCATCTGTGGACTTCTAGCACTAGCAAGCTGGCACACATTAAATCATTCAAGAGTTCCACTGAGCCAATACATTCAAACTGCCTAACTACCCAGGGGCCGGAGCTTCTGCCCTGACACGTGCAGGGCTTACTAGGTCCATTCTGCACACTTCACAGAAGAAAAGGCACCGCGGTTCCCACCAACCACAGCCCCCCCCCCCCCCCCCCCCCCGTCCCCACTCTTCACCCAGCTTCTCCTGGACAGGGTGGGAAGCGTGTTTCCATGTCCGGCCCACATGGGCAGAAAGTGCTTCCCGCCCATTGGATTAAAGTCCCCAAATGGCAACTATCCACCTTGATTTTGACTGACCCCCTCAGACACTATTGACCCAGAACAGACCAACTGGTTATACTCTTAGCATATAATTGACTTCCTTTTCCTTTAAGCAGTCGATGGAGCACCTTCCCCACGCGGATCAAACCCAATTCCTGTATAGTATTTCCCTCCTAGCCTCCCAGACTTACAGATACTACAGGTCCCTATTTACAAAAGCCTTTAGAAATTGTAAGGATTTTTAAAATAAGAATGAGATTAGAAACTAAATATACAAAATGTAATTCAATTTCCTGAGCCCCTTGCTAAGAGTAAGGATACTGAAAACAAATCAAATGTGAAATATGAGTACTAACATTAAAAAAAAAAATAACAGAACACTGCCACCATTACTGATACTCATTAAAAGGGCAAAGTCATATCCTCTAATCCGGAATACATCTGGGCTGTTTCTTACACTTACTTTCCTAGCTTAAAGTAGTATTTTTAATAAAATACACTTAGGCTTATTAAATCTGTTAAAATTTGACCAAGATTAAAAAAAAAAAAATCCTTAGCCTCTCAACAATTTTTTGAGTAGCTAAAATTATTTCAAAAAGAACCATTCTCCCAATAGACACGGGGAAACTAATGGGGAAGAGAGCTTTTTCTAACAAAAGTGTCTGATTAGATAAGATAATGCAACACATCTATTATATCTATTGTGACAATACCATTCACACCACTACAGCTAACACTCTTAGCATTTCCATTATAAAAACCTGTTTTTCAACTCTGCCACCTGCCAGCCATTAAAAAAAAAAAAAAAAAAATGCTCTTCCATAGCATTCAAGTGTTGATCCTGGAAACATTTCTACCACCACTCCTACTAAATGTTTTTGTTCTTTAGATTACCATGCAAATATTTTTAAGAGGGTATTTTATCTTTCAACAGTACACAGGTCTGATATCAAATATTAAAGTTTAATCTGCAAGCAAGAATCACTGAAACATTCATTCCAGAAACACATCAATCTGTACTGGAGGTCACTGTGGTAGACTCTTAGCCATCGAGACATCACTCTCACCTCTAAATAAGAGTTACAGATATTTATGACACTGAAGACATCAATAGTGATAAATATTCTTCATTTGACTAAAGTGGGGGGAAAATTCTAACAAGAAAATATGAAACAGAGAAATGTAAAAATGAAGAAACAGGTAAAAAGAGCTAAATTCACAGCGAGGAAAAGCAGTATGCAATGGTCACAAGATCCCAAGGGAAAAAAATGGGCTAAACTACCACCTACCTATTGTCCCTGAGACAGATTTGCTGGCTACTAAGCAAATGCTCAAATGTAAGGCACAGTTTATTTTTCCCCCCAAAAAATTATCCCCCAGAAAATATGGAACTGTTTCATATTTCCAATCAAGTCTATGCAAAATCTTCCTTATTACCAGGAGCCTTACTCTCTCCATTCCCTTATTTTGAATAACAGACCATCACTTGGAGAAGATACTACCCTGAGCAACAGGGTCTCTGAAGCCTAGAGAAGTCACTGGAACCAGTAAAAACAGCTGCAGTGAGATTTAACCCCGATTTAACTCCTAGGGATGTAACTTCACACTGGCAAGTATTGCATTTCACTGTAACAAGCCTTTCAAAGATTAATTTTTTTAAAAGCATTATAATAAACGGGTACACTGTAGAGATCAACATATACGCTTCTACAGGAGTAAAGACAAAACCAACTGTTCTTTAATTATGAGAACAGGCGCCTGGGAGAAAATTTCCAGAGACCACATCACAGATGGATTCAAAATATGCTGAATTCCAAACACATCAAATGGAAGTGAAGTCTAGAAAACTGTGTCAGACAAGTCAAAAAGTGATTCTAGAGAGGAAAACCTGGAAAAGCAACAACTTTAAAATGATTTCATAGGATGCAATTTTAACTATGCGTACATAAATTCACAAAATATAAGCATATTTGACAATTTCATTTGACAATTTCATCTTCATTCTGAAGTTTATATATTGCAGTTAATCAAACATGTTTCTCTTCTCACTAGGAAAACAGGGTCATTGTCTAGTGGGATCATCCATGTTTTGCCCCATGTGGTGATTGAAAAAATAAAAATAAGTACCAAATCTTTTCATTTTTAAAATTATTTCCTTCAGCCCATAGCACCGTATCCCCGCTATGTTCAATAGTTAAACAACATGTTAAAATTTACTTCACATACGTGAAAAGGTCTCTGTAAAACATCTTGTGAATGAAACAGTATTTTGTGGGTCAGATACGTGAAGAAAATACTTCCTCTGCAAAACGTAATTATGAATTTGCTGTTTATTTTTGAAAATATACTTCTCTGTTTTTAACGACAGGTGGAGGTAGGGACTGGGCTTTCCGAACCGAGGGTCTGGAAGACAGCCTGCTGTGTTTTTCCAAAAGGATTTAGTATTCATTTTTGAAAACCATGCTTAATCCTTAGCATGAAGTTAATATACGTAAGCACTCAGAAAAATGCCCAAATATTACCAGGAACTGCTAAGCCAAAAACTAGCGTGTTAAAGGCTGTAACATTATTTACAGACTTGTATGTTACTGCAAAAGGCAAAACCTGCAATTTCACAGTATTTATTATAAATCATAGATATGTAAAATAATACCGAAACTGGAGATCATACTTTAACGATTACCACAGGCACTCTGTATTGGCTGTAAATCTCCTACTGTTCAATTCTGAAGCCTGCTAAAGCATCCATCATTAATGATGCTGTCATATTACTTTGATCTCTTTAATACCTACATTTCACAAGGAACAGCATTTTAAAAAAATAAAGGTTAATGAGAGCTGCGATAAATTAAGATTTTCACACAGTACAGAACATTTTTTTTTCAAATATTTACCTAACCTCTAACAACAGCAATTGTATTTGGTTTGCACAAACCGTTAGCTTAACACCCTTCAAGAGTCTTAAAAGGATGACTGCTTTATAAGAATGAAGAACAGGGGCACCTGGGTGGCTCTGTCAGTTAAGCGTCCAACACTTCATTTCAGCTCAGGTCATATTCTTACAGTTCGTGAGATCGAGCCCCATGCCCAGCTCTGCACTGACAGTGCAGAGCCTGCTTGGGATTTTCTCTCTCTCTCTCTCCCTCTCTCTCTCCCCAGTGTGTCCCTTCCCAATGTGTATGCATGCGCTCTCCCTCAAAATAAGTAAACTCTAAAAAAAAAAAAAAAAAAACAGAGCTGCATCTCTGTGTCCCCCACAGCATCTAACTCAGCGTCTTTTACATGGTAAGTATACATTCAACAGGCCCCATGAAAACGGCTCCTTATGAAATTCAAAGAATTGTAAGGCTTCTTACTAAACCAAACACAGACAACATATCTTAGGAACTAGTATATGGGAATAACACTCCTTTACCAAAGAACTATGTATTTAAAGCAACCTTTACCAAGCATAAGAGACTCTTAAAAACTGAGAACAAACTGAGGGTTGATGGGGGGTGGGAGGGAGTGGAGGGTGGGTGACGGGTATTGAGGGCACCTGTTGGGATGAGCACTGGGTGTTGTACGGAAACCAATTTGACAATAAATTTCATATATTGAAAAAAAATAAAATAAAATAAAGCAACCTTTACCAATGAGAGGATAATACGGTATCTTTGCTAAAATACAAATATACGATAACCCATTTTTTCAAATTACAGTAAAGCACAGTAAAAATGGAAGTCTAACTTAAAAAACAAGTGTTGGGGGCACCTGGGTGGCTCAGTCGGTTAAGCGTCTGGCTTTGGCTCAGGTCATGATCTCACAGTCCATGAGTTCGAGCCCCGCATCAGGCTCTGTGCTGACAGCGCAGAGCCTGGAGCCTGCTTCAGATTCTGTGTCTCCCTCTCTCTCTGCCCCTCCCCTGCTCATGCTCTGTCTCTCTCTGTCTCAAAAATAAATAAAAACATTAAAAAAAAATTAAAAAAAAAAAAAAAAAAAAAACAAGTGTTGGGGGCACCTCAGTGGTTAAGCATCAGACTCTTGATTTCAGCTCAGGCCATGACCTCACAGCAGACCTAACCACTCCCCTCCAACCCCCGCCCCTGCCGGGGCTGACAGCACAGAGCCTGCTCGAGAATCTCTCTCCCTCTCTGTCTGCCCCTCCCCTGCTCACACATGCGCTCCTACTCTCTCCCTCTCTCTCAAAAATAAATAAACTTAAAAAACAATAAGTGTGTGACAATAACCCCATTCAAGATTTTTTTCACGACAGCCACTGCCCCAAGTTAGTGGGAGGCAAAGTGATCTAATGCATCGAGGGTTGAGTGAGGCTCTGGAGGCTGAGCTGTAAAAACATCTCAGCCTCTCCCGGAAATTTTAATAATGTATTTTAAGATTAAAAAAAAAAAAAAAAAGTAGGGGTGGCTCAGTCGGTTAAGTATCCAACTTCAGCTCAGGTCATGATCTCATGGTCCGAGAGTTTGAGCCCTGCGTCGGGCTCTGTGCTGACAGCTCAGAGCCTGGAACCTGCTTCAGATTCTGTGTCTCCCTCTCTCTCTGCCCCTCCCCTGTTTGCGTGCGCTTTCTCTCTTTCTCCCCCTCTCTCAAAAACAAACATTAAAACAATTTTATAATAAAATGTAAAGAAATGAAATAAAGTAAAAGGTAGAAAAAGTGTCAGTGAAACCAACCTCACCGTTGAGTTGAGGGGAGACACACAAGGGTTATGACACAGCAATAAAAGAATACTACCCAGAACGTTTAACCCATAGCTAAGAAAGGTGACTGCCATTAACAGCCTTTGTTACAGCCTGGGGAGGGGAGTCGATACTATAAAGGAACTTCAGCTTTAAAGACCAAACAGAAGTCAAGGGTAACCTCTCCATAAAGGACAAAAGAACAAAGAACAGGGAAGGCCCAAGTCCAGGGAGGAGGCCTCCCAGGCCTGCACGGACACGGACAGCAACACCAGTGCCCTCCTGACACGGTAATGGACATGTTGAGACCTTCCCAAATTCCTGAGCATCCCAGGTGAAACCGACATGCAGGAACCTCTGCTAGACTCACTCACTAGCCAAATGACTAGTATTTATGCTCCAGTCTTCTGACAGCTGATTTCTGCATACATTATTTTTATTCATTCTCGTAGCCCCACCGCTGTATTAAACTGATATTCTCCTAACAAACTACTAAATGTCACGGACTTTCTGGGTGCTCAAAAATAACTGAAACCCCAAATGCTAACTTCACAAATGTCAAGGACCTAGTACAGGTGTGTCCCATCTGAGCACAAGGACCCCTCACATGGTGATACAATACTTTCGACTGCCAATGACGAACACAACACATACTACGTTCCTTGCAATAAATCTGGTGAGTCCCCCACCCCCAGGGTCTACAGACAACTCACAGAGAGGCATCGATCCGCTATATGCACTGGCCTCAAATAAGCACAATGTTGGCTCCAAGGTAAGTTTTTTGAGGCTTAAAGTGCTCACTCTATTACTGCACAGATTCCAAATATGAATAGTTCCTTCCTAAATACCCTCCCCAGCACAAAACAACAACAACAAAAAAAAACTATGCAATTTCAAGACCTATTTCTTGAATCCTACAAGTCATAAAAGTAAGCTTCAGTCACTACACTGCATCTGTTTGGACATTATCAATCCCGACCAGCCCTGCTGACACACGCTCCTCCCACGACCCTTCCTCCCCCCACCACCCTCCCGGTCCCCCTGCAGCATCATCACCAGGATCAAGAAGAAGTAAGGAATGTGGGCAGGTACAGGGTGGGGGGTGTGGCACCCAAGGTGATGGGGAAAGCCCTCAAATCGGCCTGCCTGGATGACCATCTCAGCTCCACTCTTCCCGCCTACGTGACTGTGGCCCAGCGCTGTAATCTCTAAGTGCTTCAGTGGCCTCCTGTGCAGAACGGGGATTCTAAAGAAAAAAATCTGTACTTTGCAGAATTATGAGAATTAGCATATGTGAAGCAGTTATTCGGAGAGTCTCTGGAACACAGTAGGTATTATGTAAGCAAGTAAAACAAATCTACACACAAAAATTCAAGGCTGGACAGAATTCTGAACACAAACAAGGGCACTGCATTGTTATAAGCATCTCTGAAAATGTCAACATAACTAACCCTACGTACAAAGGCTGTCTCTTTGCAGCCAATGGAAGGGGAATTTGAAGTGAACTACCACAGTGCTTTTCCTACCCAATGTCTCTTCTCCAATGCCCTTCCACTTTCAGCTCATCAATCCCTGCCATAAACAGTGGTTAGTCCTGAGGAAAACAATCAGAATTTCACAGCACTGGACAGCTTCACTTGGCAAACATCAAGTCCTTCATCAGATCTCAAGTCTTTCACCAAATACGTCTGCCACAAAGAACTTAGTAAACAGATCACTGCAGAACAAGACTAAGATAATGCAGGTCAAACACTTGGCATAGGGGCTGCTGTTCCATAAATATGAGCTGTTGTCATGAACTCAATTAATAAAACTGAAAAAGCACTCCTCCATTTGTCACCTTTAAGGTAAAAGTAAATTTGTATTTGGTTGCTGATGTATATACACTTGTGTTGTTAGAAGAAAATGAAACTTATACGTGCAACAGCACGGATGAATCTCAAAACCATCTCGAATGAAAGCAGCTAGAAACAAAAGGGGACATACACACCATCTGATGCCGATTACAGGACTTCCACAAATAAGAGGGGGCAGAATTGGAAAGTAGCTGCTGGCAGAGGGAAAACGGAAGGGAGGATTGATTGGAAAGCAGCACAACGAAATTTTCTGGGGCTGATGGAAATATTCTCTATCTTCTTTGGGGGTGAGGCGTTCATGGATGCATATAATGGGGGAAAAAATTCACTGAACTGAACACTTAGGACCCGTATATTTTATTGGATGTAAATCACGCCCGAATTTTTTAAAAATTTAAAAAAACGAATACATCTATATATACTCTTGGTAATTTCAAGTAGGAACGTTATACACGGGTGATTCAGGACAGGGAAGATTAGAGTAATTGCCTGAGAAATATGGAGTCAAAGACTTACAAGTTATGGTCCAGGGAGGACAAGTATACATATTTATTCTTTTTATTAAAACTACACCTAAGAATAAAACCTGTTCCCTCTCTGCCCCTTTAACATCCATCTCACCATCTCCCACGGTCTCAATTCTCATCACTGGCCTGTCCTCCACTCATCTCGGAGTCAGTCTGTAGACCCTGCTTACACCACGACACTAACAAAGTTAACAAAAAGAAAGACTATGAATGCTCAATCAAAACAGCAATGTTTTTATTAAAGAGACCAGCAGCTGTGTGAGCAGGGACTTGTAAATGCGTCTGTTCTACAGGATTTTATGTTTAATTCAATTTGTTCAAATGAGCGCAGCAAGGCCCTATAACTATGGGCCAGACAAGGAAATCGTTTTGCTCAACAGAATCCTATGCTGAAATGGTGATCGCTAGAAAAGAATTGTACCTATTCATTCATTCATTCACTCACTCATTCACTTGCTCACTCATTCACTCACTTATTCACTCACTCACTCATTCACTCACTCACTCATTCACTCACTCGCTCACTCTCACTCATTCACTCATTCTCACTCACTCATTAATTCATTCATTCATTCATGCCACAAGCACTTAATGAGCACCTACTCCATCCCAGCCATGTGCACAGTGCTGGGAACACAGAGTTGAAGCCCAGCCTGGTCGAGGTGGCAGACATCTCAACAGATGGCTGTCACACACTGGCAGGTTCAAGAATACACACGGGCCTGGGGTGGTACTGTGAAAGCAGAAGAGAGCAAGATTTCCTCCGCCAGCCAAAGCTTTCCTGGAGTGAGGAGGCAGAAACGGAGAATGAAAAGTATCTCCCACCTACCCTCCACCCAATACAGAAGGTAGCTTCAGCTGTATCCATACTGCTTTATTTCTGAATCTGGGTAGGGAGTGTACAGCTGTTCCTTATCATATTCTCTTAATCCCTTTCTCTGTCAAATAATTCATACTAAAACACTTGAATGCAGTCCATCACACAGTGTCTACAGCCTCTGAGAACCTTCCACACCACCAGCTACTTCTCCCACAACAGATAGCTCAGAACTGCCACATGTTAGCTCGTCAGAAGTGAAGATAGATGGGAAGAGATGGGCTTAGGAGTTCTGTTGTGATGGCTAAGGATGAGGCCTGGGCAGGCACAAGGGGATGGGCCCAAGGTACCAAACCGCACTGTGAAATAAAAAGAGATACAAAATGATTATGTAGAACATATTCCAACTTCATTGTTAACACAGACAGGAAAAAAAAATGAGAATACGGCTCTGCCACAGAAAAATACAGTTTATCACCAATAACTAACTGCATGCATTCTGATCACTATTCTGTCAACAAACACTTACTGAACATGTGCTCCATGCCACATACGGACAGGGACAAGCAAGTGCCTGCCTCCGAACTTCCAACAGCCAAAGGGGAGGAGCAAGTCAGATGAGCCCACTCCTCTCTGCAGAACTGAGGGGCTCTTCAAGGACCAAGCAGGTGCACAGCAGGGAGCACTGCAGGGAGCATAGGCAAACAGCAAGCACCAAGCCTTGCAAAGTGTGCCTACCATCTTCACGTGCCAACAACCCAGGGAAAGTTTGCCACATGCACACGGGGCAAGAAAACGTCTTCTGGAAAATTCTTTAATTATTAAAAACTAATTTTATGATACTCCATAATACTTGATCTTAAAGAGGATGAAATTTTCAGGAATTATGATCTATCAATTGTTCTCCTATAAAAAAACAAGTTCAGTCTGACACTTGAACAGTGCAGAGACTGAGGGCACAGATCCCCCCTTAAGGGGGATCACCCCTGCACAGTTGAAAATCCACATCTAACTTCTGGCTTCTCAAAAGCGTAACTACTAACAGCCTACTTCAGGAGCCTCACCAAGAACACACAGTTAATTAACACATATTTGCTGATATACTGTATTCTTACTATAAAGTAAGCTAGAATAAACAAAGGATTATTAAGAAAATCATAAAGAAGAGAAAATACACTTACTGTGCTGTACTATATTTATCAGAAAACATCTGAGTAGGGGCACCTGGGTGTCTCAGTTGGTTAAGCGTCTGACTTAGGCTCAGGTCATGATCTCACAGTTCGTGGGTTCGAGCCCCACGTCAGGCTCTGTGCTGACAGCTCAGAGCCTGAAGCCTGCCTCAGATTCTGTGTCTCCCTCTCTCTCTGCCCCTCCCCCACTCATTTTCTCTTTCTCTCTCCCTCCTTCCTTCTCTCTCTCTCAAAACGAGTAAGACATTAAAAAATTTTTTAAAAAAGAAAAGAAAGAAAGAAATTGGGAGAACCAGAGGCACCTGGGTGGCTCAGTTGGTCAAGCGTCCAGCTTCCACTCAGGTCATGACCTCATGGTTCGTGAGTTCGAGCCCCACATTGGGCTCTGTGCTGACAGCTCAGGCCGGGAGCCTGCTTCAGATTCTGTCTCCCCCTCTCTCTGCCCATCCCCCACTCACGCTCTGTCTCTCTCAAAAATAAACAAACATAAACAAAAACAAAAATCTAGGTATATGTGGACCTGCCCAGTTCAAATCCGCGATGTTCAAAGACTGACTGCAATCCCATCATTTCACTAGCATCTCCTAATAGGAAAAAAAAAAAAAATTCTGGAACTCATTTAAAGTTCAAGGTGCCACTACTGTGCCAAAATAACACTGCCATAAGCCAAAATGACTGATGGGAATGTGTTAAAGCCTTCAAGCAAAGGTGGACTTCTCATGATGGAAGTAATTGTGTAATATGTTCATATGTACCACACAGCTCAGTTACTTATTCTTTCACTAATGCTAAATGACCACTCTTCAGATCAATTTTTTGAGATCTCTATTTTCCACCTTAAAAAAAAACTGTTTAATATAAAACATATTTTAATATAAAACAAATTATACACACACACACACATATGTATATATATAGCTAAGTGATTTTAAGGTACTTTTGAAATTAACTTATTTTAATTGATTTTCTTCTCCTTTCTGCAATCCTGCTATAATCGAATATGCTATACGAACAACAGTGCTGCTTACACACTTCTTGCACTTGAGAGTTGAAAGGTAGGGGACAAGACAGATTTGTGATGTTTTGATAGAGTGCGTTGCCATGGAAATGACTGGCTTGTTCCTTATGAAGCACCGTGACCTCATTGCAAATGAAAAAGGAAAAGGATGACTTCTGAGGATTCAACTGAGAAAAAAATTAATAGCTAGAAAAAAGAATTCAAAAACTAAAGAGACAATCTGGAAAATACTGCAATGTCAAGTGCTATACTGATATATTTTCAAATAACTTCTAAAGGCTCGACCTCCAAACCAGGAACCCTATAATCAAAAAAAAAAAAAAAGGGGGGGGGGGTATAATATTAATGTGAAGATAAACCATTGGATCTGTGGTTTCTAAATAAATATATGAAAGTGTCAATCCTGATAGACTATGAGCAAAATCCTATGACTTTCTGAGGTTACACTGTAAAATTAAATCCACATCAGACTTTTTCCTTCCTAAAAGCAGCCTGCTTTTCTCTCAATCTCTCTCTCTCTCTTTTTTTTTTTTTTTTTCTGGTGCCCCTGTTTATACAGCTTATCCCTTATCACACTGACAAGACTGGGAACCACAGCAGATGGTCCCCCCAGACATAATTCTAACAGGTTTTTTGTGCAAACAAAAGATAAAGAAGGCTACAGCAATGATTTACTGATATCTAAAGTTGAAAACTGACAAAACATAAACTGCTTTTTTCTTACTGTTTGAACTGTTTATCCTTTAAACTACCAAGACAGATGTGGCTAAAATTAAATATGATTTCAAAACTATAAAATCAAATAGCCAGTTTTAACAGCCATTAAGTTTTGTCTTTGAGTTACCAAAATGTCCTAACTCACATGGTTTTTAAACACTGCCCACCATTCCCTGTGTACCAGCAAAGGGAGGAAATATTTGTAAATTTCTGTCTTTATAAATCCTACTTAGTTGCTACGTTGTGAAATAAACTGCTCATCTGGATTTTTCTTAAGCAAGGAAAATGCATTTGAATTAAAAACTCTAAAATATTTTCCCCAAGAAAAACGAACTAAAGACTGGATTAACTGACCCAAATCCAGAACCTCAGTTGTAGGGCTAAGAAGTATTCCATTTTAAAAAATCTTCCATCAATTGAATACAACGCAAAACCAAATGGAAAATGTCCCCCAAATTACTCATCCTTCAAGATTAAAGAATGTTTACACACCATAAAACAGAAGCTCCCTCACGACAACCTAATTGCAAAGAGCACTGTTTTTATGGTATACCTGAAGATCCAGCAAGAGCCCCAAACGATAATATATAATGAAACTGACAAGCATCTGAAATAAACTACCCAGACATCAAGCAAAAATATACCAGACAGACCCACAGGGCTCTTTTAATGTAGGTCATGATTGTCAGACCATAGCGAAAACATGGTGACCCTTGATAAAAATTAACCTTGATTATATGTAATCATGCACATATTTTGCTCTCAGTAACCAGCCCTCTGAACTCAGTCCATAAAGCTGCAAGAAGCGGAGCTTCACAGTCTGCTGTGCACTACTTTTCACCAAAGAAAATGTCTGCCTCGTCATATTTCTATCAGTGGAGGTACAGGCATTGCTTCCGTCGAAATAGCCCAACACCTCTGAGGACTCCATAGCAACTCTCGCTTCCCAAGAGGTCTTACTACTTCAGCAAAATGCACGTATTTTACAGTGTGTTTGTACAGATGTACAGACGTCTCCATAAAAACCTACATGTGTACACATTCCAGCTAAACTCCTTGATCTTTCTAGAGGTGCAATATGGCTGGGTTTTGCGGAAGAATTATAAAAGTAAGCAAATTAAAATCAGATCACAAATAAAAGACCCAATCATGCAATCTCTTATATATTCTCTTGTTGTAGAAACCACTCACAAAGTCTCTGACTGGGGGTGGGGAGGTGGTGTTAAAATGCTGATTTTCTAATTAATCCACGCTCACATAAGCTTCTATGAAATCTTCCATGAGGACAAAAAGTCCCCATGCAGAACAAAAATGTGTATGTTCATATGACACAGACAATTTATCCACGGCCAGTTAATACAGGTGGTGATAACATAGCACTAATCAAGCCTGCATTGTCAATTTTAAAGCATGAGCCAGCGAGTTATGCTGCCTTCCACAGCCACAAAGCAGATGTTTAATTTTGCCAGCCGGTCATCACACATGAGAACTGAAAACGGGACCAAGTGAGAGACTACGCTCAAATCAGTGTAAATCCATTACTCCTGGCAGAGCAGTGGGTCAAAAAGTTCACCTCCGCAGGGTACACATCATTCAGTGGAAACAATGGGTGTTCTCTGCACAACGTTTCCAAATCCGATCTCAATCCACTGTACCAGGGGTAAAGCACCGATTTTTCTGTTAGGGACGGCCAAGATTCAGGAAACCGTAAACATATTAAACATAGTCTTACAGCTGTTATCTGATGGTCTATATGCTACACCAAATGCTCTATTTATTTCCGGACAGAAAATAAATTCTATCATAGAAGGAATCTAATTTTGATTTTCTACAGCAGAAGTATGGCACTGAAGATAACTCTAAGACAAACTGTAAAGCGTCATGCTGATGATATAATTTAAGTGCAGCGTATTTTCTTTAAACACGTATTAGGTTCACTTTCATCTGCCATCTTTTTGGAGAATGGAAAACTCCCCAGTTGAAATATGCTCGCTAATAGGTAGATCTTTCTTTGGAATTAAACTATAAAAAGTGTTATGAAAACCAGCTTGCTATATACATGGCGACGACCGCATGGCATTCTCATTATGGTCGCCATACACACACTCCCGATACGTGAATAACCAACATTGACAGGCAAAGGAAAATAGTAACAGCGCTGAAATCCACAATGGAAATCTGCAGTCTGAAAAAGTAGATCTAACGTGTTTTAAGAGGCAAACAGGAAATGTGTAACAATGAGTGTTGTGCCACATGGTCCTTAAAATCCTGAACTTACTAAATGTCATCATATTAGTAGGAGACTCTGGCTAAAAGCTAATTTAATACTTAAATGTTAATATAATTTCCCCATTACTACATCTGCCATGAATGTTTTTTCCACCAATAAGAGCAAGTTAGAAAATGGTACGTAAGGAAAGGAAAATCCTCCAGCAGGACCCTTGTTACAGAGATAGCCACAGATGCACACTATTTCCAGGCCTAGCTTATTAAAAATTAGTACTACACTTTCAAAAACTTGTGATTTCTTGAGCAGAGATAAAATAAGGAATTAGCTTAATAAAAATTATCTAAAAATAATATAACTGAAATTAGGCTACTGTCTTACCAGGCATGAATATATAAAAAGAGTGCCATTTTATTTAAAACATGCACAGACTGAATCCTAAAATAATTAATTTCTTTAGCCACCCCAAGACGAAGGAGTCACGAAAATAGCACCGGGTAAATCTTGTTACAAATACTGCAATGTGGACCCATACATATGATAAATAAAGTATAAGAAAGCACTCAGCATTTCTGTGTAAACTGCTTCTGAAGGATTATTATGGAATGCACACACTGGCTGAACTTAAAGTGTTCGGGTTTTGAACATTAATTTACTTTGACTATGTGCATGTCAGAATGAAAGATTGCTGTCTGGATGCGGACGTGCCGTATTAATATTGAACGCGGGCCTTCACTCCAGGTCAGCAGTCACTCCAACTCTACTTCAGCAAGTGGTCAAAGTAATGAACTCATTAAAATGTATGTGTTACAAGGTTATCTCCCCAAAACAGCTCTCAAATAGAGGGAGCCTTGAAACTTAAGCATTAGATATGCCAGAACCAACCTCTAATTGTCGCCAAGTCTGGAGAAAATTGAACTTACTCTTGCTACCTAATAACCAATAAATTTACTTGCTTTCATCAGTATCTTGGGAGAAGTCAGAGTTTTAAATTATACACCGCTAACCTGGCTGCCTCCAACAGAGTCGAATGCTCTTGAACCAACCTACACACACTGGAGGATCGTTTTAAGCCCTGAAGCCCAAGACGGACTTGTCTTCATTTTGGATGCCTCGCCGTATTTCTCAATGAAGTAAAATGTTACTCCTTCCATTTTTATTAACGCCATTCAAATTATTTTCCACTTTGGTGAGACAATAAATTTCAATTCTCCAGACTAAAGGCTGACATAGCAAACAGGTTTTTGCCCCAGATTAAAAAAAAAAAAAAAATTATATCTGACCTTCAACATATACAACAGCATGAGTAACTAACCCCCCCCCCACCACCTCCCACCACCGAAAGCTCAAATACTTTTTAATTGTTTTTCAGCATCAGGGATAAATCTTGTGTTTGTACCTGGTACAGTGTAGTGGGATCGTTCTCCAGCTCAGACCTTCATTTCTCTCCCTCCCAAGTCACCCAATTATTTCCACTAGCAGATAATTCTTCATTTTAATAACATTTTTAACGTACATAAGCTATGCTTTGTGCAAGTGTGTTTTTCCTCCAAAAAACGCTGATTCACTTTGTACATAAAAGCAGACGGGGCCCCCAAATTTGTAATTAATCATTTCACATTGCTTCATTTCCTCATTATCCACCCAATTACCAGATAAGGGCAGAACAGGGAGAAGGCCAGGTCAACAAAGACAGGCGAAGTAGGAGTATTTTCACGGGGAGGAGACCATATCTGTCTTTTTCACTGCTGAATACACAGCACCACAGGCACCTGGTGAAGATCTACTGAAAAAAAATGAATCTATGAAGAACCAGCAAAGACTAGAGTTGAGCTCGCTCACTTTATAAAACAGAAGTAAACTGAGGCTCAGAAATATTACATGGCTTGGCTAAGATCACTAGGCAAGGTGGTCAACCTCCCAGTGGCTAACTCAACAGATAGCACTCTAACACCAACTTCTTTCTTATTCATTCTCCCACCTATAGTACTTATTCTTTGAGATCAACACAACCCACTTTCTAGAGATTTACATAGGTTCCCCCTTATGGAAATAGAGACAGGACGCAATCCCTTCCCAATCAGGGGGCTAATTTTTTAAAATTCCCATAGCGGAAGAATCTATTTGGAGGGAATTTTAAGATCTCGGGGAAGGACAGAATAGGGAGACCAAAAGGAGAAAAAGAATCCATGGAAGCCCCAATCAAAAAAGTTTTTAATTTACTGCAGTAAAGATATCACACCAAAAGAAAGGACTGTTAAGTGACATTTTACTCTCAGTTCATAATGAATACTGCATTTTTAAGGCTGCTAACCATCCTCCGCTTTTGAGAGAATTCAGGATCTCCCTTCTACAGTTTCATTCAAATGTGAGAAAATTTCCTTTTGACTTGTAACAGATAAAATACATTCTAAGATGCTTTCATTGTATCTACAGTCCAACCGATTCTGTTCTTACTGGAATAGATTTCTATGTTTCTGGGGCCCCACAAAGTCCCAGGAACACTCCAACACAGATCTCAACTTCCTCCTGGCTCTCAGATACAAGATGGCAAATACCAGGGCCCAGAAATGTCTTCCCTGCTGAAAGGTTAAAACCTCTACCATAGGACCTATCAGCCATTTTTCTTCCTTTTGAATTCCCAACCCTCAACTTCCTCTTTTCTAAATTATCTCAAAAGGGGGTGATTTAAATATACCTAAGGGAAAAAAATCTAATGGCCCTGAAAGATTAAATAAACATCAACTTAATGCAATCTACTGGAACTTCACACAAAGGGAAATTGTAATGGGAGTGGAGGAAGAACCTTCAAATTTGGTAGCTAGTTTCATATTCAGATAAAGAATTTCTCCATCCTCTATAATACCTTAGGTTTAAAACAGCATAGCACCAGAATTAAGCATTCGAGTGACTGGCAGTCAATGCTAATTAGTATGACATGCTGAGACTTATCAGATGGCCCATGACCTATACCCACAATGAAATCTAACTCCAAATGTTCTTGACCAAAGTGAAAAAGCATTTCTTTGGCAGGTGGCGGAAGGAATGATGAGTCAGGAAGAAATACTCAACACTGGCCAGATGCCTTAAGGTATCACCAGTAAGAACAGGAAAATGAAAAGAACCAATTGAAGAAACTAACAAAGAACAATGTGCCCATTTTAGTTAGGCACTTTAAGCAAGAAATGTATACTTACAGTCCCCATGAATCACAACATTTGTAAAGCACAAATAAGGCCGTTAACTGCAGTCAGGCTCATTAAAAAGTCCCCAAAACTTACAAAAGAACTACTTGAACTAGAAAAATGCGACATTTAATTCTTTCAGGTGGTAAGAAATGACCAGTGATTTACACCTAATAGTAAAAAGAAGGGCAACACAAATGAGAAACCACTCTGTACATAATCATTCAGTACATTTTACTTGTTTCTCATGAATGAGACAAATATAGATATGAATTCATTCAGCAAACATGGAGTGCTTATTATAGGCCAAATATGATAGGAGGTCATATGAATAGAAAAGTTGTACTCAAGTCCAGTCTAATAGGACAGAGTGAGAGAGAGGTGTGAACAAGTAATTCCAACAGAATCTAGTAAGTGCTATAAGCAGAGATAAAGACCATCTCGGTCATAAGACTGCGTTAAGGAAGAGCTTGACTGGGACAGGGGAGGGGATGGAGGGGCAGAGTTAGAAGTGTTCAAAAAAGATTCACGGGGCACCTGGGTGGCTAGGTCAGTTAGGTGTCCGACTTCAGCTCAGGTCATGATCTTGCAGTTCGTGAGTTCGAGCCCCGCATAGGGCTCTGTGCTGACAGCTCAGAGACTGGAGCCGGCTTCAGATTCTGTGTCCCCCTCTCTCTCTGCTCCTCCCCCACTCACACTTGGTCTCTCTCTCTCTCTCTCTCAAAAATAAATAAACATTAAAAAAAAATTTTTTTAAAGATTCACACCTGACATTTCTTAATATAGTACTTTACCAATTCCAAAGTATGTGAAAAAACACGACCCATCCCTCATACTTCTGGAAACAGTCAAAATGTCAAAATGAGAAGTAAAAAAATAAAATAAAAAATAAATTCACTGAAAAAAAAAGGTAAGTAAGTTCCCTAATAATGTCACCTTTGAAGCAAGACTTCAAATCTTCCAACTGCTAATCCCTTTTCCTTCTATGAAATCACTCCACTCTGTCTTGCTGGTTCCCCGAAGCAGCCAACTATCATATGTTACCTCAATATCCTATCTTGCCTCATTTCCTAATTAACACTTTAGCATCAGAAAGGTGTACAAGAGACACACACAAAACCAAGTGGGTTAAAATGAATTAAACGCATATTTAAACTGAAGTTCCAGTTTGTTTCAGAGATCCAAATTCAAAACATTTCTATATAAAAATGAATGTTCTTTAATACTTAGTAATACCAATCCTTATCAACCATTTATTAATTTTCTCAACAGCCCCTGAACCCATTTTACAGATTAGGAATCACAGGCTCAGAGAGGTTTGAGAACTATGTATTCAGTTATGCCACGCATGCTAATTTAAAAATTACCCCAGGTTTTTCAGACATTTGAATTGATCAGTGTTTTGTTTTGTTTTGTTTTGTTTTTTTCCAACGTTTTTTATTTTTGGGACAGAGAGAGACAGAGCATGAACGGGGGAGGAGCAGAGAGAGAGGGAGACACAGAATCGGAAACAGGCTCCAGGCTCCGAGCCATCAGCCCAGAGCCTGACGCGGGGCTCGAACTCACGGACCGCGAGATCGTGACCTGGCTGAAGTCGGACGCTTAACCGACTGCGCCACCCAGGCGCCCCTGATCAGTGTTTTTCAGATCAAAGTGAGACCCAAAAATAGTGAGACCCAATTTCAAGGCAAAGATAAAGGACCATTACACTTGCAGATCAAGGACTAAATAGAAGTAAAAAAAAAAAAAAAAAAAAAAAAAAAAAACCTCTTAGGATAAGTACTTTCTCTAGAAAGGATAAAAATAATTTATCAAGAGTGTCTGGGAAAAAGGATAATAAATAAATTAATTAAATTTAAGTCATAAATATTTTTATTTTCCTTCTTTGAAATTTTTATTTTAAGAAATTTTTTGAAAGTATTTTAATTCTCCCATATGTTTTAGGTCTTGATCATCCTTACCCCTTTTTCTACCATAAGGTCTTGAAATTCTCAACCACATAATAGTAGTTTCCTACCACGGGGATTTTTAGACACATAACCCTCAAAGTGTACAGAACAGAACAGAAAAGAAGCTGTAATAAAATGGTTTACTTCTTTAAAACTGCTTATGACATCTATTTCTCTTGTAATATTTTCTCATTGACATTTTTTTTAATTTTGTTTTAAATCAAAAGGTTACTAATAAGGCCTTGCTTAATAATACCAATGACCCAACTCTCCTAATTAAAAGCTGACAGTATTTGGAGTACTTACTACTCTCAGTGAATATTCAGATGTGACAGTCTTTTTAAAATTATGTCTATTTTATAATTTCCTCCATTACTAAGGCATGCTTCAAGAAAATTATTCTGAGATGCATTTTCTTGTTCTTTTCCAGTCCTTGACACAGATTGGTGAGGGGTACCATGGACTAACAAGCATATTCAACCAACACAGATTACTAAAATTAAAAAGCTGGAACATATTAACATATCTAGGCCACACAGAAGTGTCATAAGGTAAGATCATCAGCATAAATTAGCACATTATTATAAGGTATCTACAGGAACCAGATAAACTGTGCAGGATACATCTTTTTTCATAACAAATATATAATGCTATTTGATTTGATTTATTTTAATCACAACTATTATTTGCAGGAAAAGTACTGGTTGTAAAACATCACATTTTACTATGTCAGCTTCCCTGAGAAGCAAATCTGAAATTATGGTGAGAGCCTGGGTGCGGTGGGGTCGGGGAAGGGGGCAGGGTGGAGAAGGGGAATTCTGTGTAAAGCATTTGGGGGACACTTAGCTGTCTTTCTCCATTTTGCATTTTTGCAGAAATAGAGGGTTTATTTGTTGTTGTTGTTGTTCACAAATTGTTTTATTTGAGGGGTTTTTTTAGAAGTCATTCTGAGTACATTTTTCTAACTTCCTTATAAAAATCTGAAAACACAAAGTCATTTACAAAAATAAACCTTTGTCATTTACCAAATCCACAGAATTTTACATCTACACACACACACACACACACACACACACACACGCAGAAAAGGGGAAAGAGTAGATCAGTTTCTCGCTATTTTAAATAATGAAAACACGGTGTTCTAATCTCTACAATAATAGTATCCTAAGAGTATGGGGTCTGAAGTATTAAAGTGTCATAGTACATTCATTCTATTTTTCATACTATTCATAGCTCACACAACAGTTGTCAAATACTGGAAGAAAATATCTAAATAATAGTTTTTAGCTACTGGAACAGTTGTTGAATAATCAAATCCTCCTTTAATTATGCATTTTTAAACAAATCAGACAAATCACATATGTATCATATTACTAACATCAACAAAGGCAGCAACAAGAGTGAACATTTAAATACAAGCACATACACTCTCATGAACATAAAACAAACCTCTGCCATGTGTGTCCTCACCTCCCCTAAACGACACACATTGAGTAACTGAAACAGTCACATCAGAGTTATAAGATTTTTTTTAATGGAAAAAGAGGCAAACTCTGTATGTCTAAGGCCTGTACCTTAAAAAGTGGTATTTAAGGAAAATTAACAAAAATTGAAATGTACAAGCCATGTTAACTTGAAACATGTTCTAGTTTTAAATAAAGGAAACCATGGAAGCACACCCCCAATTGCCTTTGATTTAACCCTGCCCCCAAACAAGAGTCAAACCTTTTCTAATATTGGTAACAGAAGTGTGTTGTGCGTTTCCACTTCCAGTAAAAATTATTGACAAATTCTGTTTTTGCTACAAACCAAGGACAGATAGCTCTGACTGGACATGAAAATAACCTCCTCGTATTCTCTTGCTCGGGTCGTACACTGTGTTGGATGCATTATGCTCCATGAATGAACAATCAGGAGGTTTTCACCTAACTGCATGGGAAGTGTATGAACCACATCCTGCTGCATATAAATCCTCACTTCAAATCACATTCCTATTATCTAATTTTTGCATTTCTCACCTGAGAAGCTATTCACAGAACCTACTAGATTCCCCTTTCATCACATTACTGCCAGCAGGAAATTCAAGCAATGACAGATTTTGCTAAATTTTCAAAGGTACTTTTAACATAAAATAACATTCCAGAATGGATAAACCTACGTGGTGTGACCTGAAAGCCACACAAATCATTTATTTATGGCTGTTATGTTTTAATCACTGGATTGTTTTTAGAGGCTTAAAAAAATTAATGGTTCCTGCTATACAAAAGCAACTGTGTTTTCCATGAAACATTAGCTGTCACATTAATACAAGGTTTTATTAATTATACTGGATTATACAGGAGTTTATATCTACAAACTGACTGCCAAATATCTGAATTTCCAAGCCATTTCAAAATAAAAATGAAACCTGGTCCTAGTAAACCTTACGTGAATTAAAGATCCATTTACAAAACAGAAAATTAAATGTAAAAAATATAACCTCAATTTAATACATTTCCAGATAAAACATCCAACACATGTTCTCATCAAAAAGCAAATTAAAAATATTAAGACATAGGTAAACAGTGCCACCTTTTGGTATATCTAGGAATCGAGCTTCTAAATCGTACAAAAACATCTTTAATGCAACACAGATGAAAGAATATAGCAAGGAATTCAAAGCCCATCAGTTTACAGTTTAATAACATTAAAGCCTAATAAATGAACATATTATTTGTCTTTTAAATCATAAATATTTTCAAGAACTAAAACATTACCTCATGTTTACATGTTTTCATTTCAATTTCATGAGGTTTGTGGTACATCACCCCATTAAAAAGAAAACAAAAAAGAAAAAAGAAAAAAGAAAAAAGGCCTGATGAGGCTCAGAAAGTTTTAATGACTGATCCAAACATCCCTCAGTTAAGAATGGTTGAGCCATCACTGGCTCGAAATTGCTGGTTTTTCTATTCCCACATGAATTCCGAAAACATATAATAAGTCAAATCCTAGAATTATCCTGTGTCACAATTAATGCACACACACATCTCTACGCTGTGTAAAATTTTGCAAAACAGTTCTTGTTTTTACAATGTTTTTTGTATACATTTGGAAATCTAGGTTTAAATTCCTACATGAAGAACACACAAACATTGACTACACTCCCGCTGCAGCTCACACATCACAAACACGACAACCAACAATTCTTCACCTAACACAGTATCCCTCCTGTCTCTATGCTACTAGATAAACCTTCACTCAAAACTGCAAAGCCCCTTTTCCCCCCTCCCTGCCCCAGGAAAGAAAGCCTTTGTTTATGGCTTGTGCTTGATTTGCAACTCACCTAAATCACAAGATTAAAAGCTACTACAAAAGAGATGGAAATGAAAAGCTTCAAATACTCTCCCTAAAGAGTCTTTGCCTTAATTTGACCTGCTATTTAGAGGTTTGTATACCATTTTCAATGTCTTCTGTTTTCACATCCTTCAACGGGTTCCCGTATGGTGTTGTTCGACTATAACGTATGTATTCTAGAACACCACCACTAGTCCCTTCCTTTATTTTTCTAAGATAGCTAACTCGGCTCTCACATGAAAAGCAGAAGATATTCCCAATGATTTTTTGTCTCTGATTCATGCGTTACCATGAATTTTCCTCAAAATTCACTCAAGGAGCGCTTCACAGAGATTTCAAAATCACAGTTAATAGATTCCGTCTTAAATCACAGCGACTCAATTCAAAAGACAGCGACAAGACAACGGCTACGAAGATGGTGGCTAAAATGGTTGCCAGAAACACCTGAAAGCGTCACAGCAGAGGATGAAACATGACTCCATGACCCAGAGCAAGTCAGACCGTAGCGCACAAACGCAGCCCGTGGATCGACCTCACCCCTTATTCACCACGTATTCAAGTGTAAGACGTGCAAGTTGGTAAACTGAGCTACTCCTAAAAATGACTCACAGGGAAGGATTAAATCAAAACACGCTAAGAGTAAGCTTTCTGGAAGGATTTCCCTTCACCCCACAGCGCCTCCTGCCATATTACAAGGGCTAAATGCTCACCCTCAGGGGTAAACAACATTCTGCATCTTCTCTAGAGACTCTTAATGTCTTTCCTCTATTTCCGGATGGATGAAAAAAGCCCATTTTGAAGGCCCTTAGTTTTATTTCTCTCTGCTTTAGTTCCGGGTAAAAGGGGGGAAAAGAAGGAGAAAGTACCCTTCTCACTGCCATGCTTATACTCTGCACCCTTACCACCTGTCACAAGGAACTCAACACTTCAATACAAGTAGCTCTCCGGGGTCACTGGTGTCTCTCTACAAGTCTCCGGGTATACACACAAATATTTGGAAATAAATAGAACCAAATTTTAGATTTGAGGGAACATCAACATTTTTTGTTTTAATGTTTATTTTTGAGAGGGAGACAGAGTGTGAGCAAGGGAGGGGCAGAGATAGAGAGAGAGGGAGACAGATGCAAGGCAGCACCAGGCTCCGAGCTGTCAGCCCAGGGCCCGAGGCGGGGCCTGAATTCACAAACTGCAAGATCATGACCTGCGAAGACGCTCAACCGACTGAGCCACCCAGGCGCCCCGGGAACATCAGCATTTCTAATACTGAATCCAATCCCATTACATTGAAGGCAATTACTGCTTGCAGTTTCATAAGGATGGATTAAATTAGATTTCTGATTTGATATAATTTGTAGTGTCCATGTCAGGAAAAGTGATAGTATGAGGATCTTATCCAAGACCTGCCAAGACTATGCAGACTGGAGTTGACAGACACCGAAAGAGGACTGTACTGAAAACTCAAGAGATTCTCTCTCTCTCTCTCTCTCTCTCTCTCTCTCTCTCACTCACACACACACACAATTTATTTAACCTTTAGAATATACTTTAAAGCTTTATTCTGCTATAAAGATAAGAATAATAAACTTACTTCGAGATAGTCAAAATATCATTTTTATTTGTTCACTAATTCACTTAAAAGAACACCTGAATTCCTATTTTGTGCCAGGTCCTGTGCTTAATGGTAATAATGATAATCCACTGAACACTTAGCACATGCTAACATTTAATCTTTGGGGGAAAAACTACTGTTGTCTTCATTAAGTACCGACAGATACTGAAGTACAGAGACACTGTCTTTTGTCCAAAGTCATACAGCTAATCCATGGCCATAGCCGGGTCTTACAGTCTAGCCAATGATAATAGGGGCTACTGTCTGCTCCTAAAAATTAAGTGACAGTTGTCTCTGAGATGTCAAAGGTAAAGATGGCTAAGATAGGAGGAACTCACTCACTATGGGAGAGACACGGGAAACAGACAAATTACCCTAAGAAGGAACTAACAGAGGGACTTCTCTCTGCCTCTAAGCCAGGGGAACATACCAGCAGCAGTGCAAGCAGACTTAGGGTAAATACAAAGTGTCAGGATCGAAATGATCAAGTTAGTTGATCTAATATGCAGAGTCACAACTGTTATACACACGCACACAAACACACAAACAGGCCCTTAAGTCACCCATATATATCACCTGCAGGAATCTATGTACAAAAATTCTTACCAACGCTTAAATTTGACAACCACCAGGCTACAACAGAGGAAGGACCAGAAGGAAGTCTGCAGATTGCCCAGACATTCGAATCACTTCCGCTGAAATTAACCATCAACATGTGGGTCAAGTGGGAACGGTGGGAAATTTTAAAGGGCTGTAGTTTACTGCCTTCTCATTTAACATTAAGCCTCATTAACCTTAAATATGTTAACAGATTTGAGGATTAATTTGAAGATTAATGGGCTACTCAAGATGCATCTTACGCAAAGATTCGTTTTGAGAAAGTACGCAAGCGACGTAATGGCGGAGGTAACAAATGTTTGTCCTCAGAGGCAAAAACTCCCACCTTAGCAGGCTCCCGTGGGCGAGAGGGCAACCACCACATTCTAGGACAAGCACAGTCAGGACAAGAGAGCTATGAAGATGTCAAGCAATGAGTCGGTGAATGAGTCATTTCACATCTGGTCTCCAGCATACATGTTGCAAGCAGATTGCATAGGATCCGTGCTGCCTCTGAGAAGGTCAACTTGTCCAATTCTTATATAAACACTACTACACAATTTTAAAAGTAGTAAATGAGAAAAAATAAGGTGTTAACAAATTTAATAACTTCTAATAATTTTATAAGAGGACTATTTGTAACATGAAAATCACTTTTCATATGTATTCTAGGGGCAGTGATCATGTAATCTAATACTGCCATCTATTGTCCAAGAGCTAAAAATACATCACATCTTTAATCCAAACTCACTAAATTTTTAAAGGCCCAAAGGAGCCCACACTATTTTACACTCTCAAATGTCAACATCTCAAAAAAAGGTTCTTCCCAAAAGTCAAGAACAGTAACACAAAAAACAGATTTTTAAGTGTAGCTTCCTTGGTAATTTATCATTTACCCTTGAGAAAGAAAGATGGAAAGAAAGGCAAGGACAGAAGGAGGGAGGGAGGGACAGAGAAAGAGAGAGAGAAAGAGAAAACTAAAACTTAAACAGACTATTTCTGAATACACTATCCAAAAACAGTTCTACAAAATCTCAAAAGGTAATCTGAATCATTGAACAATTAAGCAAGTATGAAATTTCTGAAAATCTCTAGCCTATGTTGATTTTTCTCTCCTAAAAAAGTCTAAAATATTAAAAGTAGGAAAAAAATTTTTTTAATACCAGAACAACAGCAATTCTAAAGACTAGTCTTCTTAAAACAATTCAGCACTCCATAGTAGTTTGTTCACAAAAAAAAAAAACTACACATGAAGTATTAGCAACACCTACATGTTACAAGAAGTAACATATAGACAAGAGTCTATATAGACAAGAAGTCTAAGTAACTTGGAAAGGTCAGGCCAAAAGTGGAACAGAATGTTGGGGCGCCTGGGTGGCTCAGTCAGTTGAGCGTCCGACTTCGGCTCAGGTCATGATTTTGCGGTCTGTGAGTTCGAGCCCCGCGTCGGGCTCTGTACTGACAGCTCGGAGCCTGGAGCCTGTTTCAGATTCTGTGTCTCCCTTTCTCTCTGCCCCTCCCCCGCTCGTGTTCCGTGTGTCTGTCTCTCTCTCTCTCTCTCTCTCTCTCTCTCTCTGTCAAAAATAAATAAACATTAAAAAAAAAAATTCAAAAGTGGAACAGAAGGAAACAGGATATTCAAGTTCCCAAAGACAATTAAAAAGATAAACCTTTCCCACATATACTACAAAGAAAACTGAGAGAAAGAGTTTAAATTTTTTTCAAAATAAGTTACCACATGAGTTTTTAACTATTACTGGTATTTCACTTCAGATGTGATATCAGGCTAAGAAAAATTATGACCTAGCACCAATACATTGTAGAATTCACAAGAATGAGCTAGACTTTCTCTTCATCTGTTTAAAAGGCGAAGATTCTAATCAACCATGCACGTTCACTCTCAATAAGGGAAATAATATCTGGGATTAAAGAAAAGTTGTCACTACTTAATCTGTATAGATAATCCACAATTTAGTACAAGATCAAAACAAGTGACTGTGCTACTTAGTAAACTGTTTGTTCAAACACATGGAGTTTTTGTGCTTCACGTAATGAAAGAGATTCTTGGGCCAACAAGATGAAAATTAACAGAAACTGAAGATCTCCATGCCCCATTTAAAGAAGGGAAAAAAACACTAGAACATAGAGATCATAAAAATTAGCATGCGTTCTATTTTGTATCACAGTGATGAGGAGCCCCAACATCCTGTTAAGATGTATTGAAAACATTGTTTTGAAATGTTACGTTTCACTGAAGCATCAGAAAATTTAAACAAAACTGTGAGCATATCAAATTTAAAGTTTCAGGGACTAGGGGCGCCTGGGTGGCTCAGTTGCGTGAGCATCCGACTTCGGCTCAGGTCATGATCTCGCGGTCTGTGAGTTCGAGCCCCGCGTCAGGCTCTGTGCTGACAGCTCAGAGCCTGGAGCCTGCTTCAGATTCTGTGTCTCCCTCTCTCTCTGCCCCTTCCCTGCTCATGCTCTGTCTCTCTCTGTCTCAAAAATAAATAAAATCTTTAAAAAAAAACTTTAAGTTTCAGGGACTTGAGCAGAGAATGCTATTCAGTTCTTAGAATATAAAGCATAATATAATTCCCTACGTAATGAAATTTAATGTCATTAGTCGTCCTGGACTCATTTTAAAATGAAGACCACCTCTTTACAAGACCCTCTGGGTAAGATGAGTAAATAGTACGGGTAAATAAAATCTAAGTTATACTACATTAAATTTGTTTAAATTTTTAAAAAAAGTTATAGGACACACATTGATCACAATATGCCACGTAAGCTACACAGTATCTTCACCACAATGCTTTCGTTAAGAGGTACACACACTGGGCTCCATTTTCAGGGGACATAACCTTCTAGAGGGGACAAGTTATACATAACATTCAGCAATCAATTATATGTATCAATGGCCCTCACAGTGAAGCATTTTTAAGACTAAATTTCATATGAATGGTTTTTCCGTTCCATCTGTCCACATCCTTCCAAATGATGGAGTCTCTTCGTCAATATGTACATACAACACGCACCCCGCACGGGCTAATTCTCTTACACTCTTAATTCTCTTCAAATCCGTTCTCAGCTACTCCCACTTTCAAAATCCTGTTTTAACTCCTTTAGCTTGCTCTTCCTCTTCCCCAACTTGGATCAGTGCGTCTTTTACTTTGTCGGCATTCCCAATCCACTGTCTAACAAAAGGGAAATGTGGGAAGGGCAGATCTTTACTCTGTTCCTTCTGAGATCAGAAGACAATTTTTCCTAGCTCAAGCCAGCCATTCCAGAACACCAAGCACGGGATTCCAAAATTTCACCCTCCTAGAACACGAGGTCAGGTCAAAAAGAGGCTGTCTAGTTCATACATTTACGGTTCTAATCAACAGCCCACTGTTCATGATACATGATAGGCCGTGCCTGGAGGTCTCATTTCACACTCCGCTCTCTCCAAATTCCTTTCTCATGTCAAATCCTAACACTGCAAGTTGCTCGGTTTTGTTGTCTCCTACCCTGGAAAGCTGAACTTTTTGGAGATTCGGTAGAAAGAATACAGCTCTGCGTTCCAGTAACAACAGTCATCCATTCCAGAATAGGGGACGTCTCCTTTATTTTTTTTTGAAGTCACATCCTGACTTAGACCCTGTGCTGTCAGATCCCTCATACCAAGTCAGCCATTAGAATTCTCAACTTTCTATGTGAATATTGGCAAAAATAACCAAAAAATATTAAGACTTACGAAGAATATCCCTAGTGGTTCATGCAAATAACCTAATATATGAATATGTCCATAGTAACCAGGCAGGGAAAGTAAAACTGCGAATTACTGGCAAGGTGAGGAAGTACTTTTAAATAATTACCTTAAGCCTATAGTTTTCCAGCATACGGGACACATATAAAAAGTTAAAGCTTATAAAATTAGCCTGAAATGCCCACATGAGAAGGAAAGTTAACAGATTAACAGATATAGTTCCGATTTTAATGTGCAAAAGACCCCTTTTCCTCTTTAAAAAAAAAAAAAAAAACCCTATGTTTAACATTGAGCTTTAGAATAATGCTAAGATTCAACTATGTCCATAAGCTGATGGTCACCCTTGTATATACTACAGTCTGCAAATCATCAGAAGAGAATTTATTTTCACTATAATTTCCAGACGGACTTCAGAATCTTCGGATAAAAGGCATCACCTTTGGCTACAGGATAAAGAATTCCTCCAAGGAAACTCCAGGTAACACTTAGAAAAATGTCCTATTCAGCACATAACTTAATACCTCGTTGTAAATACTCGTTACCAGTATGTGTAATTTAAGTCAGAAACCTAAATGTCAGGATATTTTTAAGTAATTCTTTAAAAGCCTGGTAAAACAAAGTCTTTGTTCTCTTTTTATCTTCAGGTACTATCTATATAAAATTAGCAACAGACATGAACATGTTTTATGAGCTATAACACACTGTACACATATAAACAGCAGTGGTGATGGTTAAGGAATAAGAAGGCTACCTTAAAGAGGTATACGTGGGGGCGCCTGGGGGGCTCAGTCTGTTAAGCGTCTGACTTCAGCTCAGGTCATGATCTCACAGCTTGTGGGTTCAAGCCCCGTGTCAGGCTCTACGCTGACAGCTCAGAGCCTGGAGATGCCTCAGATTCTGTGTCTCCCTCTCTCTCTGCCCTTCCTCTGCTCACGCTGGCTCTCTCTTTCTCTCTCTCTCAAAAAATAAATATTTTTTAAAAATTTTTTAATGAAAAAATAAAGAGGCAAGAGTTGTACACTAAGAAAGCTGATGATTTTTCACTGAGTTCCACTAGAGATTCTAGAACAGAAACATCGAGTGTTTTATTTAGTGGTTGTGGAGAGGGGCAAATGGGTGAAGGGGAGAGGAGATACAGGCTTCATTAAGGACTGAGTGGGTCACAGAAAGGAAAGACACAGCATAGGGAACGCAGCCAATGGTCTTGTAACAGCGCTGTATGGTGACAGGTGGGAGCCACGCTGGTGTTGAGAACAGCGGGACACGGGGAGCCATCGAATCACTAAGCTGTACACCTGACATTAACGTAACATGCGTGCCAACTAAAATTTTAAAAAATCTTCCTGGAAACGGAGCACCAGTATTTGCCCTATTACTGTGACAATTAAATGAGGGAACAGAGAGAAGGCCCTTGGCCTGGGCCCAGCACATGGTAAAGCCCGAATGCACATAGGTAATTACTGCTGTCGATCAAAACAGAAAAGCAAAAAGATGATGATGTCAATTGATGTATCCCCCTGGGGGGTGACTTCACACTGATGATAAAGGAGGTGGACCCGGACCACGTGGCTCTCAGCTCCCAGTGCCATCTTAAACTCAAGTAACAGCTTACTTCCACTGCACTGAAATTAAGAAACTGAGCATACTCCTGCGGTATGGATTCCAGTGGTACGTATCCCCCCTTTCTCTCGCCTCTAGAAAGAGAAAAAGAGGAAGAAAGACAGACAGACAGACAACCAGCCTTCTAACAGTATTGCACTTAAAAGAGTCCTAAAAGTCGTGCAGGAGAAATATTAAAATGCTGGGCAGCAAAAAACAAAAAATAAAAAACACCCAGTAAAACCTATCTAATATTAGGTTTCCACACTGACCTGCCTTTAAAGTATCAAGTTTGAGAGACTACACAGTATAACAGGAGCAGAGGCTGTGCTGACAGCAGCCATGTCTCAAGGTCCACTCTAGCATACATCAGTTGGGTGAAGGTGTATAGATCACATGTCTCCCTTCTCCCAGCCTCAATCTCCTGGTCTTAAAATATGCAGTCACCTCCCACCAAAGTTATTTCATCTGATGCTTGCAATAACTTCTGTGAAATGCCTAACACACAGTACACTTTCAACCAATTCAAGATACGTGTACAAAAACCCTGATTTCACATAGGTGACATAATATTTTGTGCTAATTCTTTTTTTTTTTTTTTTTTTGAGAGAGAGAGAGAGAGAGAGAGAGACAGAGCACAAGCGAGGGAGAGGCAGAGAGATAGAGAAAGAGAGACACAGAATCCAAAGCAGGCTCCAGGCTCTGAGCTGTCAGCACAAAAAACCCGACACGGAGCTCGAACTCCCAAACCGTGAGATAATGACCTGAGCCGAACTCAGATGCTTAACCCACTGAGCCACCCAGGTGCCCCTGACTAATTCTAAGAGAAGTAAAATATAAACTTTTCATTTAGTTTCATCTTGACGAAGGTGGAGGTCTACTGTTTTTTCAGAATCCCACACAATTAGTCTACTTATCTTAATATCTTTTATCATACATATATATATATATATATATATATATAAGCTCAAGATATAAATGTGAAATGTCATGGTAACCAGTTCTTTTTTTTTTTTTTTTACATTTTATTTATTTTTGATAGACAGAGACAGAGCACAAGTGGGGGAGGGGCAGAAACAGACGGAGACACAGAATCCGAAGCAGGCTCCAGGCTCCAAGCTGTCAGCACAGAGCCCGACGCAGGGCTCGAACCCACAAACTGCGAGATCATGACCTGAGCCAGTCAGACGCTCAACCAACTGAGCCACCCAGGCACCCCAATTCTTAAAACAGATAAAAAACAGGCAAAGAAACTTTATGTGCATTCATACTTTAATTATGTACAAATGTGATTTCCAAAAACTCCAAGTACAAACACAAAAATCTAGCTTTAATGTCCTTAAAATTCTACTGACCTTCAAGTGTGGTCCTTGAATGTATTCTTGACACAAACATCTGCATAGATGAATCTAACATATCCCATTAATCTCACTCTGAAAATTTAAAGCTATTTCTTTTGTTTTGTTTTGTTTTTGTTTTTTGAGAGAGCATAAGCCGGGAAGGGGTAGAGAGAGGGGGACTGAGGATCCAAAGCAGGCTCTGTGCTGATAGCAGTGAGCCCAATGTGGAGCTTGAACCCACAAACCACAAGATCGTGACCTGAGCCGAAGTTGGATGCTCAACCGACTGAGCCACCCAGACGCTCCTAAAAAGCTATTTCAAGTCAAACAGCCAGGTCCAGGAAATATGCTTATACTTTAGACATTCAATTCTAATATTATCTCCTATGCCATATAAACTACCACTTATTTCCACAAGGAGATTCATTTTCTTAATTCAAACCTAAAATGTTATATTCTGATGGATGCAAAAATCCTCAACAAAATATTAGCAAAATGAATCCACTAATATATTTTAAAAAAATCATACACCACAATCAAGTAGAATTTGTTCCTGGGTTACAAAGGTAGTTCAATATTCAGGAAACAATCGACAATCAACATGATATGTCACATCAATAAAAGGAAGTATAAAAATCATGTGATCATTTCAATAGATGCAGAAAAAGCATTCGACAAAGTGCAACATCCATTCATGATAAAAAACCCTCTCTCAGGGAGGTCTAGAAAGAACATACGTCAATATAATAAAGTCCATATATGACAAACCCACAGCCAACATCATACTCAATGCTGAAAAACTGAGAGCTTTTCCCCTGAGATCAGGAACAAAACAAGAATGTGCTCGTTGAGCACTCTTACTCAACATAGTACTGGAAGTCCTAGCCACAGCACTCTGACAACACAAAGAAATAAAAAGCATGCAAATTGGTAAGGAAGAAGTAAAACTCTATTTGCAGAGGACATGATACTCTATAGAGAAAACCCAGAAGATTCCACCAAAAAACTATCAGAACTGATGAATGAATTCAATGAAGTCACAGGATACCAAGCCAACGTAGAGAACTCTGTTGCATTTCTACACACTAATAATGAAGCAGCAGACAAAGTTTAAAAAATCCCACTTCAACTGCATCAAAAACAATAATGTATGTACAAGTAAACTTAAACAAAGAGGCAAAAAAAAAAAAAACCTGTACTCTGAAAACTATAAAACACGGATGAAAAAAATTCAAGACAATGTAAAGAAATGGAAAGACATTCCATGCTCATGGGTTGGAGAAACAAATGTTAAAATGTCCAAACCAATCTACAGATTTGGCTACAGCTAAAGCTATCTACAGATTTAATGCAATCCCTATCAAAATACCAGTAGCATTTTTCACAGAACTAGAATCAATCCTATAATTTGTGTGGAACCACAAAAGACCCCCAGAAGCCAAAGAGACCTTGGAAAATAAATATGAAACTGGAGGTATTACAATTCCAGGTTTCAAGTTATATGACAAAGCAGTAGTAATTAAAACAGTAGAATACTGGCATAAATATACACAAATAAACCAATGGAACAGAACAGAAAACCCAGAAATTAAACCCACAATTATATGGTCAACTAATTTTCAACAAAAGAAGAATAAATATCCAGTGGGAAAAACACAGTCTCATTAACAAATGGTGCTGGGAAAACTGGACAGCAACACACTGAAGAATGAAGCTGGACCACTTTCTTTCACCATCCACAAAAGTAAACTCAAAACAGATGAAAGACCTAGATGTGAGACCTGAAACCATAAAAATCCTTGAAGAGAGTACAGGCAGTAATTTCTCTGACATCAGCCATAGCAACATCT
The DNA here is from genome assembly GCF_023721935.1 of Panthera uncia. Taxonomy (NCBI): domain Eukaryota; kingdom Metazoa; phylum Chordata; class Mammalia; order Carnivora; family Felidae; genus Panthera; species Panthera uncia. The sequence goes on from NW_026057581.1 coordinate 8,163,584, forward strand.
TTCTAGATAGATGTCCTAAAGCAAGGGAAATAAAAGCAAAAATAAACAAGGGACTACATCAAAATAAAAAACCTTTTCCATAGCAAATGAAACAATCAGCAAACTGAAAGGCAGCCTACAGAATGGAATAAGATATTTGCAAATGATATTTCCAATAAAAGGTTAGTATCCAAAATACATAAAGAACTGATAGAACTCAATACCCAAAAAACAAATAATCCAATTAAAAAATGGGCAGAAGATATGACTAGACATTACTCCAAAGATAACATACAGACTGTCAAGAGATACATGAAAAGATGCTCAACATCACTTATCATCAGGGAAATGCACCTCAAAATGACATAAGCTATCACCTCACACCCATCACAATGGCTAAAATCAAAAACACAAGAAACAACCAGTGTTGGCGAGGATGGAAAGAAAAAGGAACCTTCCTGCACCGTTGGCTGGCATGCAAACTGGTGCAGCCACTCTGGAGAAGAATGTGGAGGTTCCTCAAAAACTTAAAAACAGAACTACCCTATGATCCAATAATCACACTCCTGGGTATGTACCCAGAAAATATGCAAACACTAATTCAAAGGGACACATGTACCCCTGCATTTATTGTAGCATTATTGACACAAGCCAAACTACGGAAGCAGCCCAAGTGTCCATCAAATGATGAATGGATAAAGAAGAGGTGGTGCATACCTACAGTGGAGTATTATTCAGCCATACAAAAGAGCGAAATCTTGCCATTTACAGCAACATGGACAGAGCCAGAGAGCATAATGCTAAGCGAAATAAATCAGAAAAAGACACCATATGATCTCACTCGTATGTGGAATTCAAGAAACAAAACAGAAGAGCGAAGAAAAAAAGGAAGAAAGAGACAAACCACGAAACAGACGCAACTATAAAGAACAAACTGATGGTCACCAGAAGGGAAGTGGGTGGCAGGATAGGTGAAATAGATGATGAGGATGAAAGAGTACACTTAGCCTGATAAAAAACAAATAAATGTTATTCCGACCTGACATTATCACAAAGCATTTCTAAAATATAAATTGTGGGGCGCCTGGGTGGCGCAGTCGGTTAAGCGTCCGACTTCAGCCAGGTCACGATCTCGCGGTCCGTGAGTTCGAGCCCCGCGTCAGGCTCTGGGCTGATGGCTCGGAGCCTGGAGCCTGTTTCCGATTCTGTGTCTCCCTCTCTCTCTGCCCCTCCCCCGTTCATGCTCTGTCTCTCTCTGTCCCAAAAATAAATAAAAAACGTTGAAAAAAAAAATTTTTTTCAAAAAAAAAAAAATAATAATAATAAAATATAAATTGTAAAAGCTCTTGTAATAAAGCAGGTCCTATATCCCTGTGTTATGAAAAAATACATTAACAGCTTGACCATTTACTAAAACAGCTTCTAAGATGTAACACACGATATGAAGGCTTTTCCTTTGCCAAAAAACAATAAATTTCTCACCTGCTGGAATCCATGTATACTTAATTTTTTATGTCTTCATATGTCCTAGCACCACAGCCTCTAACACACATCATGTTCAGACAACACTTGCTGAATGAATAAATGGTATACAAATATACAAAGGAACTATCAAGAACTGTAAAACCTAATTTAAAAATCATTTCTCTGGAGTACCGGGGTGGCTCAGTTGGTTAAGTGTCCAACGCTTGACTTTGGCTCAGGTCGTGATCTCACTGTCACGAGATTGAGCCCTGTGTCTGGCTCCACACTGGGCATAGAGCCTACTTAAGAGTCTCTCTCCCACTCCCACATTCATACACACACGACACACACGCACTGTTCTCAAAAAAGTGAAATGAAATAAAAATGATTTCTCTGAAACTGGGGGCACCCAAGCTAAACGCTCTATTCTGAACTATGTAGGCTTATCACAGATATTCCGTACATATAACTCACATTATTCTCATCTGTCTATGAACTAAAACTTCAGTCGAGGGCCTTGCAATGGACTTTTTTTCCACTAAACCAAAAAGCACATGCTTTTGGTGCTTGTGCACCAAAAACACAAGCAAGCACAGCTACAAAGTAAACGTCTCTCTCCAGCATCTCTCTCTCCCTCCAATGTAGCTCTATCTAAAATGTCTCTAATACAGCTCTACCTAAATGAGAGCCGTCCCTAAAGTCATCACCTTGGGAGACCATGCCTTTATTCCACTACTGGAATTCATAAGCAACTGGTTATGAATTCTTTGATGAAATTATAGTTGTGAGAGTCTGAAGCGATCCAAAAAGTGTACATACCGCTGCTATAAAGATTTTTGAAAACTCTTCTGTAACAGTTTTCAGAATCAATTAAGATAAAAAATGCCTTACTTTTAACTAAAACAGCATGGCTCAACATCATATCACATACTTTATTTATTACTTAGTGGCTTCAAATGACCTGTGACCATTCTAACCTTAAATGCACTCTGAAGATAATGAAGATCTGCCACGAATGAGGACACTGAAAATACTTTCCCAACATCTCCAAAGAAATAATCCAAGAACATTAACCAAAGGCAGCCTTACTGGGGGGGAAAAGTCCAGTCTACAGAAACTGCTTACTTGAAGAAACAACACTCGTGGAATGTATGCATTCAAATCCTATTTCTTTTAAAAGCCATGGTGTCTATAGGGACAGTTTCACCGTTTTCCATGACACTAACTGTATACATGCATCCATGTACCCATGATGCAACCGACTGTTCGGAATTTTAGGGAATGACATCAATTCTCCTCAGTAGGTTTCATTCTTTGAAATGAAAAACTAGCAGGCACTATTTTGTAAGTTATGAACCACCTTTTCTCTTATAATAAAAAGGGTCTGAAAGAAGCAATGAACAAGAGTTAACTGCTCTGAGTCAGCCTCTTTGAGATTTTACTATAGAATAATTATATTCCTGGATTCACACAGTTAAAAGCAATTTCAAGTATATACCCACATAACCTCTTTTGTCTCCAAATAGTAAAAATATCTACTACTGGTAACTGAGAGCTAATTTCCAATTTATTGTATACTGTTTTCAGTAATCTCGGTGTTCATTTTACATAATCTATATCTTATGCCTATTTTGCATCAATTATACAGTTAAAAAAACATTTTAGGTCTATATTTGATTAATAAAACATTTTAAATTATTTAGCAATAATAATTTATATAAACTCCCACTATTCCACAATAATGAAAGACGACGGCTAGCACAAACAATCCACCCATCATTCATCTCATATATTTAATATAAGTATAAAATCTGTAAAGATTTCTTTTTAAAAAAAAATTTTTTTTTAATGTTCATTCATTTTTGAGAGAGACAGAGCATGAGAGAGGGAGGGGCAGAGAGAGGGAGACACAGAATCTGAAGCAGGCTCCAGGCTCTGAGCTGTCAGCACAGAGCCCGACACGGGGCTCGAACTCACCAAATGCGAGATCATGACCTGAGCCGGAGTCAGACACTTAACTCACTGAGCCACCCAGGCGCCCCAGAGATTTCCTTTCTAAATGTTTTACAGCAGCTACTATCGTTCATACTTTCTGGGCCTACAGCACCTGACCAGTGAGAAAAGGGACTCTATAGTCCACTACAGGCAAGCCAGACTAGAATTAAACACAGACTATAAATTTCTAAAGTGGGGACAATCAACAGTACATAAAGTTAGCACAAATACATACAAGTAATGAAACTATATAAAAGTAGTACACCACATTAATAAGAGAAACAAATTTCAATTTATTCTCCCTTTTTACTATTTCGCAAATAAGAAGTTAAAATTGGGGGCACCTCGGTGGCTCAGTGGGTTGAGCATCCAACTCTCGATTTCAGCTCAAGTATGATCCCAGGTCCTGGGATGGAGCCCCATGTCAGGCCCCATGCTGAGCATAGAGCCTGCTTAAGATTTTCTCTCTCCCTCAAAAGAAAAAAAGAAAAAAAAAGTTTTTCTCTCTCCCTCTACCCCTTTTCCCTCTCACATGCACTCTCTCTTTAAAGCAAAAAATTAAAAATTAAAAAAAGGCTAAAGCTGGATATACATAACAAAACTTGGTATTCTTGTGTAAATGCATCAGGACTATTTTACTTTTTATCACTTAGAACAGTACTGTAATAAGATCAAATACAAAATTCTAATGGACTAAAATTAAAATTACAATGTGTTAGATATTTAACACTACCTAGAAGAAGTCAAGCTCATTTTTTTTAATGTTTTAGGAAATTATCTTACAGACTATTGTCTTAATATTCTGCACCATCAGAATGTATCAAGGCAAACCCATGCTAACTTCTACTAAAAATTACTAACGAATCCAGAAGGATAATCCTTTTATTTTTTTGAGAAATCATTCTAAAAACACATTTTGAGTACTTTTATCTAAAGAACAAAATCATTAAGGCTGATTCTGCGGTCTAAAGGACAAGTTATCAAAAACTCAGAGTTAAGACATTAGGATCATTGAGTTGCTGAAGGAAACACCACTAGGAAAGAAGTTTCCAATCTTCCCATATCCTCACAGGCCATCTTGAGGCTAAGACTTTGCCAATCACACAGGCATAGGCAACAGTGGTCAAGAGCAGTGTTCTGGGGTGACAAGAGACTTCACTGTCCGTGTGATTTAAGGTAGGATACAACCTCTCCATTCTCGTCTGTATAGTCAAGTCAGGATGCCAATATTTCCACATCTCCCAAAGGCTCAGCAAGGTGACATACATAAGGCACCAGGCCAGTGCCTGTCACAAAATATCAAATCATGGCCCCATTCGATATACATGCTGACAGACACAGTAATGTAGACATGACATGGGCCGGTTTCCACATACACATACTTCCTAGCTCCGTCCGCTGACAGCTCCTTGACACATGGACACTTCACAGTGGCAATGAGCTCACCTACTGCCCACAAAGCTCGTCTGGCTCAAAACACCATTCTTGTACCGAAAGGGATCAGGACTCCCTGGAAAAATGGTTGCTTCCAAGGCTGGGGAAGGGAAAATATGAGACGAGCACATCTTGTGGCGGCAGACAATAGAAAGAACGGGAGCTTGTTGAGAAAACACAGGAGCCATCTTGACAAGGTCCTACGGCCAAACTGGAAGAGACGAGCGGCAAAATAACAACAGTATTGGACTACAACCCACAGGGACGACAAACAAGCATGTAAATCCATGCCAATATATGTAAATAAAACCAGGGAGAAAGGGTGGTCCTTACAGGAGAATTCCAACTAATAAGCATAAGAAAGGAAGAAACAGTGAATCACCATTTAACAAACAGTAATGACTGCTGCAGACACGATCCATGGACACAAATTTTCAGACACTGAAACTAGCAGAGAAATGTTGAGGGGAAACAGGAGATCTATTAATTACAATGAAAAAAAACGGTAACTTGACTGTGGAGAAGTCTAGCAGACATATGGCCCTCTGGTTATAAGACATATCAACTCATTATCGACTCCCGGATATGATGCACTGAGAACTCAATGTGCTCTTCTTGCCAAGAATGCATACGTAACCGGAGTCTGATCAGGAGAAGACACCCAACAAACCCAAGTTGAGGGACATTCTACAAAACCACCAAGAACTGTTAATCAGCTTTCCTCAGCAGTCCATAGACATAAAAGACAAGGAACAAGAGAGGAACTATCAACTGATGGAGACTAAGGAGCCATTACAAATAAATGTAAAGTGAGATGCTAGACCGGATCCTGGAACAGAAGAACGTCACTGGGGAAACGGGCAGAAATCAAACAAGATGTGCAGTTTAGGTAACAGTACTGCACTAATGTTAACCTCCTAGTTTATTAATTCTAGCTTAATTATGTAAGATGTCAGTACTAGAGGAAACTGGGTCAAGGACATATGCAAACTGTCATATTACTACTTTTCTGTAAGTCTAAATTTATTTCAAAGTAGTTTTTTTAAAGTATTTGTATAGTAATGTATCTATAGTTATCTAGACAACATATAAGAGTTATCATTTTGTTTTGCCTTAAAATCATTAAGTCATGCTAAAATATACTTTAACTGCTGAAGCTAAAATATATATCTCTAAAGAATTCAGCCCTGAAAAACCTAACCAATAAAATACACTACAGATCCCATTACCTGTAATTTCATATCCATAAGCAGCTAGTTGTCCAGCCATATATTCTCCATCCGAATTATTATGAGAACAACCCCATGTTCGCATCCAAATTTTCTGTATGCCTGGAATAGTGCTATTAAACAATCAATAAAAAAAAAAAGTAAGTCTCATTTAGGAATTTTTTTTAGAACAAAATCACTCGATTTCTGGGCATATTATGCAAAAATACGCTCACGGCAACCCATTTGCAATCTATTCATGAAACGCACCAACTTAATCCATAATCAACTGTTACACCAAAAGTCTAAAATCAAGGTAAAATAACCACAGAAACCTAAGTTATGACTCTCTCCATATAAATATTTCCCTTTTCTCTGCATTTTAAATTCAGTACTAAAGTACTATCACTAAGTTAAACTCCTAAAAAGGTACATACAAATAACAATAGCAAACAAAATGGTTCTAGCAAGAGAAGCAAATAAAGAAAAACTAAGGACATCACCCATTCACTGACTCCTATATAACAATTACAATCTTTATAACTTACAGATACAAATAACTGAATCAAAACAGAAAAACCATCACCCTACAGCATAATTAAAAGTACTCCATATGTAAAAATAGTTATAAAAATGTAATATTTTTAGAAAGGGAAAAATAGTCGTTCAACTCAGACTGCACTAATAATTTAAATAGAAGTTACCTTAAAGACATATTCAGAGCAAATTCAATAAACTTTAGTCATTAAAATATGAGAAGTTTAAATTCACAGACTTTAAAAAGTGTTACAAATAAAACCATCGAATGCATTAAAACTTTCAACGATTTACTATCTAAACAAATATAAGCATGTTAAAATTATACAACTGCATAATCCTTTCTGGCTAGGCTGTATTACAATTTCACAGGACTACAACAGACCTAATATGATAAATGACACAATAATTTTTTTGTGTCAATGCCTTTAGCTGATCCAGAAGTATTTGTAAATTTGCTAAGAAAAATCAAATACCCAAACCACCACTGTCTCATAAGAATTTCAAAATGCAGTAAAATGCCTCACTTGGAAGTAACACAAAATTACATACCAACTACAGAGATATCAAAGAGATCCTGGGGTGGCGGACACAGATATGGGGCAGGGGCAGCATTTCCTATATTTATGCCAAATACTGTCCTTGACCCAGTCTTCAAGAAACATGCCATCTGACATCTTTTTTTTTTTTTAACCAATTACTTTGCTAAATTTAAAACCAAATAAAATATCTCCTCTCCAAAAGATTTTTAGAAACAGCAGCTATATATATATATATATATATATATACGTATATATATATACGTATATATATACATATACATATATACACATATACACACACACACACACACACTGATATATACCAGTATGTATCAGTAGCACCAGTTTCTTCCTTGGTAGGATACTGGATATAATCTCAAAACAAGAGCTTACCTATTGCTTGGTGGGCTGTTTTCATCTTGCAAATATTTTTGGGTGTTTCGCTTTCGCACCTTTGGAACAACATGCTTCCGTGAAAAATGCCTATCTTGTGGCTTTAAATCTTCCTGTGACACAATATCTTCTATGTCGTCCAGGAGAGAATCACAGGAGGCAGAAGGCATCTTTTCTATTACATACAAAAGTTATAAACGACAGAGGCATATGAGTCCCTCACAAATCTATTTCACATGTATCATCTACAAAATATTCTTGCTGATCTTGAATCTAATAGAGAGTTCAGATTTAACTTCAAGTTTACAGAAAATGCAAAAGATAAAAATATACAAGGAAACAATGAGACAAATCCTACTGATAATGGGACATCCCAAGGTTCAACTGGAACTATTTCTTCAACAAATCAGTCTCACAGAGAAAAAAACAGAAGAGAGACTATTCACAGTGAATGCATTAGAAGCATAACATCTACATGCAATTCATGCTCTTGACTCTATGTCACTTTGTCCAACCAGCTGTAAGATATTTTGGGGACAAATAGGGACATCAGAATATGAAGTGGGTGTTAGATAATATTAGGATATTACTGTAAATCATTAGATACAAAGTACTGATATAAAGTATTGTCCTCATGTTTAAAAATCTTATTTCTGACATCGTAAACATGATTTTACTTTTTATTTATTATTTTTAAAAAATCTTTTTATGGAGCACCTGCGTGGCTCAGTCAGTCAAGCGTCTGGGATCTCAGCTCAGGTCATGATCTCACAGTTCAATTCATGGGATTGAGCCCCATGTCAGATTCCCTGCTGACAGCGTGGAGCCTGCTTGGAGTTTTCTCTCCCCCTCTCTCTCCACCCCTCCCGACTCGCGCATGCTCGCTCTTTCTCTCTCAAAACAAAGTTTTTTAAAAATCTTTTTAGAGATTAATATTGAATATGTGGACGTTAAATATATCTATAATTTACTTTAAAACAATAAAAATAGGTTAAGACATACAGGAAAACCTTACATGTCTTAAATCTAAGACACATATATTGGTGTTCATTATCCTATTCTACTTTCCTGAATGTTCAAAATTTTTATCATTAAGACAAGAAAATGTGGACACAGCTTTCAGGAAGATAGAACAGATGTCCTCTTCCTTATCCATCCTACTAAGTACAATGAAAACTATGGGCATTATATATAAAATAAACATCAGAAGACTCTGAGAGGTAGAGAGAAGGCAGACTGACCGGGGACCCTGGAACCCAAGGAACAACACAATGGTGAGTTACTTGGGGTTTCTTCTGCCTCCTCTATCCCAGACTTGGAGCTGAAGAAGCCAGCAACCCAGAATTGCCAACAGATACAGACAACAAAAGCACCCCCCAAAAAAACCTGTTCTCTTTTCAAAGAGCCAGAAAAGGGACAGTCTAGCAAGACAAAACTTTTAGACAACCATTCTACCCCATAAAACAAAACAAAACCCCACAAAACACAAAACTACAGTCCCACCTCCTAACTTCTACTTTTATGAGGCTGTAACGAGGCACCCCACCCCACCCCACCCGGGCAGAACCAGAGGAGGCCATGTAGGAACCCTGGACTTGCCAACCAGCTGACCAAACAGTAAGGAACCCCCACCCCACCATGTCAGTCAAGACCAAACTGATGTACAAGTTTATAGTTATATTCCTGTCACAATCCAAGCAAGATGTTTTGTAGACATAGATAAGATTGCTGTAAAATTTATGTGGAATCTTTAAAAAAAAAAAAAAAAAAGGTAACATATCTGAAACAATTGTGAAAAAAGAAGAGTGGGAGGAATTGAGCCACCCGATTTGAAGACTTATTATACAGCTAGAATAATCAAGACTGTGCGGTGTTGGTGGGTGAGCAGAAGTATGAATCAACAGAACAGAACAGAGAACCGGAAAGAGACCCACACAAATATGCTCAAGCGACTTTTGACAAAAGTACAAAAGCAATTCAGTAAAAGAAAGATAACCTCTCCATTAGTGCTGGAGCAATGGGACATTTACAGACAAAAACTGAACCCCAATCTAAGTTTCACACCTTATACAAAAATTAATGCAAAATGTATCATGAACTTAAACGTAAAACGTAAAACTATAAACTTTTAGGAAAAACTGTAAGAGAAAATCTTCTAGACCTAGAGCTAGGTGAGGAATTCTTGGGCCAGATACCAAAAGCATGATCCATAAAAAGAAAACTTAATCAATCCAGACACCATCAAAATTTCAAACCTTTGCTCTGCAAAAGACCCGTTTAAGAGAGGATAAAAAGTCAAGTTACAAGGGCGCCTGGGTGGCTCAGTCAGTTAAGCGTCTGACTTTGGCTCAGGTCCTGATCTTATGGTTCATGAGTTTGAGTCCCACATCAGGCTTATAAACCCCTCCCCCACCCATTCATTCTCTATCTCTCTCTCCTTCCCTCTCCCTCTCTCTCTGTCAAAATAAATAAACGTCAAAAAAAAATGTTAAAGAAAAAGTCAAGCTACAGAGTGGGAGAAAATTTTTGCAAACCACCACTTATCTGACAAAGGACTGGAATCTAGAATTCAAAACAGTTTTAATTCGAGCCCCGCGTCAGGCTCTGGGCTGACGGCTCGGAGCCTGGAGCCTGTTTCCGATTCTGTGTCTCCCTCTCTCTCTGCCCCTCCCCCGTTCATGCTCTGTCTCTCTCTGTCCCAAAAATAAATAAAAAATGTTGAAAAAAAAATTAAAAAAAAAAAAATCCAATTGGAAAATGGATGAAAGACAAAGACATTTCACCAGAGAGGATATAAAGAAGGCAAGTAGCACACAGCATTACTAGCTGTCAGAGAAACAAACTCCAATCACAATAAGGTATCACTACACACCTATCAGAATGGTTAAAATAAAAAAAAAAAAACAGTGACAGCACTAAACCCTGACAAGGATGCAGAGAAACTGGACCACTCCTACAATCCTAGGGGGAATATAAAATAGCACAGTCACTCTGGAAAACAGCTCAGCATCTTCTTAAAAAACTAACCATGGAACTCCCATGTTACTTCTGAGGGTTTATCCAAGAGAAATAAAGACTTACATTTCCACAAAAACCTAAACCCAAATGCTTACGGCAACTGCTTTGTCAAAACCTGAAGACACCCACATGCCCTAAACCGCAGTACGGCTGCACCAGGGAATACTACTCAGCGATTAAAAAAAAAAAAAAAAAAAAAAAAAAGGAAAAGTACCACTGATACATACAACAGGCAGGACGAATCTCCAGGGAATCATGCTGCCGTGAATACAGCCGCTCCCGAAAGCTTACGGGCTCTATGGTTACATGTTTATAACATCCTTGAGCCTGAAATAACAAAATTACAGAAATGGGGAACACAACAGAGGTCACCAGGGATTGCGGAGAGGATGGGGCAGGAGAGAAGGGAAGGCCACTAGCCACGGTCAACAGGAGAGGTCCTTGGGGAGATGGAAACGTCCTCCATCCTGACCATATCAATGTCCGTATCCCAGGTGTGACACTTACAGTTTTGCAAGACGTCACCACTGGGGAAACCTGGACCAGCCATACAGCATAGCCACACAACTTTTATTGCTGTAAGGAAATCTGTAACTATGTTAAAATACAATGATTAAGGGGGCAGAAAATCACCTGGAAAGAAAAAGGAATGTACACTCGAGTACATTTACTGACAGTGCGGCTGCTACTTCTACCACGTCCAGGCATGAAACAAGTGCTTCACGGGTCACCTCACTGACCACTCACAACTCGTGCTTCTGGTGGTGTTACCGCCCTCCCCTTAGACAGCCAGGAAGCACACGGAAGCTCGCTCACCCCAAGATCAACAACAATCCCAGGCCAACGAGCCCCAGCCCGTGGCCTGAGCAGCCCTCTGCTTCGGACTTCACGTAGCAATGACCACGGTGCCTCACCTGGGTCGCCCAAACCAGTGTCAGGATCCCGATACTCTCCGCTGCTCTCAGGCCCCTCCAAAGAATCTCCCTTCTCCCACCTGCCAGATCCCCATCTCTCCATGCACAGCTTTCAATTAACAGACCAGCTTTCCAGGCAGGATCTTTTTGTGCCCTTTACTGAAGTGCAGTCTTTACAACTGGGACGGATTATGCCCAGTAAGTCCAACCCCCGTTCAAAGCTCAGCCAATTTTACATCGTTAGTCTTAACAAAAGATCAGAAATAATCTCACCTCATACAGACCAGCTGAGTTACAGTTAACAAGGATAGGACATGGTCAAGGTGAGGCTGTCAATCACAGGCCTCCTCCTTCCCTAGACACAGGAATGGGGCCCGTGACCCAAGCCTGCAGAGTAACCCATCTTCCTGGCCACCATAACTGGTTCAGGTTTGGGCATGACTAGCCCAGACCATGAGGATCATCAGGAGGACTTGTGTGCCAGAGCCAACAGAAGAGGTGGCTTCCCTTCCCACTGAAGTGGCCAAGGGAGAAGGACGTCAGCCTGCGGATGCCAGGGGCCATGCTGCCTGCCACAGGGCAGAAACGACCTAGGGAATGAAGCCTAACATGAGCTGGAGACAGAAAGAGCCACACTGACATTATCTGCGCGCCTGGTCCAAAGCCCTGCTCTGCTCTGCCCCATCATGTGAGCCGGTCAGTTTCCCTTTGTGGCTTAAATGAGTTTAAACTAGGTTTTCCGCTCTTGCAAACAAGAGCCCTGCCCAACTCAGCAAACTAGATAAGGAAAAATGAACCAGGTTAGTCTTTCTGAAATGGGTTCTATTTATTTGAAAGATCATCTACCAGTGAAAAAATCGTTCTGTGCTCAAAAAAATTCAGGAAATTCTGCTTCCTTACAGATTGCCAGTACGCATTAGGGCAAAGACTGAAAAACTGCAGTGAAGAAACTAAAACTCATTTATCTTAGGAATTTTCTGAAAATTAATTTCTCATAGATCTCCTCTTCATGAGGCTGAAGACGGCACCAAAACCAGAAGGCCTGAGTGAAGCAGGCCCTCAGATCCTCTCCCCCACTCTGCACACATGGAAAACTTCCTTCTTTTACAGGGAGATGGTCCATGGACTCTGCCCAGCAATCTGTTACTATGAATGAACAGCCCTTCCACTCTGACTTCCTCAAGCACAGAAGCCCAGCAGCGGCCGCTCTTCCGGCATCGTCACCGTCTCTCTACTCAGCCATTACTGCCTAGATACAAACATGCTGCTATTTCTCCCACCGAAAAAACAAAAACCTTATCTTGAACCCACCTCCTCCATGTACTACCTCACTCACATTTCTCTCCCTTAAAGAAACACTCCTCGTCCCTTGGCAATGATGTGGACGGAGCCAGAAAGTATTATGCTAAGCGAAGCAAGTCAGCCCGAGAAAAGACAAATACCGTGTGATTTCACTCATCCGTGGAATTTAAGAAACAAAGCAAAAGGAAAGAAAAGAGATGAAGAGGCAAACCAAGAAACGGGTTCTTAATGCTAGGGAACACACTGATGGTTCCCGGAGGGCAGGCGGGTGGGGGACGGGTAAACAGGAGATGGGGAATAAGGAGAGCACATGTGCTGAGCACAGGGTGTCGTATGCAAGTGTTGACTCACTCACTGTACACCTGAAACTAATCTTACACTGTATGTTAACTATCCTGGAATTAAAACAAAAACTTAACCAAAAAAAGAGGGGCACCTAGGTGGCTCAGTCAGTTAAGCGTCCGACTTAGGCTCAGGTCATGACCTTACTGCTCGGGAGTTCGAGCCCCTCGTTGGGCTCTGTGCTGACAGCTCGGGGCCTGGAGGCCGCTTCAGATTCCGTCTCAGTCTCTCTGCCCCTCCCCTGCTCGTGCTCGCTCGCTCGCTCTCTCTCTCAAATATAAAACGTTAAAAAAATTTAAAAACTCAACAAAAAAAAGAAAGAAAAAGTCCTGCAAGTTCCAATTCAAGAGGATGACGTAGGAAGACTCTGAAACTCACCTCCTCCACAGAACACACGAAATTACGCCTATTAATAGAACAATTCCTCCTGAAGAACTGAGGGCTGACTGAGCAGCTACACAACAACCAAAGACAGAACAGCTAGAGACGGAGATACGGTGACAAAGGGAATGCCCACCCCCGACACCGTGCACTGCAGTGGGGAAGGACAGTACTGAGAAACCAGGAGATCCTTCTGTCCTTGGGCCCAGGAAAAAAACCCCACAGTTTAACAGAGCAACTAGCATATAAGAGAGGCAACGCCAGACCTCCGCCAAGCAGCAGAAGAGCTGCAGGAAAGCGCCAGGATAGAGGGACTGGAGAATGGAGAACGACACGTTAATGCTCCCACCCCACCTAAAAAGCCTAGACTGGAACAGGGCCAGGCACCACGACCGGCAGGTCCAATTCTCCCAACATCCTGTGCCTTCTGCCAGCCCAGGGTCTGCGAGCCCACACCAGCCCTAGAAGAAAAGCCGCGGTTTGAAAGGGTGGACCAAGTGTGGGAATGCTCTCTCCCTCTCCACGTCAAAACACCAGACCGTAGAAGGGTCTGGATGCCCTCAGAGGCAGATTCCAACACAGAAACTGAAGGGTCTGGATGGCGTAACTGGTGGGAGCGGTCATCACAGGGACTTTGTGACCTCAGCAAGCCCAGGACCCACAAGCCCACACCAGCCGTCCTAGGTTACCGGGGCAAAGAAAACAAGCTACAGTTCTGTGTTTTATGTGTGTTTTAACTTTTACTGGGTTCTTTTTAACTTTTTAAAATTTGTCTTGTTTTCTTTATATGTTTTTCTTTTTGGTTTTGTCCTTGTTCTCTTTTTTCTTTTCTCCTTTTATTATTTTTTCTTCTTTAAATTCTTTTCTCTTTAATCTTTCTTTAAAAAGCCATGGTTTTGGGGCACCTGGGTGGCTCAGTCGGTTAAGCATCTGACTTCGGCTCAGGTCTCGATCCTGCAGTTCGTGGGTTCAAGCCCCACGTCGGGCTCTGTGCTGACAACTCAGAGCCTGGAGCCTGCTTCAGATTCTGGGTCTCCCCCTCTCTCTCTGCCCTTCCTCTGCCTGTGTCCTCTCTCTCCCTCTCTCTTAAAAATAAACAAACATTTAAAAAATTTTTTAAAAAGCCATGGTTTAAAATGTTTAAGTTTATTAATTTATTTGGGGGAGAGAGAGAGAGAGACAGAGAGAGCAAGCATGCATACGAGTCAGGGAAGGACAGCAAGAGGGGGAGAGAGAATTCCAAGCAGGCTCCACACTGTTAGCACAGAGCCCAATGCAGGGCTCGAACTCACAAACCGTGAGACCATGACCTGAGCCAAGAACAAGAGTCAGACGCTCAACCGACTGCACCACCCAGGTGTCCCTAAAAAGCCACAGTTTAAAGGAGTAAAAGAGTACAGCTAAAGTTAAAAGAGTACAGTTAAAAGAGTAACTAAGCACATATGGACACAGCTCCAGCCAGCACAAGTCAGCAAGCATACCCAGTCTGCATAGGGTCTCCATACACAAGACCACTCTTTCAACTTTTGGAGAAATAACCATTTTGCCTAACCCATAGAAACAAACACAGAAAGTTAAGCAAAATGGAGAAACAGAAGAATATGTTCTAAAAGAATAAAAGAAAAGAAAAAGCCTCAGTAAAAGAATTAAATGCAACAGATTTAAGCAGTATGCCTGAAAACGAATTTAAAGCAATAATTGTAAAGGTCCTCAGTGGGCTGGAGAAAAGACTGGAAGAGCTCAGTCAGACCTTCAAGAAAGAGATAGAAAATATTAAAAAGAACCAATCCGACATAAAGAATACAACAACCCTAATAAAAACCACACTAGAGGGAATCAACAGTACGTTAGAGGATGCAGAAGAACATATCAGCAATCTCAAAGGGTAATGGAGGACACACAAGCTGAACAGCAATGAGAATACAATTTTTATAAAATGAAAAGTTTAAGAGATCTTTGGATAACATCAAGCAAACAGACATTCACATTACAGGGGTCTCAGAAGAAAGAGAAAGGTTCTGAAAACTTGTTTGAAGAAGTAAAAACTGAAAACTTCCCTAATCTAAAGAGGGAAATAGACATCCGGGTCCAAAAAGCAGAGTTCCAAACAAGAAGAACCTGAGGAGGTCCACAACATAGCACATAATAATTAAAATGTCAAAGGTTAAAAAAGAGAGAATCCTAAAAGCAGCAAGAGAGAAACAAAAAGTTCCCTAAAAGGGAAACCCCATAAGGCTATCAGCTGATTGTTCAGCAGAAATTCTGCAGGCCAGAAGAGCAAGGCGTGATATATTCAAAGCACTGAAAGGAAAAAACCCACAGCCAAGAATACTCTACCTAACAAGATTATCATTCAGATTTAAAGGAAAGAAACAGAGTTTTCCTGACAAACAAAAGTTAAAGGAGTTTATCACCACTAAACCAGCCTCACAAAGAACATAAAAGGGACTTCTTTAAGTGGAAAAGATGGCCAATTAGACATAAGAAAAAGATGCAAAATATGACAACATATACAGAAAATGTGCAGAAGGGAGTAAAAAGAGAAGGCGTAAAAGAAAAAGGAAAAAGATTTTCCGTTTCTGTTTTTTTCTAGAATGCGTTTGAACTTAAATGACCATCAAATTAATATGAACTGCTCTTTACTTAGCATGCTATATATGAATGAACTTCATGGTAACCACAAACTCAACCTATGATAGATACACAAGAATAAAGAGACAGAAGGCCAAACAAAATCTCGAGGAAACAGAGCAAAAGAAAAGAACAAAAGAACTACAAAACAGCCAGAAAACAAAATTTTTAAATAGCAATAAATACACACCTATCAATAATTACTTTAAATGTAAATGGCCTAAATGCTCCAATCAAGACACAGAGAATGTTTAAAAAAAAAAAACAGGGGCGCCTGAGTGGCTCAGTCAGTGAAGCGGCCGACTTCGGCTCAGGTCATGATCTTGCGGTCTGTGAGTTCGAGCCCCGCGTCAGGCTCTGTGCTGACAGCTCAGAGCTTGGAGCCTGTTTCAGATTCTGTGTCTCCCTCTCTGACCCTCCCCCGTTCATGCTTTGTCTCTCTCTGTCTCAAAAATAAATAAACGTTAAAAAATAAAGAATAAAAAATAAAAACAAAAACAAAAAAAACAAGACCCACTGTACATCATCTACAAGAGACTCACCTTCGATCTAAAGACACACACAGACTACAAGCAAAGGAGTGCTAAAACATTCACCATGCACATGGAAGCAAAAGAAGAAGAAGAAAAAAAAAAAAAAAAGCCAGGGTACTAATACTCCTACCAGACAAAATAGACTTCTTTAAAGCAAACACTGTTAAAGAGACAAAAAAGGGCACTGGCATTACATACATAAGATAAAAGGATCAATCCAGCAAGAGAATATAACAACTGTAAATATCTATGCACCCAACACTGGAGCACATAGATAAAACAAATATTAACAGACATAAGGAGAGAAATTAACAGTAATACAACAATAGAGGACTTTAACACCTCACTTACATCAATGGATAGATCATCCAGACAGAAAATCAATAAGGAAAGAATGTATTTGAATGATACACTGGAGCAGATGGATATAACATACACAGAATATTTCATCCAAAATAACAGAATACACATTCTTTTCAAGTGCACATGGAATATTCTCCAGGATAGTAGGTCATAAACACAAGCCTCAGTAAATTTAAAAAGACTGAAATCATACCATGCATCTTTTCCAACTACAATGGCATAAAACTAGAAACAAATTACAAGAAAAAAACTGGAAAAAACACAAACACATGAAGACTAAACATGCCACTAAACAACCAATGGGTCAAGAAATCAAAGAAAAAATTTTAAAAATACATGGAGACAAA
Organism: Panthera uncia; assembly: GCF_023721935.1. Classification (NCBI taxonomy): domain Eukaryota; kingdom Metazoa; phylum Chordata; class Mammalia; order Carnivora; family Felidae; genus Panthera; species Panthera uncia. The sequence goes on from NW_026057581.1 coordinate 8,180,967, forward strand.
TGAAAATGAAAACACAACAGTCCAAAATCTATGGGACACACAGAAAGTAGTCCTTAAAGAGAAATATATAGCCATATAGGTCTACCTCAAGAAACAAAAAACTCAATCTAACTTTATGCCTAAAGGAACTAAAAAAAGAACAAAGCCCAAAATGAGTAGAAGAAAGGATATAATAAAGATCAGAGCAGAAATAAATGATGTAGAGACTAAAATAACAATAGGAAAAAAAATCAATGAAACCAAGAGCTGGTTCTTGAAAAGATAAAACTGAAAAACTTTTAACCAGACTTATCAAGAAAAAAAGGTGAAAGGACTCAAATGAGAAACAAGAGAGAAGCAACAACTCATATCACAATACAAAGGGTTATAAGAGAATACTATGAAAATTATATGGCACCAAATTGAACAACCTAGAAGAAATAAACTCCTAGAAACATACATCTTCCAAAACTGTACCAAGAAAAAATAGAAAATCTGAATAAACTAGGGAGCCTGGGTGGCTCAGTCAGTTGCGTGTCCAACTCTTGATTTTGGTTCAGGTCATGATCCCAGAGTCATGGGATCAAGCCCTGTGTTGGGCTCCACGCAGAGCATGAAGCCTGCCTGAGATTCTCTGTCTCTCTCTCCTTCTACCTCTCCCTCACTAACATCCTCTCTCTCTCTCTCTCTCTCTCTCTCAAATAAAAAAAAAAGATAATTTAAAAAAGAAAGGAATAGACCGATTACAAGTAATGAAATTGAATTGGTAACCAAAAAACTACCAAAAAATAAAAATACAAGACCAGTGAATTCTATCAGACATTTAAAGAACAATTAATACCGATGCTCCTCCAATTATTCCAAAATATAGAAGAGGAAGGAAAGCTTCCAAATACATTCTATGAGGCCAGCATTACCCTGATACCAAAACCAAACACACCACAGAAAGAGAAAACTACAGGCCAATATTCCTGATGAACAGAGATGCAAAAATCCTCAACAAAATATTAGCAAGCCTCATACAACAATACATTAAAAAGATCATTCACCTCGATCAGATGGGACTTATTCCTAGGATGCCAGGATGATTCAATATTCACAAACCAATTCACATCATGAACCATATCAACAAAACAAAGAATAAAAATCATATGATCACCACAATAGATACAGAAAAAGTATCTGATGAGATTCAACATACATTCATGATAAAAACTCTCAACAAAATGGAATTGGAGGGAACATACCTAAACATAAGAAAGACCATATATGAAAAACCCACAGCTAACATCATCCTCAATGGTGAAAAACTGTGAGCTTTCCCTCTAAGGTCAGAAACTAGACAAGGACATCCACTCTCACCACTTCTCTCAACATAGTCCTGGAAGTCCCAGCCACAGGAATCACACTAGAAAATGACACAAGGGGCATCCATATTGGTAAAGAAGTTAAGCTTGTCACTACTCACAGATGACATGATACTATACACAGAAAATCCTAAAGATTCCACCAAAAAACTACTAGAAGTACTAAACGAATTCAGTATAGTGGCAAGACACAAAATGAATACCAGAAATGAGTAGTATTTCTTTACACTAAAATCATAGAAGAGAAAAAAGAGAAAGACCTGTATACAAAGGGTTCTCACACTGAAAACTGTGAGACACTAATGAGAGAAACTGAAAATGACAAAAACAAATGGAGAGATATTCCATACTCATGGACTGGAAGAATTAATATTGTCAAAATATCCATATTACCCAAAGCAATTTAATAAAGATTCAATGCAATCTCTATTAAAATGCCAAAAGCATTTTCTGCAAAACCATAACAAATAACAATGAAATCTGTATGGAACCAAAGAAGACTCCAAATAGCCAAAGCAATCCTGAGAAAGAAGAACAAAACTGGAGTTATCACAATTCCAGATTTTAAGAGGTACTACAAAGCTGTAATAATTAAACAGTATGGTACTGGCCCAAAAACAGACACATAGATCAACACAACAGGATAGAGATGCCAGAAATAAACCCACATTTATATGGTCAACTAATCTATGACAAAGGAGGCAGGAATATACAATGGGGAAAAGACAGTCTTTTCAATAAATGGTGCTGGGAAACTGGACAGCTACACATAAAAGAATGAAACTAGACCACTTTTTTACACCATACATAAAAATAAACTCAATATGGATTAAAGAACTCAATGTGAGACCTGTAACCATAAAAATCCTAGAAGCCAACACAGGCAGCTATTTCTCTAACATCAGCCAAAGCAACATTTTTCTAGACATATCTCCAAAGGCAAGGGAAACAAAAGCAAAACCAAACTACTGGAACTATGTCAAATGAAATGTTTTTGCACAACAAAGGAAACTGTCAACAAAACAAAAAGACAACCTACTGAAGGGGGAAGATGTCTGCAAATGATATATCCGATACGGGGTTAACACAAATATATAAAAAACTACAATTCAACACCAAAAAGAAAAAAAAATAATCCAATTAAAAATGGACAGGAAACCTGAACAGGCATTTTTCTAAAGACATACAGACGGCCAACAGACACATGAAACAATGCTCAATATCACTAATCATCAGGGAAATGCAAACCAAACTCACAAAGATCTATCACCTCACACCTGTTAGAATGGCTAAACTCAAAAAGACAAGCATCAACAAGTGTGGACAAGGATGTAAAGAAAAAGGAACCCTCATGTGCTGTTGGTGGGAATGTAAATTGGTGCAGACACCATGGAAAACAGTATGGAGGTTCCCCAAAAAATTAAAAATAGAAATAGCATATGATCTAATAATTCCACTATCGGGTATTTAGCCAGGGAAAACGAAAACACTAACTCGAAAAGATATGTGCAGCCCCATGTTCACTGCAGCATTATGAACAACGGCCAAGACACGGAAGCCATCTATGCGTGCATCAATAGGCTAACGGGCAAGGAAAATGCGGTATACACACACGATGGAATATTACACAGCTATAAAAAGGATGACACTGTGCCGTTTGAGACAACATGGATGGACCTAGCAGGTATCACACTAAGTGAAATAAGTCAGCCTGAGAAAGACAAACGCCATATGATTCTACTCATAAATTCCATCTAAAAAATAAATAAATAAACAAACAAAAAGCAGAATCAGAACTATAAACACAGAGAACAAGCTGATGGTTGTCGGCGGGGAAGGTGGTAGGGGACTGGGCAAGATGGGAGAAGGGCAAATTGGGAGATCAGGCCTCCGGTTATGGAATAAGTCATGGGAGAAAAGTGTAAGGAATACAGTCAATGACACCGTAATAGCCAAGTAACGGGAAAGACGGTAGCTACACTTGTGGTGAACATAGCATAATGTATAAACCTGTCAAATCACTAAGTTGTATACCTGAAACTAATGTAACATTGTGGGTCAACTATACTCAAAAAATATAAAATAAAAATACCTTGCAAGAGCTGTCAACACGTATAGTTTCTGATCTCTGACCCCCCCCCCCCCCCCCCCCCCCCCCCCCCCCGCTCCATTATCTCATGAACCAGGCTTTCACCCCCACCTTTCCACCAAAATTGCCTGTCGTGATGTCAGTGACTTCCAACGACACATACAATCATAGATATTCAATCATCTTATAGGACCCTCTCTGCAGCACTTGGCATACTGACCATTCTCTCCTTACGGTACTTTCTTCACTGACTTCCGGGACCCCACGATCTGTGGGATCTTCTCCTACCACGTCAGCCACACCCCAAGTCTCCTTTGCTGGCTCCTCCTCCTCTCTCCCACTTCCCAACGTCGAAATGCCCCCATGAATCTGGGGACCACCCCATCCGATTTCATCTAGTTCCATGACCTTGAAATACCAACCGCAGATGCTTCTATAACCACCCCCAGATCTCCCCTGAACTTCAGACTCAAATGTCCAGCTGCCTGCTCAATTCCACACCCCTGCCTGAATGTCGAATAGTTATTTCAAACCTAAGTCAAAACCAGAACTCTTGACTCTCCCCACCCAACCGCACACACAACCACCACATCACACCCCGCCACCTCACACACCACCACCACCATCATCTCACACACATCGCCGTCATCACCACCACCCATCACACCAGACCCTCTCACAACTCTCCCCATCTCGTTTAAAGGCAATCCCAACCTTGTACCTGCTCAAGGCAAAAATCGTGGTGTCATCCCTGACTCCTTCCTTCACCCTACATCCAATGCACCAACAAAATCCTGCTGGCTCTATTTTAAAATATATTTTCTGGGGCGCCTGGGTGGCTCAGTCGGTTAGGCATCCTACTTCGGCTCAGGTCATGAACTCGCAGTTCGTGAGTTCGAGCCCCGCGTCGGGCTCTGTGCTGACAGCTCAGAGCCTGGAGCCTGCTTCAGATTCTGTGTCTCCCTCTCTCTAACCCTTCCCGCTCATGTTCTGTCTCTGTCTCTCAAAAATTAATAAACATCAAAAAAAATTTTTTTTTAACTAATAAAATATATTTTCAGAATCTATTTCTAACTGTACCCATTGCCACATTCTTGGTCCAAACCAACATCCACTCTTGCGTGGATTATTGCCATAGTTAGTCTCCCTGCTACTATCCTTAATTCGCAAAGGACATTTTCAGTCCAGGAGCCAGGGATCCTTTAAAACCTAACTTCATCTCAAGCTTCAGATCAAAACCTGCCAATGGTATTCCCTCTGAGAGAAAAAAAAAACAAAATCAGTGCAAAGACCTGCAAGGACCTACATAATCGGCCTCCTGTCACCTCTCTGACTCTATCTCCTACCATCCCCTCTTCTCCGTGCATGACACATGGGCTCCTTGCTAGCTCACAGCCACCAGGTACACTCATCCCAGGGTCTCAGTGTTGCCTAGATGCCTCAGGGCTTTGCTCAGAGACCACCAGTGAAATCTTCCCGGGCAACTCCCACCTCACCACATATACACACACCTGCTACTCCCCTTCCCTGCCCTGTTCCTCGACCACAGCATCTCAGACCTGCTTCGATGTTTTCATTACTTGGTTAACATCTACCTCTTTCTACTAGAAGATGTACTCCACAAAGGTAAAAGTTTCTGCGTGCTCTGTCCACTGTGTTATCCCCTCTGGTGCCTCAAACTACATCTAGCACATTGCAATTTCTCAATAATTTTTTTTTTTTTTTTTTTTACTATAGATGACCCAGTCTAACAAGAGACGGCCCGTGGCTACCCGCTCTGTCCCGACTATACTAAACCTTTTCCATATTCTCTGAGTATGCCAAACTAGTTTCTGACTCCGAGGGCTCCACACTCGCTTTTTTTTTCTGCCTGGAATATCATCCCCCAAATAGCTGTATGGCTTGCTGTCCACTTCTCTATTCAAATGACACCTCCTGGGAGAGGCCTTTCCTAACCACCACATCGAAGACAACCACACAGAGACCAAGCATCCACACACACTCACACTGACCTCTAACCTGACACCGTAACTGCAGAACAGAACTCCGTATCTCTCACCGCAGTGTCACCTCCATCAGGATAAAAGGCATTACCTCGTTTTCACCACTGTCTCTGTGACGCCTACAACAATGCCCAGCACAGAGCAGGCAAACAGTATCTGTTGACCAAATGAATGAATAAGATGCGTAAGGTAAATTTAGCTCATCTTTCTTATACTGGATTGGAATCTAAAGCAAACACCTAATAACCCTCAGGGTTTCTTCTACCACTGTTAGTCTATGAAATAAAGAGGCTAAATGAGAAAGGCTAAGACAGGTACTGCCTTCAAATGTTACTAAAGAACTAGTGAAGGACTGTGAATTAAAGGACACATTAAAAGCCATACTTTTTAATTACACTTTTTACACCCCATATAGCCCTGTGTATTGATTCAAGGAAGGGAAAGGAATGGAGAAAGAAAGAGAGGAGACATACAACATCATGCAGTACGGGGAGTAGGAAACATTGCTAAGCCTCTCAGCTTCTAGAACTGAAATCCAAAGAAGCAAAAAGATGTGCACACCAACAGAGTTACATTTAGAACCCAGGCCTCAACGCCAAGCCGCCCCAACTATAGTTCTGCCTCATTGGCAAAGCCCAAACAACGCAAGAGTCTAATGTGATGTGAAGAAATAAACATATTCCGGGGAAAAAAGGGGGGGGGAGTGGCAAAGGAAAAACAGGCCTTCAAGAAATGCAAATAGCCAATAAGCACTGGAAATAATGCTCAAGCACACTAATAGTGAGTGTTTAAACAATAAATTATTTTTTTGTCTACCCCACCGATAAAAAAAAAAAAAAAGGCGGACAAAACCCTATTGTTGGCCGAAAGCATGGTAAAGCTGGTTTATTCTTTCCGGAAGTCTTCCTAGCAATACATATCAAACTTTAAACCATATATATCCTTTTCTAAAATGTTTAGTTTGAGAGAGAGCGCACACGCACTTGCGCGTGAATAAGGGAGTGGAGAGAAAAAGAAGAGAATCCCAAGCAGGCTCCATGCTGTCAGCGCAGGGCCCAACATGGGGCTCGAGCTCCCAAACCATGAGATCATGACCTGAGCCAAAATCAAGAGTGAGCCACCCAGGCTCCCCAAGACATATACAGTATATCCTGTGATCCACCAATTCCATTTCTAGAAATTCAATTTAGAGAAACAAATGAGAACAAATATAAAGCAGAGGATCGTAAATCTGGCTGCATAAGGACTTGAACCATCTCATCACTATTTGTAAAGCTTTTCCTTCCAACAAACTGGTAGAACCGTTAGCCCTCAGAAATTTGTAAATGAGTAAGAAGGAAATGAAAGTCTGAGACTAAAAAGAAACAAGACAACATTGAAAAGAAACAGATCATACAGTTTTTTTCTCAAAAGGCTGAGGAATTCAAGTTTGACGAAGGGAATATAAATCGTCAGTGAAAAGGGAGATACTGAAAATGTTAGGAAAAATATATAAAGCAATATCCCATAGTAGTGTTATTTGCATTTGAGATTTATTAGGAGAGTTTTTATAGTATCAAATACCCAGGTCCCATTCTGAATTATAATCTCCAAGAAGGAGTGGAATATAAGGACATTAACTTAAAGCTTGCCCAGATGATTCCACTACACATCCCTGTGAGATGATTGAGAACCATCATTCTCCCAGAGATTCTCAACCTTTTTTTTTTGTTAAGTATTTATTGAGAGACAGAGAGAGCTCAAACAGGGAAGAGCAGAGAGAGTGGAAGACACAGATTCTGAAGCTTGAGTGCTCATTGCATTCACCTGAGGAGCTTTTGAAACCTACCCGCAACTGAGCCCCAGGGCAACTCAATCAATCAAGGGGAACAGGGGCACCTAGCAAGCTGAGTAGGTAAAGCATGCAGCTCTAGGTCTCTCAGTCTTGAATTCAAGCCCCAAGCTAGAAGTAGAGATTACTTTAAAAAAAAAAAAAAAAAAATGGGGGAACAGAGCCTGGAGATTGATACTATTTTTTAAACCTTCTAGTAATTCTTACATGTGTAACCACATTGTGAACCAAAGTCCTAAACCAGTAGTTTTCATAGTTCGTGGTTCCCATATCAGCATGATTAGCACCACTGGGAAACTCGGGAGAGATGAAAATTCCCGGGCCCCACGCCAGACCTACTGAATCAGATACTCTGAGTAAAGCCCAGCAAGCTATAACAAGCCTCCAGGTGATCTTGATGTGTACTAAAGTTTGAAAATCTTTACCCTAGAATTACTCTTTCATAAAAATCATCGAGAATGTTCATCAAAAATATACTACCTCATCAGCTGATTTCAACCAGGGTGCCAAAAAAAAAATTTAATGGGGGGAAAGAACAATCCACATGCAATGAAAGCTGAAGCCCTTCCTCACATTACATACAAAACTTAACTGAAAACGGACCACAGGCCTAAATTTAAAAGCTAACACAATAAAACTCTTAGAAGAAAATATAGATGTAAATCTGCATGATGTTAGATTAAGCATTATTCCTTCCTTAGTTATGACACCAAAAGCACAAACAACAAAAAAAACTGGACTTCAGCAAAATTAAAAATTTATATGCTTCAAAGAACACCATCAAGAAAGTGAAAAGAAAACTCACACAACGGGAGAAAGTATTTAGAAATTACATGTCTGATAAACACCTAGTACCAGAATACAGTGAGTACACAAGTCAACAATAAAAAGACAAACAACCCAATGTAAAATATGACAAAAGAGACGAATACACAGGTCTCCAAAGGTATACAAACGGCCAATAAGCACATGAGAAGATGTCAATATCATTACCTATAAGGGAAATGCAAATCAAAACCACAATGAGATACCACTTCACACACACTAGGATGGCTAAAATAAATAATAACAACCACAGCACTGACAAAGATGAATATATATTAGATCATCCAGAAAGAGAAAAGAATACAGGACCAAGCCTTGAGGAACTCCAAATTTAACTGCCAAAAAGAAGACGACCAGCCTATCATAGAGACTAAGAAGCAGCAACCAGAGAAGGAGAAAATCAGTAGGGGATAGAAGGCAGAGGAAGACAGCAGGTCAAAGAGACCAACAAGGTCAGTGCTGCTGAATGTACAAAAAAGGCTGAAATTAATGAAAATGTCTCTTAGATTTACTGATCCGGCATGATATGGAGACGATGGCATTTCCAGATACTGACGGTGACAGCATTACTGAGACGCTAGACTGCCTTTGTGAACATTGCAATGTGGAACACTTTATTCAAGCATAAAAGGTTTGAAATAAATAAGTACCTTGATTATCTGCAATCAGTCTCAAATCCTCTGGAAAGAGAAGTCTGGAAAATAAAAACTCATTAGAAAAAGCGAGCTCCCAACAAGTTCACAAAACCACAGAAGGGCTCTTTAAAACTACTTAAAAGGGATTAGACTTCATAAAAGAGAGCTTTTCTACAGCAAAGTGAATGATGTGCCACACTACTTCCGACTCCTTACTGACTGGGTCAGGTGTGTTTACATCCACCGAATTTGCCACGATGGTGATCCAGCGTCTGGCCACGGTAATAAACACTGCCCAGCACTACAACACGTCTGCGTGATTCAATTAATACCAACTACAAAATAGGAATTAGGCAGTGAGGGACGTATCCAGATCACCTTCCACCGGAAAAACACGTGGCGTCCCGAGATTCAGAGAGAGGTTTTAGGAGTATAAAAGGGAACAAGAGTGAAAAATCAAGCCACTGGCTCTTCCGGCCAACTTCTGTTTCAATTCTTGAGGTACAGCTCTGTGCAAGCTACCGAACTGCGAACGCCTCGTCCCCATCCACCACACAAATTCAGCGCAAGTGGGAAAACGAATGAAATTAGATTTGACAATAAGGGACGAGTTCCTTTAAATATTCCTCGCAGCCCTGCAGCACGCAACGCCAACCACTCTGTCCTCACTTCTGGCAGCGCTCCCCGCCTCCCAATTCCCTGACCCCAGCTGGCAAGTCCCGTTTCAACTACGAAACAAGCCAGCAAACGGCCCGAGAAAGGCCGAAACGGGGGAAACCAGGCTCCGCCATTAAAGGAGCTCTAGCCACACTCCGCCCCACACTGATTCCCACCGCCACCCTTACCCAGAGGTCAGGGAATAACACACCGGTCCAAAGAGAGGATCCACACGCCGTTCTGCGGATACGGGAAACACTTTAGATGGAGCTCGCCATGACACTTACGTCCCGCCACGTTTATTTGCGCATGCTCCAAGACGGTGGCCGGGAGAGGGCAAATTGCCTCATCGCTGAAAGCGCGAGTTCAGGTCTAACTTGCTTAGGTAAAGATTACAGTTAGAATTTTTTTGGTTGCAAGAGCGAAATTAGACGCCAGAATCTCAGGTTCTTAGAATCGCTTAACAGCTATCTTCGGCTGAGCTCTTACTATGTGTCAGGCACCATATTAAGCTCTTAACATTTATTACTATCATTAATTATTATTATTATTTTACAAAAGGGGAAACAGGGAGTGTAAGTACTTGCCTAAAGTTACTCTGCTAGTAGTGGCAGTCCTCTGTGCTGAATTCAATTCTGAAAGGACCTGCTGTTTTCATTTCATTTTACTTGCTTCCTCAACCTTTTGTGAAATGAGGTCATACTGGAGAGGAGAGTAGAATAGGACAAAGAACAATTTGATTAAACAACATAGATCATTTAACACCAAGAAAGAAGGGGTTTTTTATCCGTTAGAAGACAGTGTAGCGCCAAATATTAAGGCAGTTTAGCAGAGAAAGAGAACTTTCGTGGAGTATACTGATTCTGACCTAGTTCCCTTGTAAGTGTTAGCTCACGTTATTATGTTTTACCCAGGACACTGTGCTTGACCTTGTTTACCAGAAGAGCGTCTCCTCTTTCAAAAATGAAGACAGTTCGCCATGAGCAAGAAGTCAGAAATCATGAGCTTTGTTTCTAGTGTGATTCCTTCTAATTACAATACCACCCTCTGCTCACCATTTCCATGCAAAAAATCTAAATTGTGACCTAGAGTCCTCTGCAGTCCCTACCCAGCTGAATTAGAATTGCATGTTTATGTTGTCCCATCTCTTTTACTGTAATCCCACTGCCTAGCACATAATCTTGCACTTATGGCCTCTCCGTCAGCATACCTTGAATGAATGAATGGATGAATGACTCCACCCTTTTTCCCCCAAGATCTAGTTGAGTTCAGGTAAAGAGATTTTATTGAGTGCACACCACATGATCTCTAGCACTGTGCTGGTTGCAGAACTAGAAAGGAATAAAGAGACAAGCCCCTACCACTATTTCAGGCTCCTCCACAGGTACAGTTTCGGTGGAGAAGAGCAATGGCTGAGGAAGATGAATGCACGCAGACCAGTGGAGCCCAAGGGGGAGGTTCTTCTTTTTACATGAGGGGGTCTAGACTCCCCACAACAGAAGTGACAGAAATGGAGGAGGGTAGGCCAGGCCAAGGAGATAGTAAGAGCACATGCATAGAGGCCTGAAACTGTAAGCTCTTATATAAGCAAAAAGAGTTAAAGTGAGTGAGGAAGGTACAGAAGGGTTGATAGAGAAAATGCAGGGACCAGAAGTTGAGCCTTGTTTGCCAAAATAAAGATATTAGACCTTATCCTGGATATATTAGGTAGCACGAAAGTGTCTGAGCAGATTATTCTTTCTGGAGGATGGGTTTGAGGACAACACTTCAGACATGAATAAATATTGAAAACCTGAATGGACTCGTTGGCTGCGAGGAATGGGGAAATGGGAATGGGGGGTGCTTTTAACATCAATCACTTGAAGAGCCAGTGACCAAACCTCCAGGAATTTATCTGACAGAAATGCTCACAGTTACACAAAATGACGTATGTGCCAGATGATTCTTTGAAATGTTGCTTGTAATAACAAAATACAGAAACCCTCTCTGGCTTCTCAGTGGGGATTTGTTAAATACATTTATGGTATCTATACAGCTCTTTAAAAAGAACAAGTTTGCCTTATGCTCTCTCGCTCTCTCTCTCACACACACACAAAATAAATAAATAAAACTTTTTTAAAAATTTTAAAAAAAGAACAAGGTTGCTTTTAATGTACTACCCAAGACATTGTTAAGCGGAAAAAGAAAGTTTCAATATAGTGTTTACAGTGTCTGAGTATAGTTATTGCAATATATACGTATATAAATTTATATGTTGACTATAGGAAGATTTACTTTTCCTGTATTCCCTTTTGTAACTTTTATTTTTGTACCATGGACATGTACTACTTATTCAAAAAATAAAGACACATTTGATGAATAAAATTAAAATGGCACTTGATAATTTATAAGTTACTGGTCTGTTATTTTGTAGTATTAAACTTTGATTTTCCTTTATATTAATACTTAAATTAAAAAAAAATTTTGGTGAGATGTACATAACATAAGATTTACCATGTTATCCATTTTTAAATGTGCAGTTCGGTAGCATCGAGTCCATTCACAGTTTTGGGCAACCATACCCCATCCATCGCCAGAACATTTTCATCTTCCCAAACTAATCTGTACTCATTAAACAACTTCCCTTTCCCTCTCCCAGCTGGCCGCTGGCAACCATAGTCCTATTTTCTGAGTGTATAAATCTGACTACTCTAGGTACCTCATATAAGTGGAATCATACATTTGTCCTTTTGTATCTAGCTTATTTCATTTAGCATAATGTCTTCAAACATGTCAGTATAGTAGCATGTGTCAGAATTGACTTCCTTTTTAAGCCTGAATAATATTCCATCATATGTATATATATATGTGTTTATAAAGTTTATAAAGTTTAAATCTCTCTGCTTTGAGTCTCAAATTAGACTATCAACTTCATAAGAATAGACACTTGTTACTGGCTTTTCAGCCCATAATGTAATATTAAATGTTTTGTAAATGTTTGGTGGTGGGGCACCTGGGTGGCTTGGTTGGCTAACTATCAGACTCTTGATCTCAGCTCAGGTCTTGACCTCAGGTTTGTGAGTTCAAACCCCACGTTGGGCTCCATGCTGGGTATGAAGCCTAGTTAAAAAAAAAAAAAAAAAAAAAAAAAAAAAAAGTTTGGTGGTAGAGAAGTCAATTTGTGTGCACAAAGACACTAAAAATGCAAGTGAATCTATAAAATAATAGTAAAGGCACCATTTTTGAGAACTTAGAAGTGTGTGTCAGTAACCACATTAAGCCCTCACTGAATTATCAGATTCATCACAATAACTCTATAGGTAATCCTATAAATTAATAGTACCATTACTATTCTTTTATTATGCTCTGTTTACAGAGAAGAAAACTGAAGCTTAAGTAGTCCTATTTTGGTCTTTTTTTAACAACTTTATATGAACACTTTAGAAGAAAGAAACGATATGCTGTCATTAAAAATGCAAAAATTCACATAGACGAAAACAGTGTAGAGGAAAAACAAAAGGCAGAGCCTGTGACTCTTGATCTTGGGGCTATGGGTTCCAACCCCACTTTGGGTGTAGAGCTTGCTTAAAAATAAAATCTTAGAGGGGCGCCCGGGTGGCTCAGTCAGTTGAGCGTCTGACTTTGGCTCAGGTCATGATCTCACAGTTTGAGAGTTCGAGCCCTGCATCGGGCTCTGTGCTGACAGCTTAGAGCCTAGTGGAGCCTGCTTCAAATTCTATGTCTCCCTCTCTCTCTGCTCCTCCCCGGCTCATCCTCAGTCTCTCTCTCCTTCAAAAATAAATAAAAACATTTAAAAAAATGTTTTTGAAATTGCTGTGGTCTTTGAACTAATGCTGAATTTTCTCCATGGCTTCTAACCACCAGAGGTCAGAGTGCTATGCTTCCAACAGTGGCTATGTGTATTCTGTCGGGTTACACAAATAGGTTTGGCTCAACTCTATAATTAATTTTATCTTTTGATTCTTCCACCCTTCGTATGGGTGGTGTGGGGGCTGTGCCTATGGGCCAGGCCAGAGCAGTGGAGACACAGGGCGGGTGACCCACGCTAGGCGGGGGCGAATTTCTTGCTCTCGGTCAGCCCCCAGAACCCGCAGTTGGAGCTTTGGAAACTACCAGGTGGAGATCACTTGCCTGGGGCTCAAGCTGTTTCAGACGAAAGTAGATCTGAAGGTTGAAGGGAGAAATCAGGGAATTCTGAGGATGGCCATGAGCCTCCCTAAATCCAGCTTACCTATGTTTACTTCCGGGCTGTTGAATTTTGTGAATGAGTAAATGCCCCCTTTTTATTTCTTAAGCTAACTTGAGTGGGTTTCTTTGACTTGCAACTGAGAGAGTACTTCTAAACTTCTTAGCTTTACATAGTGTCTTGATTTTTTTTTAAGTTTATTTATTTATTTTGAGAGAGACAGAGAGAGCGAGTAGGGGAGGGGTAGAGAGAGAGGGAGAGAGAGAATTCCAAGCAGACTCTGCACTGTCAACACAGAGCCCAATGCAGGATGGAACTCACAAACCATGAGTTCATGACCCAAGCTGAAACCAAGAGTCTAATGCTTAACCGACTCAGCCACTCAGGTGCTCCCATAGTGTCTCGATTTAAAAAATAGGAATTTATATCTTTTGTCTAACTCCCTGATTACTTATAAATAGCTGCCGGAAAGAAGCATATGTTTTTTCTGTTTTTCAGTAATACATATATATACTGTATACAGAGTAACAATGATTGTTCTTTTGTTATTATTTTTAAGGTTTATTTATTTTTGAGAGAAAGAGAGAGACAGAGCATGAGTGGGGGAGGGACAGAGAGAGAGGGAGACACAGAATCTGAAGCAGGGTGCAGGCTCTGAGCTTAACCGACTGAGCCACCCAGGCGACCCTAACAATGACTGTTCTGAATGCTCAGAGGAAAAAAAAAAAAAAAGACCGCAACCTGCCCTCTTAAGAGTTTATATGCTAGCTGGTAGCAATATATGATACACAATAAAAATGACATAAGTAAAAATTTTATGTGTGTTCAAAGTTGATTAAAAATGGCCCCAAATTTGTAGCAAATTAAGGATAACTGAGAGGGAAGTCTGGCATTTTTTTAAAGATGGTGGTCAGAGTAGGCCCATTGAGAAAAAGATGTTTAAGCAAGGGCTTGAAAAAGACGAGGAGGTTAGCCAAGGAATGTGTGTGGGGGGGGGGGGGCGGGGGGGGGGGGGGGGGGGGAGCATTCAGGGAAAAGGGGTCCTGCCAGTGGAAAGGGACCTCACCTGACATGTTCAAGAGATGGCAGGCAGATCAGAGTGGTTTGAATGGAGTGAGTGTGTAAATGCATGAATAATAAGAAAGGAGGTCGGAGAGTGAATGAAATCACGTGAAATAACTTCAACACTTTTTAAAGTTGCAAAAAATAGTACAATATATTTATGCATAACCTTCACCCAGCTGCTCCAGATATTAACATTTATATAGCCAAAGTACAATCATCAACACCAAGAAATTCACATTGACACTGGGTAGTATGAACTGTCCCAATCCGGGACAGTTTCTCATTCTTTCTTTGTCTTTTGTGCCCTTGACACTCTTGAAGAATACTGATCAGTTATTTTGTAAAATGCCCCTCAATTTGTGTTCGTCTGCTGTTCCCTCATGATTAAATTCAGGTATGAAGTATTGGAAACACTACCACAGAAGTGATGTCGTGGCCCTCTCCGCCCATCACATCAAAGAGGCAACTGATGTTGAAATGTCTCATTACCCATGATGTACTTTGAACACTTGATCTCTCCAGTGGAAAGTTACTATCTTTCCCTTTGTTATTAGTAAGTGCCTGTGTGAAGACACTTTGAGATTGTATAAGTATCTTGTTTCTCAGCATGTATTCATCCACTAATTTTAGTATGCCTTAATGATTCCTGTAAGCAAAAATTAATACTATGGTGTTTGCCAAATGATAATTTTCCATTGCCATCATTCCTTCTACTTTTATTATTAGATGAGCTGTTCCTTCCCATCATTTATTTATCTGTCCAATTATTTATTCATATTACTATGAACTCATAGATATCTATTTTATTCTATGGTTTATAATCCATTACTACCATTATTTTGTTGCTTCAAGTATCCCAGATGTGGCCATTGGTCTTTGGGATGGCTTGTGTTCTTTTGACAAGTTTGCTTTGTTTGTTTGTTTGTTTGTTAGCACCTTCTTATTTTTTGGAACCACAAGGTTTTCCAGGCTCATCCTGCTCTTTCTCTGCCCCTTGAAATCAGCCAATTCTTCAAGGAGTCATGGTTCCTTTTAGTAAGAAGTAATATTCACAACCCAATATGAATACTAGGTATGCTCATTACTAATGAGTGTCATTGCCTTAGGAGCTCAGTTTTAACCTTCTTAAACTCCAGATGCCTATTAGACATCCAACTGGACTGTTAATTCGGCAGTTCATGGATGATTCTGAAGTTTAGGGGAGAAGTTTGGGCTGAAGACGTTAACTTGCGAGTCATTGGCAGATAGCTGGCATATAAAGCCAAAAGACTAGATGAGATTAGCTATAGAAGGAATGTAAATAATGAAGAGAACCAAAGACTGAGGGCTGGTGCACTCCAATGTCAAGATGAGGGAAGGGGTGCCTGGCTGGTTCAGTCAGTAGGTAGAGCATGCAACTCTTGATCTTGGGGTCGTGAGTTTGAGCCCCACGTTGGATGTAGAGATGATGTAAAAAAAATAAAACATTTAAAATTTTAAAAAATAAAAATAAATAAAAGGTAAGGGAGAAGAATAACCGGCAAAGAGAACTGAGGAAGAGTAACCAGCAAAGTAGGGAGAAAATGGTATCCCAGAAGCCAAATGATGAAGGTGCATCACAGGGAGTGATCAACAGTGTCAGATGATGCCGATAGGTCAAGTAAGATGAGTGAAAATTAATCATTGGATTGAGCAACTTGGAAGGACAATTCTGGTGGAATGGTGTGGGTAGAAGGTAAATGACGTGGATTTAAGGGTGAAGGAGGGAACAGAACTGTAGACAGCATGTATGGACAACTCAGCAGATTTGCTGCAAAGGGCAGCAGAAATATTAGACTGTAGCAGCGGAGAAAGTGGGTTGATAAAGAATGACTTTATATAACACTGTGTGTTAAGTATACTGGAATAAAGATAACATTTTTAAAAAATAAAGAGGGACTGTTATTGGAAGATAGGAGAAATAAGAGATTGTTCTATGCCAATTAAGAACAATCCCATGGAGATGGAGAAATTGATGCTATAGTACAAAGAGGTAGAAATTATTGAAACGATATTCCTGGGGAAAGACAGAGACTATCTTCTAAGCATCATATCATAGGACCTGAAATATAAATATTTGGAGAATAAATAAAGGTTGTTCACTTAGTTTAAAAAATCAGATACAGGGGCACCTGGGTGACTCAGTCAGTTAAGCATCCAACTAGTGATTTCAGCTCAGGTCATGATCTCACGAAGTCACGAGATCAAACCCCCTATCGGGCTCTGTGGTAGGTGTGGAACCTGCTTGGGATTCTCTCTCTCCCTCTACCCCTCTGCACCTCCCCCCAACATTTTAAATACATTTCAAATGCATCTGGCTAATGTTATTTTAAAACTCAAACTTAACAAAATGTGACTTAAAAGAAAAAAACCTAGAGCTTTCTAATGAGATGTTCATTAGCAGTGACCATCAAAAGTCAACAAGGGGTGCACTCAGTTGGAAGACATGCAACTCTTGATCTCAGAGGCCTGAGTTTGAGCCCCACATTGGGGGTAGAGATTATTTAAAAATACATAAATAAATAAACTTTAAAAAAAAAAAAAGCATCAACTAAAATAGGGGAGCCTGGCTGGCTCAGTCAGAAAAACATGATCTCTTGGTCTCAGGGTTGTGACTTTGAGCCCAACACTGGGTGTAGAGATTAAATAAATAAATAAATAAATAAATAAAACTTTTTAAAAAGTCAATTAAAATATTATGCTAAAAATCTATTTTACTGGCAAGTATCAGAACGTGGTCACTTCCAGGAAGATGTGGAAAGAGAAAATCCTTTTTTTCTTCTTTAACCATAGGACATTTGTGACTTTTGTTAAAAAAAAAAATGCATTCATTAATGCTCTCTTTTAGCCACATCTCTCGCTGGCTTCTTTCCAAATATTTTCTTACTAGTGATAAATCTATCGGGAAAATTCAGAGATCTGCAATTCCCCCAAGAACAAATCTCTCTGAGAGTGAATGGTAGAAATAACAAAGGCCACGGAGTGCTTTGCTATTCAGAAACTCTGCCAGAGAGCAGAACAGAGCCTGATTTTATGAGAATTTTACTCTCTGAGGCTGCAAGAGAAACCAAGTTTAAGTTGAAATACCCAAGAGGGGAGGAAGAAGAGGGGTATTCTATTTTGTTTTACTCAGTTTTTAGATTATTTGGTAATTCTACATTTCTCAAAGACCCCCTTTGGGGTTGTTGTTCATTCAAGGAGAATAAGTGAGAGAGAAAAAGAAAACCTAACCCTGGACAAAATAAAGGAAACAATATTTTTTTGTCTTACTTTTTGTTGTGTTCTTATATTTACCCTCTATGATTTCTCAATAAACGATTTGTAAGGAGGCAGAAAAAATGTTTAGTAAAAAGGCACTCAGCGAATAATTACAATATTTATTTTCAAAGCAGATTTAATTACTTTATGCATAAATACAGGCAGAATTCATATCCTAAATGAATTTGCTCAAAGCAAAACTATACTCCTTGAAGTTTTGTTTTTATATAACTATGATGTATTATTATACAAAAGAAACATATGTTTACTTTTTTTTTAAGTTTATTTAAAAGATGTTTTATAAGTTGATTTGATTGTTGATTACCTTAACTAATGGGGGGAAACAATGCAGTAGTTAATCCAAAATAATCAAGTCTTTTATATTTGACTTTCTTTTTCAAAAATTTCAATAAAATTCATATTTAGCCATGAACGCGGAAAATTTGAACATTCTAATTTTTTTTTAACTTCAAATAAAGCAGTGAAAACATACTGAGTAAAACCTTATTTAGCTCATAGGCTGGCCCTGCACAAATTACACTTGTAATAAGTAGATGGTAATTAACCACCAAGAAGTTTCTCAGCTTCCTTATCTATCATTTGGCAACTATGGCAGATAGTCATTGTTTTTCCTTAGCTGGAAGAACCTACTCTAATTCCCTGTGGTTCTAATTCCATGACTACTTCAGCCTCTACTAGTGGGCAAGTAAGACCAGTTCAATCAGAACCTTATATTCCTCTGACCATAGTACTGGATTTCATGCATACATAAAACTCTGGCCAGGCTCAGCAGCATATCCTATCCTTCCTGGCCATAGGCTCATGGATGAGCACATGGTCACCCACTAGGAGTCACCAACTGCCATTTTTACAAAATATGACCATGCACTTCTGGCCCTCGTTGATGGATCTAGACTTCTGTCCCAAACTGAGCCAATCACAGCTCTTTCCCCATGATTTTGAAATTGAGACTAAGAAAGCCCCGTATCAGTTTTGATATCTCTTCAACAGAAGAACTGTATATTAGGGGGCTTCCATGTGACTATGGGAGAACAGAAAACCTTCTAGAAGAAAGAAGCAATCAGGAAGAGAGAAGCAGAGATGAAATATGAAAATAGAAGTCCTGATTTCAGTCCTCTCAAAGCCAGGCTATATTCTTGACCTTTGATTCTCTGAAGGTACAAATTTGAATCTTCATGCTAGTTTCTTTCTTTGAGGCTAGTCCTGGTTGGTTTCTCCTTGTCAATCAAGAATCTTTATTAATTCTGCAGTCTCTGAAGGTAAGTAGCAGAGAAGGTAGATGAATATGTCGACCCAGGGCTGGGAATTTGTGGGACAGATAGAGTAGAGGGAAAGGAAACTAAAGGTACCAATGAAAGTAAAGTTGAAGTGACTGAAAAGGAGGGTCAAGTGGGATCTGAGAAGAAAGAGAATCCAAAGTGGCCAGACCCAACTAGAAGAAGGGGAGAGACTGGGGAGCTGGAGGGCAGGGTTAAATGAGTTTGCTGCTTTGTGGGAGTCAGGAATTGAGAGAAACGATGTGGTCTGAAACTGAGCTACCAAAAGTAGAAGGGTCCCAAATTGTAACAAGGTCCAGGATGAGGCTGTTGAAAGGAAGGAAGAGTTGGAGTAGAGGTTCAGGAACTCTGGCAGTAAGAAATGGAATGTACAATTTGCCTAGGAGACTGGCAGTAGTTAGATAGAGGGGAATGTGAACCAAGTGGCAAAGCCCTGGTGTATATGTGTTTGTTAGAAATACAGGCAATTGACAGGATGAAAATTATATTGGAGATTTTAATTCTCCTGTGTCAATAATGAGAGACGGAGTGGATGAAGCATTGTGCAAAGGCCCTGACATCTTCAAATATAGAATTAATTGATATTTGGAATCAATTAAATGAAGTAGACCTTTATTTATTTATAGTACATACAAAATGCTCTCTAGGCCATCACTTGTGATAAAAACAGAAATTAATAATGCAAATATAAAACAAAAAATTTAATTACATGAAAAAATTTAAGTTTTCCTAAATAATAGAGTTATTAAGGAGAAAATTAAGAACACACGAAAAGTCTATTTTAAAATAATATTAAAAGGACTTCAATACCTACTCGCAATGTTATTATGTAATTCATTGAACATAACAATAATAAAGTACTTCTCAAAAGCTTTGAAATGCAGGGAAACTCTTCTCAGAAGAAAAATTCATGCTTTTAAAGTATTTTATTACTAATAGGCAACTCAATAAACATTCAATTTAAGATCTTAGAAAATGTGTAAACCCTGAGTGAAATAAAACTAAAACACATGTAAGTAAATTAGAATCTGAAAATGCACTTGACAAATACAACCAAAAGCTGATTTTTAAAAGAAATTACTGTAATGAACAGATGACAGATAAAACACAGTAAAGAGAAAAAACACAATAACTAGAAACAAGAAGGCATATATGGCAAACAAATCAAAAGGAAGATAAAATTATAAGGGAAAATAATTAATACTGCAACAGAATTTATATAGAAATCAGAAAATGTTCATCAAATTCGGTTTTAAAAAAACCAGAAAAAACTGAAAAACAATCCAGTGTTCCTTAACCAGTAAATAGTTAGTGCATGATGCATACATACAATGGAATATTATTCAGCAAGCAAAATGAATGAATCCCTAAAGCAAACAACAATATGGGTGAATCTGAAATACATTATGCTATGTGAAAAAAGTCAGACCTCCACAGCTACATACCATATAATTCCATCTGTATCACATTCTGGAAAAGGCAAAACTACAAGGACAGAAAACAGATCATCGATTGACAGGAACTGGGGGAAGGAAAGGGTTGATTATAAACGTACAAGAAGGGGCACCTGGCTGATTCGGTCGGTGGAGCCTGTGACTCTTGATCTTGGGGCTGTGGGTTTCAGCCCCACATTGGGTATAGAGATTACTTAAAAATAAAATCTTAAAAAAAAGAAAGAAAGGCAAAGGTAAATGTTTTAAAGTGTTGAAAATGTTCTGTATCTTGATAGTGGTGGCGGTTCCATGGTTCCATGCTTTTGTCAAATCTCTTAGAACTGTACGTGAAAAAATGGTGAATTTTACTGTATGCATATTTTACGTCAATAACCTGGCTCTTACATTTTTTAATGGAGAAAATAGTAAAGAATATACTAAAAAAAAAACAGGTAAAAAGTGCTTTTATAAGATAATAACACCTAGCAATAAAAATGTAAATGATGTGTCAAAGGGGTAAAAGCAGAAATCCAGATCAAAAGAAAACATTAGAGGGGCACCTGTGCGGCTTAGTCAGTGGAGCGGCCAACTTCAGCTCAGGTCATGACCTCAGGGTTTGTGAGTTTGAGCCCCGCATCAGGCTCTCTGCTGTCAGCACAGAGCCTGCCTGGGATCCTCTGTCCCCCTCTCACTATCCCTCCCCCGCTTGTGCTCTCTCAAAAATAAATAAAAACAAAACAAAAACGCAAACAAACAAAAAGAAAAAAATAAAGAAATTAGACATGGACATAAATATAGGTAATAGTTTATTACTAACTCTTCCTTTTCCTCTTTCCTTCCCTTCTCTTCCTTTCTCTTCCCTTCATTGCCCTGCCCTTCCTGAACAACTTGGTGAAAAAGTCATTAGACCAAGAGCGTAAGGTGGTAGGGCCACTCTAGAAAAGAGTTTGGCCATTTCTTAAAATATTAAACATGCCCTTACCGTATGACCCATCAATCCCATTCCTGGACCTTCATCCCAGAGAAATGAAACCTGTGTTCATACAAAAACAACATACTCAACCATTCACAATAGCTTTATTTGTAATACCCCACACTGGAAATAACCAACGTTACCTTCCATAAGTGAATGGTTAAACTATCGCACATCCATACCATGGATACTAGTTAGCAGTGGTGACCCAGTGTAGGATGTCAGAGTCGGAATTGGGTGGAAAGGATATCCACATAGTCCAGCACCAGTACCAGCCTGGTTCAAAGCATCAGAGCCCAGGCATGGTAAGAATAGCATCTGCTAAGGTGGGGATGATGTCATATTTCAACTGGGGTGAGTAGGGCATGTATGACAGGGGAGGAGACATGGGGGTCGCAATGAAAGATTGGCTACAAACAGGAGGATTAAGCCTATAAGTTAATATATGGATCATAACAGGAGCCAAGTTTTTTTTTGTTTGTTTTGGGTTTTTTTTTTGTTTTACTATCAAATAAGAGAATTATAAAGAGGAAAATAAGGGATGCCTGGCTGGCTCAGTTGGTAGAGCATGTGACTCTTGATCTCAGGGTCTTGAGTTTGAGCCCCACGCTGGGTTTAGAGATGACTTAAACAGGAAAATAAGAATGAACCCTGTGGTATGGGACTTGAATTGGAGATTTCAGTATATAAACATGTTTTTAATATATGATAGCATATATAAAAGTAAATACAAATGTGTATATACAATGCATGTATATATACCAACTTTTCTTAAGTAAAACATGTTCAAATCTTAGCAGGGATCATGCCTCAGGTAAAAATGGATTCAGAGCCTTAAATAATTCCAGCCAGCACCCATCTCTCTCAACCTCTTGACTCTATCATTCTTCTTGACTTCTTTTTCATTCTCAGACTCTAGTGTCAAGATGGCTGTCATTAGCTTCAAGGACGATTTCCAGATTCAAGTCCAAAAGAAAATAAATAAATTTACTTTTCACCCAACAACCCCCTCTCCCCACCCAAAAAAAAAAAAAAAAAAAAAAAGTCTCACTGCCTATCATTGGCTCAGGCTGGGTCTGCTGCGGCTCCTTCTATTATCTCTATGGCCCAGAAGAATGCAATGCATTGATTGGCTAAGGCTGGCCATGTCCACCGCTGGAGGCAAGAGTGGATAAGTGCTCTCTAGCATCTGGGCTCCTGGTGTAGCACAGAATGGTTTCATTGAGGAAAACTGGGATACTTTTCTAGAAGAATGTTGAATGGGTTCTGAGTAGCAAAACGGATTTTCACTATTTAATTCATTTCTTTTAGCAGCTCAACATTCCCACACACCTTCTTCCCATACATATGCTTTAAAGCATGCCCACACTTCCATACTGGAATACCATATGCAACCAAAACACTAGCACTCCATCCTTAAAATAAGACAACTCAAACTCTGTCTGGTTGCTCCATGGAAAAACTTGCCCAAGTTCTCTGGGTGACTTCGTAAAATCCAGCCAAGCCTGACTTAAACGATAAAAATAACACAAGCACGCAGAAACATA
Organism: Panthera uncia; assembly: GCF_023721935.1. Lineage (NCBI taxonomy): Eukaryota > Metazoa > Chordata > Mammalia > Carnivora > Felidae > Panthera > Panthera uncia. Next base: position 8,204,131 of record NW_026057581.1, read on the forward strand.
CCCAATAGTGGTAATGAGAGAACCCGAGACTCTGTTGGCCACGGAAGCGCAACCATAAGGTCTGCTCTCACCAAAGAACGTGCCGCTCAGCTGTGAAGAGTGCAGCTGGCCAACAGCCTCATGAGCTGCACCTTAGGAACCACCTTGTTTCTCGGCTGAGGCCATGTTCTTCCTGGGCAACCCTCCCGGGCGATGATTAAGCATGAGGGGTTTATTCATACCTAGCCATTTCCATACAATGCAGACCACCGTAAGTGTGCTCTCCAGTCATCCTTTGCACTGAGACTGTATGATCTGCATTGCCGACTGAAGGCTTTGGCTACTCACTCCAACTTTCTCCCCCTTTATCCTTCACGGACATTACTCCTGAGAAATCTCTTTTTTAGAGCAGCATGATGCTGAGAATCCTGTGGATTCTCTCCCCACCCCCTAATAAATTTTTGCATTTCTTTAAAAAAATTTTTTTAATGTTTATTTTTGAGAGACAGACAGAGAGAGAGAGAGAGACAGACAGACAGCATAAGTGGGGGAGGAGCAGAGAGAAAAGGAGACACAGAATCCAAAGCAGGCTCCAGGATCTGAGCTGTCAGCACAGAGCCCAATGCGGGGCTAGAACTCACAAGCCGTGAGATCATGATCTGAGCCGAATTCGGATGCTTAAGCGACCGAGCTGCCCAGGCGCCCCAAACTTTTTTCATTTCTACCTTCATCAGCATCTGCTTTCCAATAGACTAGAGTCGACATAACCCTGCACCCAGTATCAAAGAATCAGGGGAACAGAATCAAGAATAAAAGCAGAGTAGTGCTCTGTCCATCTTCTTTTTTTTTGTTACCCAGCCCCCATCAACCCTTCTCTGGAAGAAAGAAGAGTGGCAACGTAAGTATATAGTTGTCTCACAATCCATAGCGTGCATCATACACCGCTAGACAGGAATGGCAAAGGTTCCCAATCTTGGAAGTGAAGGAATTGGCCAAAACAGCCCCGTCTCCTCCAAGGCCACATTTGAGGTGGACACTGGGGAGGGGTTCCCTTCCTGAGGTTGCACCTCTTCAGTTACTAATGGTGTGACCAGAGACTTAGAGGTGAAATAATCACTATTCTTTTTGCCAGACTTGGAGTTCAGTTAGCGCTTGCTTCCGGGCACTTCTCTGAGCTAATAACCAAAGCCAGACAACGAGCTGAGTCTAGAACTGGACCTCTGGGCTTCTGTTTCCCAGCAGCAGGGGCTCCAGTGCTCTGTTCTTCTACAACCCTTAGCTTAATGGCTTCATCTCTACATCTGTCCTGAGAAATTCAAAATGTTCTTGGGCAGGTAGGAGAGGCTAATCTGCTCCAGGCCTGTGTTCCTGCCACATTTTTGTAATTGGTAATCGCCCACATCGTCAGGCAGAAGTACATTAAGACAGCTGGTTGGATGAGACCTGTGGGATCAGGGGTGTTTTAAAAATACTGATTCTCACTCTTAGATATCAGATGAGCCGCTTTCAACCTAAGCCCTCCTTTATGGAGCACCAGAAGATCGGCCATGAGAAACAGCCAACACACTCTAAAATTCTTACACTGTTGCACTGTATCTTTTAACATTCCATCCTGTGGCAATAAATAGTCCTAGTCCCAAGATAAAATACATGAGGGGCGCCTGGGTGGCTCAGTAGTTTGAGTGTCCAACTCTTTTTTTTTTTTTTTTAATTTTCTTAAATGTTTACTTATTTTTGAGAGAGATTGAGAGCACAAGAGGGGGAGAGACAGAGAAAGAGCTAGACACAATCCAAAGCAGGCTGCAGGCTCTGAGCTGTCAGCACAGAGCCCAACACAGGGCTCGAACTCACAAACCACGAGATCATCACCTGAGCCAAGGTCGGACACTTAACCGACTGAGCCACCCAGGTGCCCTGAGGATCCAACTCTTGATTTTGGCTTAGGTCATGATTCTAGGGTCGTGGGATCAAATCCCACGTGGACAATGCATAAGATTCCCTCTGTCTCAGGGAACCTAGAATCCCTGCTTGGGATTCTCTCTCTCCCTCTCTGCCTGCCCCTCCCCCACACACTCTCTCTCTTAAAATAAATAAATAAACATTAAAAAAAAAAAGATTCTCTCTCTCTCTGCCCCTCTTCCTGCTTGTGTGTTCTCTCTGTCTAAACAAACAAACAAACAAACAAACAACAGCCTAGTCATCTGACCAGCTGTTCCCTACCTTATATTAAGGGTTAGAAGAGTCACCACCTTTCCAGTCTAGAAAAGGCGGGTTTTCACTCTTACTGGAACTATCTTAACTTAGATAATTCTATAGTTGAGTGTCTTTTACACTCCCATTTTGGTATGAATTGTGTCATCATTTACGACTTCTTTGTAGTTGCGAATAACAAAAACCACAACCCCAATTGGCTTAAACAAAGATAAGGTATTGGCTTATGGTACTGAAAGGTCTTAATTAAGATCTCGCTTCAAAAGGCTGGGTTGGGAGGAAAGTTAAACAAAAATGCCATCAGGAAATACCATTCTAAATGTCTTGTCTTGAGAAAGCTGGGCTTGTTCTCTGATTCCAGGAGGTAACAAGATGACTGTAGAATCATCTTCCCAGTTCAATTCAGTCAAAAAATTTGTTAAGGTGTGCTTTCAACAATCTCAGCAAAAGTCTCATTTCTTTTTTATTATCTTGATTGGGTTACATAACTGTCCCTGAACACATTCACTCTGGCCAGGAGAATGTAATATTCTAATTAGCCAGACTGAGCCTCAAGAATTCTATTTTTTTAAATAACAGCTTTATTGAAATATAATTCATATACCATAAAATTCACCCCAAATGAACCCTTTGGAAGTAAGACACAGAATAAATACCACCTAGAGCATCTGGACTGAAAATTGGGGAGGAAAGATATCCCCAAACAAAATAGACACTGGGGGCACCAAGCTCAGGTCTTCATATCAGGGTTGTGAGTTCAAGGCCCACATTGGGCTCCATGCTAAGCATAAAGCCTACTGAAAAAAAAAAAAAAAAAGAATTGTTATTAAAATAAGGGTAAATGGATTCTAGCCACCAAAAACTGAGTTTAGGTAGTGTGAACTTATTTTCAAAGGATCCAACCTGGCATAGTAAAGCTTGGTATAGTCAACATTGACCTCCTGGGTTGTCCCCCACATGAAGCACCCCATAAGACTTGGCCTAAAGCAGCTTACTCAATTCTTTTCTATAAATGTTGAAGAAGCCCCAGGTCCTAGGTGTATATCTACGACTCTCCCTGGCTCTGTGTTTTGTGCATTGTTGACACATGCTAAAAACATGTTTTATGAATTTCCTTATTTAAAACTCACTTTGGAAGCACCTGGCCGGCTCAGGGGTGGAGCATGTAATTCTTGATCTCTGGTTTGTGAGTTTGAGCCCCACGTGGGGTACAGAGATTGCTTAAAAAATAAAATCTTAAAAAAAAAACAACCTCACGCTGTTTATTGAAGTTATAGCATTAATTCTGTAACTCTCCAGCAACATCCTGGGAAGGCTGTGTGGTTAACAGAGAAACAACTGTATCCAGTGCTCCCCAGTCAGATCTCTAGGACACAGCCTGGGTTCACAGGTGCATATAACATAAGGTAAGGATTCAGGGCACAGACATGGACTCAGACAACGCTAGCTTCAAATCCTAGTATACTGCTTCCTAGTTCAATGAATTTGGACAAGTAACTTAAAATCCCTCCACTTCAAGCTCCTCATTGGAAAATTAGGTAATAATATCCCCGATGACAGTTACAAAGATGATAAAGGAGATGATGTATGTCTAAGGAGAAACAGGAAATAACATTCTCTTAAATTACTCTGGGATCTAGTATATGAGGTTTTTTTGCTTATTTTTATTATTTTTGAGAGAGAGAGAGCATTCAAACAGGGGAGAGGGGCAGAGGGAGAGAGAGAGAGAGAGAGAGAGAGAGAGAGAGACAGAGAAGCTTAAGCCCAACACAGGGCTCGATCCCACGACCCTAGGATCATGACCTGAGCTGAAATCAAGAGTTGGACACTCAACCGACTGAGCCACCTAGGTGCCCCTCTAGCACATGAGTTTAGAAGAAATACTTTGATAGGTTTCTTTGTCCCAAGACCCCAAGAGTCACGCTCTACTATCAAAATATACTGCCTTCTAGGAAGAGCAAATCCTGCTAATGGAAGGCCTTTTACTTTTTTTGACGGTTAGGAGCTGAAAGATGGGGTAAATCTGAGGAAGAATCAAAGAATTAAAGAGGTCTGTGCTGAAGGGGTGTTAGGTAGGATGTGCTGAGCTGTGCCTATTGGCTTCCTAGGGCTGATTGTTGGTATCTCTTCCAGCTCTGTGTTTGGGCTGTGAAATTAACCATGGTGAGAATATTTATACCACAGAACTTGGCAACTCTACAAATGAGCCCTTCCCACCTTCCAAAGACCTAGTTAGTAAGCACTTACGGCACAACCGTGGAGGAAAGATCTCTGTCAGAGCAGCAAAGAACGTTCCTTTGGAACAGGGATATCTAAGGGAGATTGTTTTTCAGACTATCTACTTCTTGTTCTTCCCTTGACATCTTTAGTAAAGTCCCCTTTATTCACTATTGTTTTTATGCAAGTGGATTCTTGAAGGACAAAAGGACTAGGGCACAACTGCTATCTAAGAACTGACAAATGGTGGCAATAATTGTCTTGATTATTCGTGACAACCATAACAAATGGTGCCTTGTCTTCCCCCAAGAGAGTGCTAATGTAACCGTCTTCCTCAGGTAGAACAGATTTCTTTTCTCCTGCTTCATGGCAGAACATAGCTCAGGGACCCCAAGGATGAGAGGCCATTGCTCCCATGGAGTCCCGTGTAAGCAGGGGCGTTCTCTCTGAGGTAATGACAAGCCAGCTGCAGTCCAGAATGGGAAGCCAAGGGAGAGAAAGAGTGGGAGGAAACAAGGGAAAGCATTCCAGGCAGAGACGCCTGTAACTTCAAATGCTCTGAGGTGGGAATATGTGTAAGCAAGACTGGGATGAATGGATGGACAGACAGTGGCCTGGGCAGAGGTTTCCAAGTAGACCGAGATCAGCTATGCTGGGCCTTCTATACCGTGAACCATCAAGGGAGGTTTATTATCCTCAGGGAAGTTGTTGCGGATGACAGTGTCACATTTCCTGATGCTCAACATTGACTAAAGCTTGGTTGACAGATACAATATTAATAAAGGGTTGCCTTAAGGGTATGGCGCACATGCTTGTCTCTAAAAATCTATCCGTGGCTTAAATCGGAGTTGCTGAGTCAGTCTGCACTGCTGAAAGGTGCTGGGATTGAATGCCACAAGGTCAAGTTGAGAGACACGCGGCAGCTGGTATCCAAGATGACACCAGTGATGCTCACCTTTCTACATTCTTCTCCTACACGGAATCTGGTCGATGGGTATAACCAACACACATGGAGGAAATGACAGTGTGTGATTCCTGAGGCTAAGACATCAAAGATGTGGTAACTTTCATCTCTTTCTCTCTCGGATCATTCGCTCTGGGGAAGGCAGCAGCCGCGTCATTAGGGCACTCAAGCAGCCCTACGAAGGGGTCCACGTGGGAAGGAACTGAGGTCTCCTGCCAATCATGGCACCAGTGTTCCAAGCCATGAGAGTGCAACATCTTGGCGTTGATCCTCTAGTCCCGGTCAAGCCTTCAGATGACTTCTGCCCTGGCTGACGTCTCTCTCTCTCTCTCTCTCTCTCTCTCTCTCTCTCTCTCTCTCCCCTGTGGGGACGAATGGTGGGAGGCCCTGGCTGACATCTTGATTACAACCACATGAGACATCCCAAGCCAGAACCACCTAACTGAGCTACTCCCAGATTCTTGATCCACAGAAATGGTGTGATAAACGTTCATTGTTGCTTTCAACCAATACATTTGGGTATTTTGTTAGGCAGCAGTAAATCAAAGCAGGCACTATGAGAAACAATCCTGGTAAGTCATTTGCTACGCTGACAATAACACTGTTTATCAAGGGTACTGCCTGTGAGTTTTAGTTAACCTGGCTACACCTCAGATTTTTTTTTTTCCTGTCAAAAGAGACTAATAGTATGCATTTTTCAAAATGCTCAGAGCATTAATGGGAACAATAGGTGTAGTTAGTTTAAAGAATGAAATGGTTGGGGTGCTTGGGTGACTCAGCTGGTTAAGCATCCGACTCTTGATTTCAGCTCAGGTCATGATCTCACGGTTCATGCATTCAAGCCCCGCATAGGGCTCTGTGTTGACAGCATGGAGCCTGCTTCAGATCCTCTGTCTCCCTCTTTCTGCCTCTCTCTCTCTCTTTCAAAAATAAAAGAATGCTAAAAATATTTTTTAATAAAGAATGAAATGGAATCATAAGTAGCATAAAGTAGAAATTCAGTGTCATCCATCATTATTTGCTGTTATTGTTATGACTATTATTTTTACATTTTAATAGAGAGAGAAGGACAGAGCTCAAGTAGGGGAGGGGCAGAGAGAGGAGACACAGAATCCAAAGCAGGCTCCAGGCTCTGAGTTGTCAACACAGAGCCCAACACAGACATCGGGCTCGAACTCACTAACCCTAAGATCATGACCTGAGCGGAAGTCCGACACTTAACCAACTGAGCCACCCAGGCGCCCCTGGAGTCAGTCCTTCTATGCGTTCCACTTGGTGTCTCTTTTGCAGTGTTGATTTTTCTTAGGCGTTTGGTGGTTCTTGCTTTGTTTTATTTTTTCTTTCTTGTTAATATTTGCTGTTACATGAAACTGCTTATCTCCATGCCCAAATGAGGCTCTCTGGTCACACCTATCAGTGCATTCAAGTTTTGATCATAGAAAACTGATTCTGGCGATTGTAGGTGAGGGTTGAATAACGTGACAAGGTGAAGTGTGGGGGCATTCACACTCTGAGAGCTGGACATAAAAGGCTCTGCACAAAAATAGATGGTTAAAGAACACATATGTGCCTTTTCCACTCATGCTAGGCACTCAGTTCTGGAACAGTGAGATGTGCATCCCTAAACATACACTCTCATGCTAACACTACTCAAAACTGAGAAACGCTTTCCTCGGCTCACATCTGTGACCTTGAAAGAAAAGGAGACAATCCTGTCCAAATGCCACAAAGGTTTGTGAGTTGTGCCCTATCGATTTGAGAAGTAGGTATTGTTTCAGCAGAGAGGATTTGAGAGGCAGAATCACTGAAGGAAGAGAAAATACAAATTAATTATCATGACAAATCCTTCCTCTCAAGATGAATGCAATAGTTTCTTACATAATGAAGAATTATTCTCCAAGAAGGCTGAGCATCCATTTTCTTGCTTGCCTTTGTGGATCTGGAGATTCTCCTGACTTAGCTCGATATTTGAAACAATTGTACATGACAGCTGAATAAAATTTTGCGATATTGAATAATTCATATTACTTTTAAATTTGTACACTAACAGTTAGACGATAATAGACATGTAGCACAATGCTGATTCTTACTTTTGGCAAATAGATGGACAGTAAAAACTAGCTGTTAGTGTTTTCATTTAAAAATTAACAATATTGAAATAAAATTTTAAACTTATTTTGAGAGAGACAGAGAGAGAGAGCAAGACAGGGACAGAGAGAGAGGGAGAGAGAGAGAGAATCCCAAACAGGCTCCACACTGACAGTGTGGAGCTCGACTCAGGACTTGAACTCATTAACTGTGAAGTCATGACCTGAGCTGAAATCAAGAGTCAGAAACTTAACTGGATAAGCCACCCAGGCATGCCAAAAATAGCATTTTGAAAACATGTATGAAAAATAATTTTCACATTTACTTAAAATTTACACATTTTGATAAAAGCAATATAAATTGTGTAATTTTTTTAATTAAAAAAAAAGTTTACTTATTTATTTTGAGAGAGAGAGAGAGAGAGTGCACGCTGTCAGTGTAGAGCCCAACTAGGGGCTCGAACTCAGGAACCGTGAGATCATGACCTGGGCCAAAATCAAGAGTTGAACGCTCAACCAACTGAGCCACCAGCCACCCCTAAATTTTGTACATTTTAAATATTACATTTTATTTTTAATTCTTCAGGTAATTACTTTCAATAAAAGACAAATTACGTAAAAATCTTGATTGTAACGATGTGGCTAGTGATTTCATTAAAATGGTCAAGGAAAAGAAATATTACGGAATAAATATATATTAATGTACGAATTCTGGAATTTTTTTCCTCACACATCAACAGAATATCCAGACAAGGGCAATACTAATTAAAGTCAGACATTGTCGATATTTTGCAAAACTATGGCTCTGGATACTTCAAAAAATTTTTTTTTTAAGTTTATTTATTTTTGAGAGAGAGAGTGAACGAGCGAGCAGGGGAGGGGCATAGAGAGAGGGAGATACAGAAGCCGAAGCAGGTTCCAGGCTCTGAGATGTCAGCACAGAGCCCAACACAGGGCTCAAACCCATGAACCACGAGATCATGACCTGAGCCAAAGTCTGACGCTCAACCGACTGAGCCACCCAGTCGCCCCTGGATACTTTAAAATATTTTGTTATGCAGAAGTATTTGTCAAGCTAGAAAGATTTTATACACACACACACACATATATACACGTATATATATATACACATATATATATATATATGTCCGTATATATATCCGTATATATGTGTGTATATATATACATGTGTATATGTGTGTGTATATATATATATGTACACGTCTATACACACACACACACACACACACACACGTGTACATATAGAAGTACAGAGACAGAGAGAAAGAGAGAGAGAGTGTGCACTTGCTTTGTGGTTATAGAGGCAGCTTCCCCTTACCTGGGACCCTCTAACTATCTCCTGAAACACAATTCTCTTTATATAGAGTAGTGCTCATGACTTTGATTTGGAATCCCCACCCCCACCTCCAGCCCCACCATAGTCTTGGCCAATGTCTGGAGTCACCAATGGCTCCTTCTTTGCTTTCTGATCCAAATATATATGGCAATTCTAATTCTGACCCTTCCTGGCCATTGTTAGCAAAAAACATCCTCAGGAATTTATTCTGGAAGCAAACAATTGGCTAGTACTTGGGGGCAGTGAGGGAAATCCAACCATTCCTCCCATTCCAGGTCAGGTCTCTCAATCATTGTCATAATGATGCATCCAGGCTCTTCCCTTTTCTCCTATTTATTGACCATGAAGTTGGAGTTTCCTTAGGAAAATCTGTTCTTACCCTTGAGATATTACTGACATAACTTTCTCCTGTCTATGTGTGTTGGCTACAGTTTCTCCACGTGATTTCTTTGCTAATCTGATGCTATTGGTGTTTTATTTTCCAGGAATTCTTCAACTCTTTTATCTGCTGCCCACAGCGCTTCTAGATTTTTAGTGTCATGACTTACTGCTTTTAACATATCTTTCCTGACATTCCAACAGGCCTATGCACAGGAAGGGAAATCGTTGTTTGTGTTTAGCATGGCATCTTAATCCCAATATGTTTACTGACATTTTTTCGTCTCATTGCCTGGAGCTTGTCAGCTTTAGCAATACCAAGATGGTGGACTTTCCTACACGCTGTGTCTTGCTTCCACACCTTTGGCCTTGTGGTTTTCTCTTTCTCACTCAAAAACTCTTACCGCCTTTCTTTATCTGAATTGTTACTTATCGTTCAAAACTCAACCCAAAGCACTCTTTTCTCCAACAAGCCAACTAACTGACTAAAAGCAACAGTACTTCTGAGACACCTCACTTTGGGTTAAGCTTCCCCTTTCTCTGACATCTGCATGCGCTCTACCTCTGAGGTTGCCAGATAAAATACTTGAGGAACACTTCTCCTAAAACATGGTTCATTGTTTCTCGGAAATTCAAATTTAAACCAGTCATCCTGGTTTGTTTCTTCGTTGTTGTTGTTGTTTCTTGTTTTTTAAATGTTTATTTATTTATTTTGAGAGCGAGGGAGAAAGAGAGTGGGGGAGAGGCAGAGAGAGAAGGGAGAGAGAGAATCCCAAGCAGGCTCCATGCTGACAGAGGTCACAAACTATGGGATCATGATCTGAGCCTGAATCAAGAGTCAGACCAACTGCTTAACCAACTGAGCCACCCAGGTGCCCCTAGGCATCCTGTTTTTGATTTTCTTCTCCAAGTCGGACAACATTAAATATTTCCTCACTTGTTACACTGTATGGGATTTATCTGCTTTCATGTGTACCTCTTCTTTGGTATTAGAGGTTTCTTACAGAAAGGGACCATGTCGTTTTTTGGTGGGGAGTCAGTGGGGTGGGGATGTGGCATTCAAAGCCTTTTTTTGTCTCTGTATCCTTAGTGGCTGACACATTGTGTGACACACTAGGTTATATTCGTTAGGCTCTTAAGGTGGCAAGTAGTAGGAACAAGCAAACTCAAGTCCAATTAAGCAATGGAGAATTTATTATAAAGAGAATTCCCGGGCAGCTGGCTTCTGGAAGCATGTGGAACTCGTGGATCTCTCTCTCTTATCCCTGCTTCCCTCAACCTGGAATTTCCTCTTCCCTAATTGCTGTGACTTTCTCTGCTACTCGGTGCACGGGGAGGATGCCCTCCAGAATGGTTACATCTCCTCCATTCAGGAGACAGACACTAATTTCTCTTAACCTCCATTCCAATTCCTGGGGAAGAGACTGTGTTCAATCAGCTTAGTCTAGGAAGTGAGGATCGTGTAATAAAAGAGGGCCCACTTGTGACCCTATAGTTTGTTAGGGAGCTTTGATAGTTGGAGGATGGACAGACACTGAAAAGTTTCTACTACCTAATGCTGCATTAGTCAGAGTTCTCCAGAACACACAACCAAAAGAATGTGTGTACCCATGTATACACAGACCAGTCTTTTGCTCTCTTCAAACCTTGAACTGATTGGACAAAGCCCACCTACATGGCAGAAGGCAATCTGCTTTTAGTCAACGTCCACACATTTAGATGTTAATCTCATCCACAAACATCCTCGCAGAAACATCCAGAATATGATCCGACCACTTATCTGGGCACCATGGCCCAGCCAAGCTAACACAGAAAATTAATGGCACGTTATAGATGCTCAATAAAAATTTGCTTATTAACTAATAAGCAAATAATAATTTGCTGATTGAATCAGTTTTTGAAATTGAATCATTTTTTGAAAAAAAAAAAGAATGTGCCAATTGAATAAATTTTGATGTTTACTATATTTAAACAGAGTTCTTTCTAGGAAGATTCTCAGAGAAATGGTGATTCAGGATCTTAGAACCAAGGAATAGCTAGGGCTTCTCATGAGTCCTGGTTTGTTTTATCCAATAAATCCTGAATCATGTAACTGATCATAATTCTCTCTTCGTGTTGGATCTAAAAATGTTGGAATTGAATTAGTGTTTCATTTTTACCAAATAGTGCCCTGGGTGCATCATGCACAGTAATCTCATTGCTATCTACATGTTATCTTTAAGACAACTTTCATTCCTTTCTTTCTTTTTTCTTTCTTTCTTTTTTTAATAATCTCTATGCCCAACTGTGGCTCGAGCTCATGACCCCGAGATCAAGAGAGAGCCACATGCTCTACCCACTGGGCCAGACAAGTGCCTCTTTTTTCATTTCTTAATTGCCTCATTAATTGTTTTTCATTTGTTTTGTAACTTAACTCCAGCCCACATGCTGTACATTACATCCCTAGAACTTATTTACTTTATAACTGGAATTTGTACCTTTTGACCACCTTCCCCCATTTCGCCTGCCTCCCCACCCCCCTCCCTGGCAACCACCACTCTGCTCTCTGTGTGTCCTTCTCTATTTGACTTATTTCATTTAGCATAATGCCCTCAAGCCATCCTTGTTGTTGCAAATGGCAGAATTTCCTTCTTTCTTACGGCTGAATACAGATCACATTTTCTTTATCCATGCATCCCTCAATGGACTCCGGTATTTCCATGTCTTGACTATTATGAATAATGCTACAGTGAGCATGGGAGGCATATATATTTTTCAGATAGTTATTTCATTTCCTTCAGATAAATACCCAGAAGCAGAATTGCTGGATCATAAGGTAGTTCTATTTTTAATTGTTTGAGGAACCCCCATACTGTTTCCTATAGCAGCTGCACCAATTTACATTCCCGCCAGCAGTGCCTAAGGGTTCCCCTCACTAATTTGTTTTCCAGCGTATTTTATTTAACAGCACTGTATGGAAAGACTATGAATTAGTAAGGAAAGGAAGCAAACACTTGAAATATTCTTGATCTGCTTTTCACAGAATAAAGATCAACATCTTTCAGTTTGAAGGATTGTGAAAGGAGCAGTTGATATATTTTTAAGAATCATCATATGATCTGATCCCCACGTCCCTTCCATTCTGGCATTCCTGTTTATCGTTTTAGGAGAAACTCAGCACATATCCATCTCTTACCATTCAAAGCATAATGTGAGTCAAGTGCTCGATGCTGCAATATATTGTTAAAATACTTCTAGGCATTTGTTTTTAAACCAGCTTAAACTGCTCTTTTTCTACCATCTTAAAATGTATACTGTTTTCCTCAGATCTTTAAAAACATTGACTTCTAGAAGAGGCCCTTTGTCTAGTGGTGGTAGAGATGGAAAGTGAGCCAAAGTAAGAAAGAGTCACTCAGAGCCAAAACAGAGCCAGGAGAAGGGTCTTGGTAATGATATCTGAATCTTTGCAATGAACATGGCAGCATTAGAATTTTCCCAAATAGTCCGGAACGTCTCCTTAATTATGCCACTGTATAATTATGTTTGGGAGGTTACACTGAAACTACTCTATTTTTGATCACTGAAGCAACAGAAACTTTATTACAATGCTTAACTCTGGAGGTGCCTGGGTGGCTCAGTCAGTTAAGCGTCTGACTCTTAATTTTGGCTCAGGTCATGATCTCGTGACCGAATATTTGTGGGGGCACCTGGGTGGCTCAATAGGTTAGGCGTCTGACTCTTGGTTTGGGCTCAGGTCATGATCTCCCGGTTCGTGGGTTCGAGCCCCATGTGGGGCTCTGCACTGACAGTGTGGAGCCTGCTTAGGATTCTGTCTCCCTCTGTCTCTGCCCCTCCCCTGCTTGTTCTCTATCTCGGTCTCAAAAAAAACGAAAACAACAACAACAAAACAAAAAAACTTATCCCTGAGAGTGGAGGCATTCCACATTATGTTCATTGGGCCTCCTGCAAGTAAGCGGCCCTGGGTGTGGCAGCTTTAAGTGACAAGAAGAGGCCAGAGGATGGTCTCCATTTCCTTTGCTTTTATGTCACTCCCTTGCCCTGGTAAGGAACATAGTCATCCTAAACTAAGAGAAGCTTTCATAAATGATGTAGAATTCCATTAAAAGGTTGGTACTATTTCAGTGATGCCAAATAATTGCCAAAAGAAATAGGAGAGAAAAAAATTGGTCATTTTCCCATGAAGAGTATCTTTGTAATTTTAAGAGGCTCAGTAATCAAAAGATGAAAAAGTATCTATGAGGTATATGTGTTTTCCCCCAAAGTACAATAAGTGGCATTAAAAAAAAGTATATATGGGTTATATGCATCTTCCCCCAAAGTACAATAAATAGGCTAAAAAGGAGCAGAGTCCTAAGGAAGGTTTTAAACTGAGTTGGGTGCCTGTTTCCACAAATATATATATTTTTAAATTTATTTGTTGATTTTGAGAGAGAGAGAAAGCGTACATGTACATGCAAGGGGGAGGGGCAGAGAGAGAGAGGGCAAGAGAGAATCTCTAGCAGGCGCCGAGCTATCAGCGCAGAGCCCCATGTGGGGCTCGAACGCACGCGAGATCACGACCCGAGCTAAAACCGAGAGTCGGACGCTTAACTGACCGAGCCACCCAGGCGCCCCCACAAATATTTAATAGAATATTGCTTCGTCTCTGTTCTTCCATGAGGTGTGTGCTGCGATCGCCAGATCGGGAAGAGTAAGGTCCGCGATGCCAAATACTAGCGCTGGGTGGTCGGAGGGGATTTGGGCTTAGCGGACGCGCGGTGAAGGGCAGGTGCATCCAAGCCGAGATCAGGCTGTGATAGCCTGAGACACAGTGGGCCTCAGAGAGCGAAGGACTAAAAGAAAAGCAAAGATGATAGGAAATGAGCCACGGAATTTGGAGGCGAGACAGAGGCAAGAAGGGGCAAAGCAGCAACACGGCTGGGAACCGTCTTCCTCGCTCCAGGTCTCCCCTCCCCGCCGGTATTTTCATGAAATGAACTACGGAAGCTGCAGGGCACACAGCGCAGGAGCAGCGGAGACCCCTGCTCTCATCAGCCTGTCTCCCGTTGGCACCTACCTAGGAGCAAGTCGTGCCCGGGGCCTTTGAGATGTGACTGGACACAGCTGGTCGAGGGGCCTGGAGGAAAAGCAGTTTTTATCAAGGGCGGTTCCTGGCACTCTGTCTGCACACATCAGCACTTCAAAGAAGAGCTAAGCAAAGCACTCTGTGGTCTTGGTGCGGCAAAATGACCTTTTTCTCTCTCCTTGCTTCTCTTTGGAATTTTTTGTTTTCTGATTTGTTTCTTGGCTTAAAAAAATAATGAATTGTAAAGCTTTGCCTTTCTCTTTATGCTACCCAATTCTCGAGTTTTACCTCTCAGTCCGAGGCCTTTCCTTCAGTGCACAGCAAGAAAAAAAAAAAAAAAAAAAAAAAAAGATGACCTCAACCTGCGGTGCGTTATTCCTCTATAATTAATTAGCAATATGATAGGCGACGAAAAGATCACATTTGGTACTCTGAAGACCAGTTTGCCATCAAAGAGCCTGTTAAACCCTTACCTGTCTCCTTCTTGAGCATTTTGGGGCCCAACCTTAAGAAAACAATTTTAGGGGTTACCTGGGTGGCTCAGTTGCTTGAGCATCTGGCTCTTGATTTTGGCTCAGGTCATGATCTCAGGGCTCGTGAGCCCTACGTTGGGCTCTGTGCTGACAGTGTAGAGCCTGCTTGGGATTCTCTCTCTCCCTCTCACTCCCTGTCCTGGGTCGTGCTCTCTAAACAAATGAATGAATGAATGAATGAATGAATAAGTAAACATTTAAAAATTTTAAAAAAGGAAAGAAAAAATTTAAATTGTGTGGTAATAGATAGTAGCATGAAAGTTTTGATGAGTAACAGTAAAACAAGACCCGTCAACTCACCACCTAAGTATGAGGCACCAATACGGTTGCATCAAAGTGTGTTCAACTTATCAGAATTGTTTTCGTGGAGGGGCGCCTGGGTGGCGCAGTCGGTTAAGCGTCCGACTTCAGCCAGGTCACGATCTCGCGGTCCGTGAGTTCGAGCCCTGCGTCAGGCTCTGGGCTGATGGCTCGGAGCCTGGAGCCTGTTTCCGATTCTGTGTCTCCCTCTCTCTCTGCCCCTCCCCCGTTCATGCTCTGTCTCTCTCTGTCCCAAAAATAAAAATAAAAAACGTTGAAAAAAAAAAAATTGTTTTCGTGGATTGTGCTTTTGGTGTCGCATGTCAAAAGTCATTACCAAACACAGGATGACCTAGATTGTCTTCTATGTCATCTTCATGTTGTTTATGGATTTGTATTTTCCATTCAGGCCTATACTCTTTTCTTCTCTTTTCTTTTCTCTATAAAGTTTTTTGGTTTCGGTTTCATTGATTTCAGCTCTAATTTTTATGATTTCTTTTCTTCTGCTTACTTTGTATTTAATTTGCTCTTCTTTTTCTAGTTTACGAAGGTAGAAGTTTAGATTATTTACTCTAGATCTTTCTTCTTTTCTAATATATGCATACAATGCTATAAATTACCCTCTAAGCACTGCTTTTGCTGTAACCCCCAATTTTTGGTAAATTACATTTTTACTTGAGATTATCACAAAGCATTTAAAAATTTCTCTTGAAATTTCTTTGATCCATGTGTTATTGAGAAGTCTGTTGTTTAATCTCTATGTATTTGAGGGTTTGCTACCTCTCTTTCTGTTCTTGATTTCTACTTTAATTTCACTGTTGTCTGAGAACATACTTTGTTTGATTTCTGTTCTTTTAAATTTCTTAAGATATGTTTTGTGGTCCAGAAAGTAGTCTACCTTGGTGAATGTTCCATGTAAGCTTGCTGTTGGATGAGATTTTTTGGAGGTTTTCACTAGATCTAGCTTACTAATGGTTCATTTGAGTTCAGCTGTGTCTGAATGATTTTCTGCCTGGTCAGTTAGTGATACGGGGATTATTAGTAGTTGGGGATTCTCCAACTACAATAGTGGGTTTGTCTATTTCTCCTTGCAGTTTTTTTTTTTAATGTTTATTTATTTTTGAAGGAGAGAGAGACAGAGCATGAGCAGGGGAGGGCAGACACAGAATCTGAAGCAGGCTCCAGGCTCTGAGATGTCAGCACAGACCCCGACGCAGGGCTTGAACTCACGAGCCATAAGATCATGACCTGAGCCGAAGATGGATGCTCGACTGACTGAGCCTCCCAGGCGCCCCTTCTCCTTGCATTTCTATCAGTTTTTACATCACATATTTTGACACTCTGCTGGTAGGCACATACACAGTGAGGGTTGTTACACTTCTTGGAGTACTAACCTCTTTATCATTATGTAACGCCCTTCTTTATCCCTGATAACTTTCCTTGCTGATAACTTTCCATTCTGTCTGAAATTAATACAGCTACTCTTGCTTTGTTTTGATCAGTGTTAGCCTGGTATATCTTTCTCTGCCTCTTTACTTTTAATCTACCTGTCTTTATATTTAAAGAGGATCTCTTATAGGTAACACATGGTCTTGTTTTTTTAATCTGCTCTGAGAGTCTCTTTTAATTGGTATATTTAATTTTTTTTTAATGTTTATTTTTGAGAGAGAGAGAGAGAGAGAGAGAGCGAGAGCACATAAGCGGGAGAGGGGCAGAGAGAGAGGGAGACACAGAATCAGAAACAGGCTCCAGGCTCTGAGCTGTCAGCACAGAGCCCAACTTGGGACTCGAACCCAAGATGTCACAAGCTGTGAGATCATGACCTGAGCCAAAGTCGGATGCTTAACTGACTGAGCCAACCAGACTCCCCTTAATTGGTGTATTTAAACCATTGACACTAAAAGTGATTATGGATAGTAGTTGAAACAATATCTACTATATGTGAAAAAAATATATCTACCATATTTTTTACTGTTGTCTATTTGCTGCCCTTATTATTTTTTTCTTTTGTCCTTCACTTTTTTCTCTTCTCTCATTTTAATTGAACATTTTGCATGATTCTATGTCTTTCTCCTCTATTAGAATATCAATTGTACTTCCCTATAAAAAAATCTTAGGGGTGCCTGGGTGACTCAGTCAGTTAAGCATCAGACTCTTAGTTTCTGCTCATGTCATGATCTTGTGACTGTTGGGGCAGGAAGACTAGAAGTCGTTGGAATTGGGTGTGTCCTTTTCCCCACATCATTTAGGCTCTGACCAAATCCATGTGGGTTAATATCTGGCAAAATCGTTTTCCTCGAGGGCAGGCCTTTGTTTAGGAGAACAAAACACTGTGGGCATATTTCAAAATAGCTAGTTTCCCCCTCCCCCTGCTAGAAGCATGAAGGAAATACTCTTAGATCTTCCCTCTGAGGACCTGATGGAGGTCCTGAAGGAAAAACTGGTGTACATGTGAGGGCTCCTCCTGAGACAGGGTCCTTGGGGGATTTTATCTTCAACGTTCAGACCCCAACAGTTAGTCAATTGCTTTCTAGACATGTTGCCTTTCACACAACATGGGGCACCTGGGTGGCTCAGTCGGTTAAGCGACCGATGTCTGCTCAAGTCATGATCTCACGGTTTGTGGGTCTGAGCCCCGCATCGGGCTCTGTGCTGACAGCTCAGAGCCTGGAGCCTGCTTCGGATTCTGTGTCTCCCTCTCTCTATGCCCCTCCCCTGCTCATGCTCTGTCTCTGTCTCTCAAAAATAAATAAACATTTTTTAAAAATTTAGACTTTCATACTACTTGCTGGTTCCAGGGGCCAGTTCTGCTCCAGACATGCTCTCGTTTTCCATATATACAGTTTTCAGGGGAGGGGTTTGTCCTGGATCTCAATTCTCTGACGAATCCAAGGAGAGTTGTTGATTTTCACATTGTTCAGCTTTTTTCTTGCTGCGAGGACAGGAGAGACAACTTGAACGCTATCCATGTTGGACCAGAAACCATCCACCACTTTTTTTTTATACAACTGTGAGCTAAAAACAATGTTTGCTTTATTTATGTATTTTAAATATTATTATTATTTTTTGAAGTGAACATAACCTCAAGAGTTTAGTGTCTTCAAAGTAAAACAAAATAGGAAGCCTAGAGCCGCATCACCTGGCCCTTTCTCTTATTGCCTCCTAGTCCAAAATGCTTGCATTTCTTAATAGCCAGCATTCTCTTAGATCTGCGGTCGGGCTCAACACACAATTTTTGCATTTTTTAAATGGCTGAAAAAGAAAAAAAGAAATGGCTGAAAAAAATCAAAAGAGAATAGTATTTGTGACTAGTAAAAATTACACGAATATCAAGCTTTAGAATCAATCACTATGTTTTGTTGGAATATACACATGCTCATTTATTTACATGCTGTTTAGGGGTGTTTTCATGCTGCACAGACAAGTTGAGTAGTTTTGACAGAGACCTTAAGATCCACAAGGCCAAAAAACATGTATTACCTGGCTCTTTACAGAAAAAAATAATCCAATCCCTCCTATCTTTTAATACACACACACACACACACACACACACACACACACACATATATATATAGATACATATATATGTATCTATATATAATAATATAGATCTATATATATAGATTAATATATATATATATATTAAAG
Organism: Panthera uncia; assembly: GCF_023721935.1. Classification (NCBI taxonomy): domain Eukaryota; kingdom Metazoa; phylum Chordata; class Mammalia; order Carnivora; family Felidae; genus Panthera; species Panthera uncia. The sequence continues at coordinate 8,222,870 of NW_026057581.1, forward strand.
CTCATTTTGTCTCTGTGCTACATTCTTGGTAATTGTGTCAGATTTACTTTCCAGTTTGTAATGACCTCCTTAGCTTGATCATCTCTTATTGTTTACTCATGTTTTTGATATCTTTTATTTCTTTAAGCATTTCATGTATATTCATTTTATATTCGGTACCTTTGAGGTCTAAATCTGATCATTGCTGCTTCTGCTACTGATGCTGGTTAGTCTCCTTATGTATTCAATGATCTTTGACTGTGAGCTCCTGGTGGGAGCATCAAGTCTGTGGTCCTCCGTGAAAGACCCGTCCAGAGAGGATTTTGCTCTGCTGAAAGCCAGGGAGATGACTATCACCTGAAGCATTAGAGCCTTCCTCCAATTTCTCTGGCTTAATCTGGCAGTCTGAGGTTCAATACTTCATTCTTTCTCTGTTGGCCCAAGACTTCTTGCCCTCATTTGCAGCACCAATATTGGCAATTAAAGCGCTGTCTGTCTTCAGGCACACCTGTCGTCCCCTGTGCGTGTTCTTCAATCTTTCTTTTCTGCTCAGTTTTCTTTTTTATTCTTCTGGCCATTGGGAATTTCCCGTAATCTCAGCAAAACAACAACATAATTTTTTTTTTTTTCTATGCAGTCTTGATGTTTTCTAACAGGAGGCTTTCCTGGCTATCTAGTCTGCCATATTGCCAGGGCAAAAGTCCTATCCAGTTTTTTGTTCTGCCCTTATGACTGATTTTTGCCCCCACTTGCTGGTTTATTTCCTCCTCAGGACCAGGTAATAGAATTATCTCCACACTGTCTACTTTCTCCTTTCCTTTGGTACAGCCCTGTGCCTGCCCTTGTCTTCAGCACTCATTTTATCCCCTTAACAGATACCCAATTGCAAAGTCAACAAAGATGGTCTTCTCTTTGACCAAAGGAACACCCATTCTTTGGTTTCCTGCCAAGGACAGAATTCAGCTGTGGCTCTTTCCAAGCATCTTGGGTGTCCTGCTTCCTTCCATTTCTGAATACACACAACCTCCATTCTCAGTCCTAATCCCCTTAAACATGATCTCTTTGCTGGCATGGTTTAATTTCTATTTACTAATGTCATTATTTCAGGTCACTCCTGTGGAACAACAGTATTCTTTCTTGCTCTTTGGGGCTCCAGAGTGTGGCTTACAGCTAAACGCTTTTCTTCCTCGCTTTCCATCACTGCCCGTATACTGTTCCGACATTTTTAGCTTGATAAGTGACTTCTGGAGTTGTTGGCATCAGTTACAAATGGCTTTAGATGAACAGACAAGGCATATGAAAATGCTTTGTAAACTACAAAGCCCTGTACAGTGCTGAGGACTATGCAGGGATGGAATACGTAGCATAATTTAGGCTTCAGCTGAGGCAAATGTCCCTGACTTTGCTTATGGGGAAAAAGCCATCTGAAAGCCTTCTGAAGCTGAAAAGCGGTCTGCACAGGAAGAGATGACTGAGTCTTTCCAGGGGGAAATGGAACCTCCTATGTAGAAGCGGCCGCCTCTGAAATGTGGTGTGGAAGAGTAGAAGAGATTACGCTGCTAGTGGACAATCTGGATGGGGAACTTCTAGAAGCTATGTTAATTCAAAATGATGAATTAACCATGACAGCTGGGCTCCAGTTCCAGGGCTAAAACTAGGAAGAGGCAGATTTCCGTTGTGCGTGTCTGAGAACTGAGAAACCTTATGGATATAGCAGAGAGAGTGTTGGATTAGGATTCTGGAGACTTTTTTTTTTTTTTTTTTTTTGATGATGAAAAAAGAATTGATCGCTAAACTGTCACATGATGAAAGCAGCTCCTTGCTATGGGGTGGCCTTCCAGCTCAAATTCTGTGATCTTATCATCACCAGTTGACGCGGCTTTGTCTGACTTGAAAAACACGGGCTCGATTAGTGGTTTGCTTTGTGTCTCTTAACTCCCTGGGTTCTAATACCCATGTTTCTGCGTTGCTGGCTTGTATGCAGGCAATCCCTGAAGGGGGTGTAGGAAAGAAGACACCGCCACGGTCTCGCCGAGAACTAGTTCCAACCGTCCAGTTACGCGGTATATACCCAAGTCCTAAAACCTCCCAAAGGAAGCACTGTTGGAGTTTCTAGTGTTTGTTCCTGAGCCACACTCCTGGTAACGCGGGACTTTGATCCCCCTGTTTTCCACAGCCCTTCGCAGACACTGCCACATAAGGCACTCCAGAACTTTTCGACAGTACTCTTCACAGACACGAAAAGCATAATTGTAATTTTTAGTGTTGCAGACATTTCAGAATAGTTTCATAAATCGCTGTCTTTCAGCCATCCCATCGTGGACTTAAAGGCACAATGAAAAGCCTTCTTTGTGCATTCTCTAGATCATCCCAACTGGCAGCTACACATGCTACTTCTTTTAACTCCTCACGGACTCCTGGCGGACGCATTCTCAATAGCCAGCGCACGAGTTCTCACTAAAGGTCTCAGTACCCGACCTACCGCTTAAACTTGGCGTTTTCCTTCATGATATCGGGGTTGCAGTCCAGGTCTATGTGGAGGCTCCCCAGTTCCCGAGATCCTAGAAAATGAATCCATTGGTTTATTCACGTGTGAGTCATGCTTACCTGGGCAATCTTCTACAACCCCTCTTGCACCTACATGCACGGGCATGGGCCCGGGACTGGGGATTGGCTCCACACTACCCAGGTCAGAATCTTGTTTGATAAAGCTAGTGGGTAGGAAGGCTGCGGCCTCCCTCCATTTCTGTTTCTGCCTCTAATCACCTGCTGTTCCCAGTCTTTCAAATATGGCTTCAGAAAGAAACGTTGCTTGGGGCGCCTGGGTGGCTCAGTCAGTTGAGCGTCTGACTTTGGCTCGGGTCATGATCTCACGGTCTGTGAGTTCGAGCCCCACATGGGGCTCTGTGCTGACAGCTCGGGGCCTGGAACCTGCTTCGGATTCTGTGTCTCCCTCTCTCTCTGCCCCTCCCCCATTCACGCTCCATCTCTCTCTCAAAAATAAATAAACATTTAAAAAGTTTTGAAAAAGAAGAAAGAAAAATTGCTTATTTAAGATCTGGCCCCCACTGTTTACTTCCAGCTAAAACATGTTTCTTCCCCAGCCAGACTCTAAGCTTCCTCTTGCGGATAGGAACTATGCCTTTTTCTATTTGGACTCCAGAAACTACAACAGCGCCTGGCATCCTTCGTGACTAAATGAACCAATGAATGATTTCATGGACACGCTGTATGAGGGAATGCAATGAGCTTTTCTGTTATTTTTTTATCTCTTAATATTGCCGAGACTGGCTTCTAAATTCTCTTGAGGACACTCCATTTCTAAAACAATATTCTGACAAGGTTGTGAATTATATTTACACATCCCAGCCCTATACTCACCATTTTATTTTATTCTATTCTATTCTTTTATTATTTTATTTCAGAGAGAGAGAGAGAGAGAGAGAGAGAGAGAGAGAGAGCACAAGTGGGGGAGAGGGGCAGAAAGAGGGAGAGAGAGAATCTTTTATTTTTTTTTAATTTTTTTTTGTAACGTTTATTTATTTTTGAGGCAGAGAGACAGAGCATGAACGGGGGAGGGTCAGAGAGAGGGAGACACAGAATCTGAAACAGGCTCCAGGCTCTGAGCCGTCAGCACAGAGCCCGACGCGGGGCTCGAACTCACGGACCGCAAGATCATGACCTGAGCCAAAGTCGGCTGCTTCACCGACTGAGCCACCCAGGCGCCCCGGGAGAGAGAGAATCTTAAGCAGGCTCCACATTCAGCACAGAGCCTGACATGGGGCTGGATCGCCCCACCCCACGATCATGACCTGAGCTGGAATCAAGGGTTGGACGCTCAACCAACTAACTGAGCCACCCAGGTGCCCCTATATTCACCTTTTAAAATGACATAGCCCTGGGCGCCTGGGTGGCTCAGTTGGTTGAGTGTCCAACTTCAGCTCAGGTCATGATCTCGTGGTCTGGGAGTTCGAGCCCCGCATCGGTTCTGTGCTGACAGCTCTGAGCCTGGAGCCTGTTTTGGATTCTGGGTCTCCCTGTCTCTCTGCCCTTCCCCTGTTCATGCTCTGTCTCTCTCTCTGTCAAAAATAAATAAACATTAAAGTAAAATAATTAAAAAAAAAAAAAGGATGTAGCCCTACACAATTGATTTAGTTGTATCTTGTCTACATTTTTTCAACTGCTTTTATATACAGGCAATTCTTCTTTTATTCCCTAGATCCTCTACCCCTGCCTTCAACAGTTCACCCGGAGGAAGGACTATATCTCTGTATCATTTTGTTCAGCTTCTACCACTGGCTCGAGTACAGAGTAGCTGCTGAGCAAATGTGGAGGCGCTTGGGTAGGGTAGCAGCTATGGTGGATGACAGGTCAGACAACCAAACTGGGAAAATGGGACTCAAGAACTAAAGAAGATGAAATGCAAAAATGTGGGGGGAAGAAAGGAGTCCAGTACAAGGTACAAAATGAGGAAAAAGAGGACAGACAGCACAGATGAAAAGCTCACCACAACACTGCCTTGTCTTTGGGCTCTTCGTGTTTGTTTTGTTTGTATCATTTTTATTTCTTTAGATTAAAAAAAATTTAATGTTTTATTTATTTTTGACAGAGAGAGAGAGAGAGAGAGAGCATGAGCGGAGGAGGGGCAGAGAGAGAGAGAGGAAGACACAGAATCCGAAGCAGGCTCCAGGCTCTGAGCGGTCAGCACAGAGCCCGACGCGGGGCTCGAACTCACAGACCTCGAGATCATGACCTGAGCCGAAGTCGGTCGCCCAACTGACTGAGCCACCCAGGCGCCCCTATTTCTTTAGATATTTTAAATGTTTATTTATTTTTGAGGGAGAGAGAGAAAGAGCACGAGAGCAGGGAAAGGGCAGAGAGCAGGGGTGGGGGTGCGGTGGGGGTGAGGGGTGGGTCAGAGGACCCTGGGTGGGGTCTGAACCAAGAGCAGAGAGCCTGATGCGGGGCCTCGAACTCACAAACCGTGAGATCATGACCTGAGCTGAAGTTGGATGCTCAACTGACTTGAGCCCCCAGGCGCCCCTGTGACATTTTTAAACCCCAGACTCATCTGCAAAATAGGAATAACTCACTCATATATGGTTTAGGTGCTTACTATATGTCAGTCGCTCTTCTAGGAACTGGGGGCACAGCAGAGAACAACATGAAGTTCCTCTCCTCACTGAGCTTACATTCTAGAAGTGGAGAAATAACAGATACATACTTTAGCTAGTGATGTATGCTTTGAGAAAACATAGAGCACTCATAGAAAGCACTTAAAATAGTATCTGGCATTCCAATAGCCAAAAGGTAGAAACAACCCAAATGTCCATTAACTGATGAATGGATAAACAAAATGTGGCATATCCACACGACAGAACATTACTCAAGCATAAAAGGAAAGTAACGACAAGGGCTTGAACACGGAGGAACCTTGAGGACATTGTGCTAAGTGAAAAAAGGCAGACCCGAAAGGTCATTTATTGTAGGATTCCATTTATAGGAAATATCCAGAACAGGCCAATGCGTGCAGACAGAAAGCAGATGAGAGGTTGCCAGGGGTTGGGAGTAGGGCTATGGGGTTTGGTAACGGGTATGGGGTTTCCTTTTGGGATGTTGAAAATGTTCTGGAACTCACTGCACAAGACTGTAAATGTACAAATGTCACCAATGTTAAATTTTGTGTTATGTGTATTTTACCACATAAAAAAAAATTGTACCTGGCATAATGTAAGTACTCAATAAAACTTACATGTTATTCTTTATAGCAAAATGAACACAAATCTCCCAAATAGAAAATTACCTAGGTGATTATGCTAAGTGAAATTAGTCAGAGAAAGACAAATCATATGACTTCACTCATATGTGGAATTTAAGATACAAAACAGATGAACATCGGGGAAAGAAAGCAAAAATAATACAAAACCAGGGAGGGGGACAAAACATAAGAGCCTCTTAAACACAGAGAATGCGCTGAGGGTTGCTAGAGGGGTGGGGGGATGGGCTAAATGGGTAAGGCGCATTAAGGACGCTTGTTGGGATGAGCCCTGGGTGTTCTATGCAGGGGATGAATCACCGGAATCTACTCCTGAAATCATTGTTGCAGTCATCATATGCACACTTGTGACTTTTAGCTTTTTCATGTGTGAGCATTAACAGCAGCAACTCCGTGGTACCAGAAAACCTGCAGACTTAACTTGGATGTCGATTTAAAAATAAATACACAAACAAACAAACAAACAAATGAAAATTTAAAAAATTACCTAGGTAAACAAAATTATTAAATACACTCTTAACCACTGGAATGCTATGCAGGCTTTGAAGAGAGCGAACGTGGTCTGTAAGTACAAACTTGGAAAGGTGGCTGAATTTACAGCAAGGACACGGCAGGAGCTGCAGATGAGGGTACGTGGTAGGATTTATGTTAAAATACACATGCACGTGCACACCCACGTATATCTGCCTGGGAAGCAACCGGAGGGATATGCATCAGAAAATTGAGAATTGTGGTTTCCTCTAGGGTGAATAGGTTGGGGGAAGGGGCAGGAATGGTTTTGTTTTTGAGCTTTATACCCTTGTGTATTGATGGACTGATTGCGTGTGTATATGTACCATACACAACAGTTTGGGAGTTTAGATGATAAGCTGAGCATGAAGAGTATGAGATGGGGCGCCTGGGTGTTTCAGTCAGTTAAGCGTCCGACATCGGCTCGGGTCTTGATCTCGCCGTTTGTGGGTCCAAGCCCCACGTTGGGCTCCGTGCTGACAGCTCAGAGCCCGGAGCCTGCTTCGGATTCTGGGTCTCCCTCTCTCTCTCAAAAATAAGTATTAAAAAAAAAATAATAATAAGATGGCCATCCAAAATTCCTAACCTGCTCCTAGGCAGTATTACAAGAGATACAGAATCTTGGACAAGGGAGGTAATTATCCATCTCGAGAATTAAAATCTTTTGGCTTCATACTTGTTATGACGAATAAAACTGGACTTGTCCCATAGTGTAAAAATCCTTCAATATCTGGAAGTGGTTTTTGCAGGTGGCCAGAGGGACAGCATGTTCTAAGTGCTAAGCACACCACAGGTGCTCGAAAAGGATGTCCCGTGTTCCCCAAGTCCCAAATAAAGGGTAAGGCATGTGACGTTCTTCAGCTTCTGGGCAACCTTTCCCCTTGTTAAAGTGCATCCCCAAAAATGAAGTTAATATAGGAACATGAGATGGTATGAAGAAAAGCCATTTACAAGTCTGAACTCTTAAAAAAAAAAATCATTTTATTGATCCTTTACCATACAAAATTTATTCAAATTACACCCATTTGAAGTGGTAAGATCACAGCTAGAGAACAGGTTTACCCTGTAACAAATCTATTTACAAAATCCGTCATAAAAGCTTTTTTTTTTTTTACATTATATTACATATTTTCTTTTTTAAACTAGCATACAACACGAAGCTAAACCGATTAGTAGTTTGCCTACTCCCAATTGTGGGAGAGATACTTCCTTTCGACAAAATCACGTACCCCGTAGGAAAAGAAATTCCCACAATCGGACTTGCCATACCACTGCAAAGCCATCTTCCTTCAGACCCTTCCTCTCACACACAGACTGTCATGCACTCCTCGAGTTCTTACTCTCTTTTTCCTGAAAGATAAAGCTTTAAATACTGCAGTTTTATTTACAGATCTACACTGAAAACAACGAAAACGGAAACAGAAACCACGACGAAAAACGAAAACGCAATATGACACTCTTAAAAAATTACAAACCAGCTAGAAAATACTCTGGCAGTGTTTACAAATTAATTGCTATTTTTTTTTGTACAAAATTGCTAGATAATGAAAATGTGAGTAGACTACATATCAACTTAAATAAAACGACCGCTATGCACAGATCTGTACATATGAACACACACCTAACACTGTTTGACAGCTCATGTGTTGCCCTTTATACACTTTATTTTGTAAGGCTCACGCAGTCATAATTTGCACACTTGTAACTTTCAGCCATTTCATGTGTGAGCGTTAATAGCAGCAACTCAATGGTACCAGAAAACCTGCAGACTTAGTACTTAAAGTAACACAAATACCGTAGTACTAACCCGCTGGGTACGCCAGATACTACGTCAGAAAGAAAAGGACTAATGCAAATGGAACACAGCACGGACGTCTAATTAAGGTACACCAGTTAAGCCCACTAACTGGGGGAAAAAAAAAAATCTTACGCGTGAAGGAACTCTTTAAGACTTATTAGTATTCCTTTCTCTTTTAAAAACAATAAATACGGCATTATTACATCACGCAAAGGCTTCGCGAGAAAGTCAACAGAACACACAGCAACCTAGCCAGGTGAGCTCAGTCTTTAGACTTTGGAAAAAAATCAGCTTTGTGCAGCTGGCAAAGAGAATGAGACAAAGCTGGGAGCAGAGGCAGCTAACCAGATGAGATAAATATGGGAAATGGGGGAAAGCTTGGCATAAACGGTTTCCCATACAGGAAAACACCCCACAGTGCATTTCCAGTAGGCACTTGACACAAAGCTCCCCCTCCCTCCCCCACCCCAAGGCTTCATCACGGACCACACCGCTATTTGTACCAAATCCAGTGTGTGTGAGGGAGGAGGCTGGGGACGGAGGCCGAGGAAGAAAAAACGAGGATAATCTGCACCTTTGTTTGCCTTCCCAAACATACACCCACGCATACCCACACAAAGAGTTTAAAGTGCTGGTGTCATTTGTTTTGACCCCACCACCACTTTGCATATTGTGGAAATCTACCTAGAGTAAACTGGCTGGGGGCTTTCGTGGTTTTTTGTTTTGTTTTGTTTTGTCTTGTTTTGTGTTTTTCCCAAGGGATGTTCTCGATTCGGTTCAACACAGGAATCGAGTGCTGCTGCGTCAGGCACAGAGCATTTCAATTTAACCGTTTGTTTCATCTTGAGGTTTTTGTTTTCTGTTTGTTACTTATGTGACTCCCTCATTCCTGCAGTCTTCAGTATCCAAGGAATGGATCTGAGGTACCAGGCCACCTGCCCCGGGGGGGGGGGGGGGGGGGGGGGGGGGGCGGGGAGAAGGCTCGCTCCCGGGGCCCACGGGAAAGCCATTCTTGGACGTACCTGGGAGGATGTGCGGCTGACACGAAGCCTCCAGCAACTGGGGGACACCATCCCCGAAGAGTAAAGTGGGAGGCGCCCCGGCATTCTATCGCTTCTTTTCCCACCTCCCGGCTTCCCTTGGTTCAACTTTACTCCTTCATGGAGGAAGGGGACCGGGCTCTGGCCAGGACGACTGCAGCCCCCCTGGGCAGTGGGGGGGGGGGGGTGCCCCGGTCTCGCCAGCGTTAAGTGAATGCCCACAGAATGCCACTCACACGGCGGGGATGTCTTTGTCCCCGGAGGCCTCTCCATCTGACCCCATCCTGAGAAGTGGTCTCCCTGAGTGCAGTGTAAGAGAGCCCTTGCCCCACTCTCGGGGCCCGGGGGGGGGGGGGGGAAGGAGGGAAGCCCGAGGACGGAGGGATCCACACCTGCGGCTCCCTGGGACTTGCTCTGTCATCTGACCTGGTTCTCCTCTCGCATGGGCCACCGGTGTCCGCGAGCCCCAGGACCCCCTCGCTCCCAGGAAGGGAAGCAAGAAGGGGTTGGTGCTTCTTGCCAAAGCTGTTACACCTGCAGTCCCACGCGTCTAGATGCTCTGATCAGTAGAGGTTCTCTACCTCTGCTTAAATCATTCCAATGAGCAAAAAACCGTTTCAAAGTAAACAATTAAATTGAAATGGTGATGGGTGCCACAGGAATGCTTCAATGGCGGCTAAAAAAAAAAATTTTTTTTAAAAGCCTAAAACAATCCACAAAGGACTTCTAAGTGAGCATTTGCTACAAATCAACTCTAAACTGACAAATACGTTGGGGGCGGGGGACTGGGAGTGGTTAACGGAGTCAGGAAAATCCACAACAGCTTCGAGTGGCAGAACGCTATGGTTCTTCTGTATCTGCAACAGATAGTAGAAAACAGAGCTCTTCATCCGAAAGGCTGTGCGGGTTCTCTCGACCTCCTGGCGGGACACGCGGTCCATAGCTTACACTGAATTATGACAGTAATTTAAATATTCCTAAGAAGAGCTGAAGAAATCCATTTCATACTTTTTGCATGACTTCAAGTTTACAGTTCCTGCCGTTCCGTTCCATATTAGCAGACCCCAAAGACATGCATTCTGCGGAGAAGGCACGGCTTGAAATGCTATTAAGGAAGATTGCTGTTTTCGAGTGGGCCAGGTGGCCAGACCCCATTCGACAGCCCATCCATCAGGGACAGCAAGCCAATCCGGGAAGGGGGTGGGGGAAGAAAAATACGGGTGAGAGACACCTGATTGCACATTTTCTCACTTGCTGACTCATCCAGGAGATTTTGGAGCCTGGGGCAAAGCAGGGCTTTCCCAAGGGCGCCTGCGACTGTGCGTTTAGACAAATAAACGAAAAAAAAAAATTTTTTTTTTTAAATTCATTAAAATGTCAGCTTTGTTCTGAAGTTTGTAGTTTACTTCATGATACTATCTCGGAGGAAGAAGGCAGGAAGGGACAACACTGCATGACAGATGTTCTGGTTCCATAATAAAAAAATATTGGTTTATAAGGGGAGTTCACACAATGCATAATCAACTACACATAAAATCTTCCACCAGTGGGAGCTTTTCCAAATCGTAAGCATCGAAGAGATCGCTGATGCCTTCTTCCTCCCCAAGGCTTAGGAGATAGTCTTCTTGGAGCAGGGGGGGCAGTAAGTTCACAAATGGTCCTTCCAGGTTGGAAGGAATTTGGTCCTCAGTCTGCTGTAAGAGGTTGGCTGGGGAGGCCAAAGGAGAAAGGTTCGCCATAGAAATTGAACAATCGCTATGTCCTGAGTTGGTTGAAGCCAAGTCTGAAAGGGGGAAAAAGAAATGGGGGAAACAGAAAAATAAATTAGGAGCAAATCAATCGACTTTTTAGAAGAATATGCACGTCACTGTTATAAGAGCATGCGCCCTCTGCTAAGGTTGATCAGAACGACACTGCGGTCCAGACCATCTCGTGCTAACTGTTCACAGCGATGGGCTGCCTTTCTCTGTTCTGGTCTAACTCATTCATCTTTTGAAACGTCCACTGTTAGCAAACAAGACTACAAACCATTTCAAAGATTACAGGCTAACAAGTTCCAACACTCTGTTCTGCTATCAGTTAGTCACTATTTATTTATTGAGAGGGAGAGATCTTGAGTGGGTGAGAGGGGCAGAGGGAGAGAGACAGAATCTTAAGCAGACTCCACACGCATCATAGCTTGAAGCCCGATGCAGGGCTTGATCCCACGACCCTGGGACCATGACCTGAACCAAAATCAAGAGTCATCGGATGCTCAACGGACTCAGCCACCCAGGTGCCCCCAGTTAGTCACTATTTAAAGGAAAAACAAAACAAAATATCAATAGTGAAACACTGGCTTCCTAGTAGGGCTCACTGATTTTAACTTAGCCTTTTTTCAACTACCTTTTAAAGATACCTCTAAAAACACATGTAATAAGACATATCCTCTTTGAAAGGGGGGGGGTCTTTCGTTTTACCATCTGAGGTGCTGTGTTTTTTGTTTTTTGCTCAGTATTAGATCAGAACCTATTCACGTAAATCACTCCTATTCTTGCTGCTATACTGGGAAACGGTAGGAAGAAAAATTAAATACACGTCCCCCAGTCTGAAACTGAAAAGAGGGGAGCACTTAGACTCCCCCCGGGGTTATTCCTCCCATGTCTTGTCCCCATCACACTGGGGTCGGGGAGGGAGGGTGGAAATTCAGTTACAACTTCTGTCGACAAAAGGCTTTTCTCTCCAAACTTGTTGCCTTTCAGTGTCGCTGATGATTCACCCCAACAGCTCACAGCTTCACTCCGCACTTGAGTTGGTTTTCTAAAACACTAAGCAAATGGTTTCCGCTGATTGCAAAAGCCTGAGGGACTCCATCCGAGGGTGGAGGAGTCATTTGCTCAAGATCATTATTTTATTCTGTAACCAGTCCCAATGCCTTAAAAAAAAATTACCTTAATAACGTTTAATAACAAAAGTTTTCATTTCTTGCCTAGACGTGTGGTTCTGACACACGATCCTTCCAATGACCTTCATTTTTAACATAGTTTCCAAATGAAAAAGCTGGATTTTTACCTTTGGAAGGGGGTTTCGGGATATTCCCATTGTGGTCTTGGTTGTTTGTTTTCATTGGACTGTGTGTTTCTGTCTCTTCTGGACACAAATATACCTCAATGGGCCCTTGGGTACTTGCCAAATGTATTTGTAGGCTCTATAAACAGAAGAAGTGAGAAAAGTCCAAAAATGAAAAATGAAAGCTACAGTAATTATCTAAAAATGGAAAGTAAGGGTAATTTTCATTCTTTATTTTGCTTCTTCACTGGTAGCCCACTCCGATCAAAAGCAGGGGCCAGCAAACTGCAGCCCGAAGGCCAAATCCAGCCCATCAACTGGCTTTGTAAATAAAGTTTTATTGGCATAGAATCATGCCCATTCCCACGGTTTATGGATTGCCTCTGGCTTTTTTTTTTTTTTTTCCCTCATACTATCATAATGGCAGAGTTGTGCAGTTGAGTTGTCCCAACAGAGACTTATGGCTCACAAGTCCAAAAATATTTACTGCCTGGTCCTTTAACTTTTTTTTTTTTTTTAACGTTTACTCACTTTTGAGAAACAGAGACAGAGCATGAGTGCGGAAGGGGCGGGGGGGGGGGGGGTACACAGGCTCCAGGCTCTGAGCTGTCAGCACAAAGCCCAACGTGGGGCTCGAACTCACGAACTGTGAGATCATGACCTGAGCTGAAGTCGGACGCCCTACTGCCTGATCCTTTATAAAGAAAAAGTTTACTGACCCCTGCCCTAGAGGAGGTGAACTGTGCTCTTTAAATATATTGCTTCTATGCAAACTATTAAAAGGTCTTTTAAATATTCCATAGACAGTATTTCCCTGTTGTTTTTCCTATATGGCAGGGCTTTTTCTTTTTTTTTAACGTTTATTTATTTTTGAGACAGAGAGAGACAGAGCATGAACGGGGCAGGGTCAGAGAGAGGGAGACACAGAATCTGAAACAGGCTCCAGGCTCTGAGCGGTCAGCACAGAGCCCGACGCGGGGCTAGAACTCACGGACCGCGAGATCATGACCTGAGCTGAAGTTGGACGCTTAACCGACTGAGCCACCCAGGCACCCCTGGCAGGGCTTTTTCATGTGAACTTTAATAACCACTGGATGAATAGCATTCTTACATGATAGGAGCAGAGTTTAATAAGAGAATACGGCACACTAACATCTAAAATTCTTCTTCATCTGGGTCACAGAGCTATTAATATTATTTAAGGTGAGAACTGTACCCTAGATGGGAGCTTGCAAATTTCATTCTCTTATTTTCTATGCATTTCCTTTTTGCTACATTTCTTTATCTTATAGTTACAGTCCAGGCCTATATTAGTGAAGATTATCTGAAACCAATCAGAAAAACATGCTCCCTACTTTCTTCTAATATTCTAGTCTATCAATTCAGCCACAGCCTTATGTGATTTCTTAAAAGTAAACATGTTATAAAAGATAAATTCTGAAAATGTGCTAAGATATGTTGGGGGGTTACTTTTTTTTTTTTTTTTAATTGGGGAGATACATTAAAGCATTTATGCCTCTACTCCTGGGGGTCCAGGGCAATCAACATAAAATTCCCCAATGGTTCAAATCAGTCAGAACCACCAGATGATAGAGAAACAAAAAGTACAAGAGGGACAGGGAGCCATACACCAAGTTCAATGCTGCTATGTTAAATTTGATTTCTGGGGGACTCCATGCATAATGAACTGTTGAAATGTTTTTTATTTTTTTTTTATTTACATTTATTTATTTTTGAGAGACAGAATGAGACAGAGCATGAGTGGAGGAGGGGCAGACAGACAAGACACAGAATCCAAAGCAGTCTCCGGGCTCTGAGCTGTCAGCACAGAGCCCGACGCGGGGCTTGAACCCACGAGCTGTGAGATCGTGGCCTGAGCCGAAGTCAGACACTTAACCGACTAGCCACCCAAGTGCCCCTGAAATGTTTTTTAAAGTTCGGGCTAAGTAAAATAGATGGGAAAGAAGTATCCAGTTTTTCAGAGGATACACCCTTTGTCCATGACTCCACGATTCCTTAACTTCAAGCATTCCAGAAAGATCTCTGCAGATGAACAAAGATGTTATCTCCTTACCTCTATTGGGTCAGGCACTTCAAGTCTTGTTTCTGGAGGGGCTTTGACAACTATAACAGTTTGGTCTTTAAGGCCACTAATTTTTCGAATATCTTGATATGTAACGTAAGCTAACGTAGGGAGTGTTAAGGAAATCTTCCAGTGAATTGACTCAGATGTAACCATTTAGAAGACAAAAGAACAGATGCAAGGAAAAATTTTATAAAGTATTTTTATGACTTGGAAGAATATATCAGCGTCTCCGTCTAGATCTTTAAATATATGGGATCTCCCGTGAATCTTCTGGTTGATATTCTACACAAGACAAATACACAGCTTTTTCCTGCCCATTTCTAAAAAGCCCATGGCTACTTAAAACATCAAACACAGAAACGGAATAGTTAAACTATCCAAAGAAAACCAAAACCCAATTTGTTCAGGGATTTCCTAGCCAGGTTCCTCTGGAGCACAGACATTCTATACACTTCAGTGAAAAGTGTTCTGTCACTAAAACTGAGTGATGGCAGTTCCCAATTTACAGGGGGGGAAAAAAAAGTAAGTTCTAATACCCATATATTTTCTGAAACTCCAGTAACTTCTATCTGCTGCTTGACTATTAGCAAATGTCAGCAGCCACCCAAATGAATGAGTGAGTAGCAAACAGATCTTTTGGTGGAAGAATTCAGAAGACTGCTCAGGCAGACAGCCTGTATTCTTAACGGCACCCGGGCTGTGGGTGATTATACACTGCCCATTGATAAGACTGTCATTATTTCTCTGTTACAAAAATCATCCTTTGTAGGATATTATTAACTGTCAATATTTCAGTGTTCACAAGGAGGAGAAAAGCAGCTTCCCAAGGCTCTGCCACTGAACAAACTTGAGAAACACTGCCGTTAGAAGACAGAGCAAACAGTATTTCAGTACCCTTGCTAATGACTTCTACTCACTGAACAATTCTTTTGAGTGCCCTGGCAGGCAAACCTGAGAGGATATCATGAAAGAATATGGTACTTACTACATGATAAAAGTATTCACGCAAGCTTGCCTAGAGAGACACGTTCTTACTCGGCAGTAAAAGAACTCACGTAGCTCTCTTCTACAAGGCACACGGAGTGACATAATTAATGTACAATGTCTTCTAGCCTGTTGCATTTTTTATGTTAGCCCACAAAAAATGCCTAGGATAAAACAGCAAATCACAACTCAATGAAGGCCTTTCTGCAGGTAATGTAATACAGCACATAGAGTCAATGATCTGACATGTTTAATACAGAAATAGGGTTGAGAGAGCCAGGAGGAAATGTCTCTTAGAACAGTGGACTTTTATTAGAAATTGAAGGAAGCTAAGGAACGTGCTGCGCAGAGTAAAGCACATTCACTTCATATCTGTATATACTTTCAGGGGCATCTTCATAGACTATCTTCTTTAAGTCTGAACGGTTCAGACAACGGCTAATTCGGTGCTGAACTTGATGGGACAAGCTCATGTGGGAGTCCAGGTCTTAGGTCCCCATTTATTTCATCAAGGAAGCAAACTGACTGTTGTGAATTTTTACCGAGAACGCTGGGGGAACTGACAGCCAGGTACCTATTCCACAGCCCACTGTCAAAAAAAGCTGTGCGACAATAACTTATTAAAAACTCATCTACAATTACTCAACATGCTGCAGGAAGGAAAGTTTCAACACATTTGTGAACAAGCTGTACCACATTCGGAACTGAGTGGCGAATTGAAATAAATTGTGCAAACACATTTTCTAATCTTACAAATTTAAAAGTACTTCTGCTGTGGCTCCCTCCTGAATTTGCTTTTTTGGGTTAGCAGCTCCCCGCAAGGAAGCTTTCAGTTTCCGGAACAATGGCCCCAGAGAAAGCTAATGTAGGGGACCACGCCGTAAGCTACACATTGCAGAGGGCTGTCAATCACGGACAACCACCCCGTCTCTTCCTCCACGGGGCTCCCGACTAAACAATGAAGGAAGCAGCCCCACTAGAGTTATTCTGCGTTCTTTCCTGATAAACCCACTCTGGCCACCACCGGGGGTTCAAATCATCACACCTCTTCTCCATGTCACTAATCATCAGCTGACAAGATGAATCTTTCGGTCAACAGAAAGCGAACGATCACAGTAGCAAAATACTGCCCGAATTGGAAAATGTATGTCCCCACACCCTCCAAGGGGAAGCTTATCAGCCATAAAGGGTAATGTGGAATGATCACAAGTGGGGAATGCAGATTAGAGATGGGGTGTCTTAAAACATTGGCTTTGTCTTCTTCTAGAAACTGAGAATATTGCAAGATCTTCTTGTCAACATAATGAAGTAATCTTGCTCCCTTCTTGCTGGAAGGGGGGATGATGAACAGTAAGTTTTCCCATGATGGCCAACAGATTGTCAGCCAGTTGACAAGAACTGGCTTTAAAAAATTTTACTTCCAGAGACTAATGTCTGTAGATGAATGGATAAATTGAGATGTCGCAGGCCTTGGGGCCGGGGGTGGGGGTGGGTGCTTCTGAAATCTTGGTGCTATGAATCAGCATTAACGCATGGGAGAAGTTATAGTGTGGTTTTTCTCTACTCTCTTTATTCCTTCAGCTGTAGCCCAGAATCAACAAATTCCAATCGCTCCAATATCTGATGAAAAGAAAATAGAATGTGAGAACCCCAACAGTGACAGCTCACGCCCACCAGAAATCTGGGGAGCCAAAGATGAATCTGCTGGGTGTTGTCATTAATATTAACACCGACACCTTACGTGTCTTATGATAGTGCTGCCTTACGCTATGAGTGTGTCCATATGTCCCAACCACACATAAATAACATGCTTAAAAAAACAAAAAAAAAAACCCCAAACCAGTCACCACCCAGCTATCAAAATAGATAGGAGAAGATACTGTCCGGTGACTATCTTTCCATAAATACTGAGTTCTAAAACCAAGATAAGTGGATTTACACACACACACACATGCACACACATATACATGGGCTTGGGTGAAACCAGAGTAAAATTCTACCTGTGCCTAACAGTCAGCCTGTCAACTCTCGATGTAATCTAGAAGGCGCTAACCCCCAAGGAACAGGTGACACAAAGGATATCTTTGATTCTCTGAATCCTCGGTTAGCAGTTTGAGGTCCAGGGTGCAGGTTTGGATCAGCTCATCTAATTTCTTCTCCTCCTGGCTGAGCTCGGTCACTTCCTTCGACAGGCCTTGACACTGGGCCAGCATGCCCCCGTCCTCAGACAGACTGCAGCCCCTGGAAACCGAAACACAGACTCATCATGGCTGCTGGGGGGGACCAGAGGTGGGGGTGGAAGGGAGGGAAGGGAGAAGTGGTCTTTTGAGTAAATGTCTCCTCTTTTTTTTTAATTTTTTAAAATGTTTATTTAGTTTGGAGAGAAAGAGAGAGTGAGAGAGAGAGAGAGAGAGAGAGAGAGAGAGAGGAGCAGAGGCAGGGAGACACAGAATCCGAACCAGTCTCCAGCTCTGAGCTGTCAGTGCAGAGCCCAACGCAGGGTTCAAACTCATGATCCGTGAGATCATGACCTGAGCTGAAGTTGGATGCTTAACTGACTGAGCCACCCAGGCGGCCCTAAATGTCTCCTCTTGACACAGGTCACGCTGCTTGTTAGCCAATTGTTAAAATCAGAGCATTTATACACCTATTTTTTTTTTCTCCACACCGTCCTTCACCTCTCACACCATAGAAACTAAGTGGGGGAAAAAAAAAAAACAACAAAACACAACAACCCAAAATCCAACACTACTATTTTCAGGTTTCTTTTCTCCAGAGGAGGCCTGTTTCTTCAGAAGCCTCCAATTCAAAGGGCGAAAGGAGGGCCTCCTCCCTGCCACATGCCTCCTGGGGGGAAAGAGAAAGAGAGGGGGAAGAAGGATGGAGAGACATAGCGAGAAAAATTTGAAAGAAAAGATGAGGAGTGGTTCAAAATTCAACAAAATATCATCCGAAAAGTACAAAAGACCTAGGCAGTTTCTGAGGGCCTTATACCAACCACCGACAAGGAAAAGGAGGTTAAGGGAACGGATCTGTGTGCTGTATGGGAGAACAAAGGCCACTACCCAACAGGCCAAAATGGGTCACCGAGTCGTCACAAAATCCCAAAAAAGTACAAAAAGTTACCCGCTCATCTTATCGTGTCTGAGGTAGTATTTTTCCAAAGCTACCCTCTAAGAGGTTGGTTCCTTCCCACAACGCTTTCAAAGTTTCTTCTAAAATAGAGGCTCTTCAGGCGCCCCGTCTAATAATTCACGAGTGGCATGATCATACGTGTAATCACACGTGTGGGTGGTAAGTGTTAACATCCCTGCTTTCCAGAAGGAACCGAGGCAACTAAGTCTTGCCTCAGTTTACTCAGAAAGTGAGGTGGCCTGCTGGTCGAGCCACGGCTAAGGATAATGTGGCAATGGTGTATACACACGGATGTGTTAACACACAGCGGTCGTTCGCTTCCAAATGCCTGTTAGAGACGAGCCAACGACACGCGTGAGCAGCCTTTAGATTTGCCACGGGAGCACACACGTGGGCATCGCCACAGCAGATGAACGGCATCTTCCTTGACATCTGCAGGCCCCCCCCCCCCCCCCCCGCCCCCCCCACTGAATCCCAGGATCCCCTGGCTTGAGGCTAATCAGGCTTTTCGTCTCTGAAAGTATCTAAAGAGAAGGGCTCTGTGCAAAGAGGCTCTGAACTTCTGACAAAGGACCTGCTTGAGGGGCAGGGAGAAGGGGACCGCGGAGACGGAGTGTGGGCGTGGACGTGAGACCTGGGACTGGGGCCCGTGGCTCGTACTCACATCCACTGCACGTTGTTTTTCGACTTCTTCTTAATGAGGTGGATGCCTTCCAGCACGTTGGTGATGTCATAGATCCTTCTCTTCTGCACCTTCAGTACCTCCGCTGCCTTGTTCAAATCCAAGACCCCATCAGGGGACTGGCTCAGTAGCTGAATGAACTTCTTGGTGAGCAGACCAAGGGAGGTGTCATACCGTGTTTTTTCTGAGGGAGATTTTGGAGCTTAAAGAAAAACAAAAGCCGAGCGGGTGGGGGTGGGGGGACAGGGAAGGGGGAGAGGTAAAGAAATGAAGGGTTTCTTTGCAGGTAGGCAGGCCCTCTTTCCCGCTGCAGCCCAAGTATTAGTGTTGAAGCAAAGCTGTTGCTGTCGTGTTTTGGTAAGTTACAGAAAGCTATGAAATTGCTTTATTAGAAAAGGAAGGGGGCGCCCGGGTGGCTCAGTCGGTTGAGCATCCGACTGGGGCTCAGGTCATGATCTCGTGGTTCACAAGTTTGAGCCCCGCATCGGGCTCCAGGCTGACAGCTCAGAGCCTGGAGCCTGCTTCGGATTCTGTGTCTCCCTCTCTCTCTGCCCTTCTGTTTTACACTCTGACTCTGTCTCTCTCTCTCAAAAATAAATAAACATAAAAAAAAAAAAAAAAGAAAAAGAAAAGGAAGGGACAGGACAAGTTCCTGTTTGATTATAAAGCGTTTTAGTGTGAATTTCTCAGGAGTTTCTACTTTGGCTTCCCCTCCTCTCTGGGTCTAGTGAAGAATCCCACACATAGTAGGTGTTCAACAATATCTGTTGAATTAATGAAAAAGCACGATAGCCTCAGGGGAGCAGCACATGGGGAGCCTAACCTGATGGGGCCAGGCTGCAAAGTCTCCCTAGCGTTTCATGACGGGCTCAGACAGACTCAATTTAACTGGCTTTGCAGTCTCCTCTGTGTGTGTGTGTGTGTGTGTGTGTGTGTGTGTGTGTGTGTGTGTGACATGATGGGCTCAGACAGACTCAATTTAACTGGCTTTGCAGACTCCTCTGTGTGTGTGTGTGTGTGTGTGTGTGTGACTTATTCACCACTTTTTCAAATAATGCTTCAAGTGGATGAAGAATACTGAAACTGCCTTTCAGTGGAATCGCCCCATCCCTCTTGAATGCAATGTCCTTATTCAATATCGTGTTTACTCTCTCACAGGTGCACAGGTCAAGGCTTTCGCTGAGCATTACACACCGTTTGTGGACTGCCTCATTCATAAACTCCATGAGAGGAGCGAACAAAGTCTAATTTAGCATCTATGTTAAATGCCAAAGACATAAAGGACTGTTTAGCTGTTTTCAACCTACTTTTTTCTCTCTCCCAGAAAAAGCAATCGATGGAAAGGAAAACTAGCTGCAGTGTATTAGTGTCGGTCAATTCTTACACTGCCTTCGGCTGAGTTAGAGAGATTCAGGCTGGCGCAGACATCCCCGACCCTGGCGCGGTTTGTCTACCCCCAGTTAAGCCTGCTCTCCAAAGTCATGTCTGTTAAGGAAAGTTAAAACTAAATTTGATTATAGAATGGTGTAGAATTTAAATTTGTATAGAATACAAAGAACTTGTATTCCGAGTGGAAAAGT
>NW_026057581.1:8253487-8279182 GCF_023721935.1 Panthera uncia
AAAAGTGTGTGTGTATATATATGTATATATATACACACACACTTTTTTTTTTAATGTTTATTTATTTTTGAGAGACAGAGACGGAGTTTGAGCAGGGGAGGGGCAGAGAGCGAGGGAGACACAGAATCCGAAGCAGGCTCCAGGCTCCCAGCTATCAGCACAGTGCCCGATGTGGGACTCAAGCCCACGAACCGTGAGATCATGACCTGAGCCACAGTCGGTCCTTAACCAACTGAGTCACTCAGGCGCCCCGACAATCTGCCTTTCTGAACCAGATGTGTCTGTGTAGTTAATTCTCATTCATCAGCACATGATACCGACTACTCACTATATGTAAGGCATGGTGCCAGGCACTTTCATCACAAAGGCACTGGTTTCTTTTGCATAGAGGAGCAGGAGCCCTAATACCCTTCGTACCCAAGTCTCTACCCCAATAATTGAATACTGATCTTAAAAAGCAAAAAACCCTGAAAACCTTTTACAGATTAATTCTGTATCTATACCAAATTAAGAGTAAATGAATAAGAAGCCCAAGAGAAGGGCCTGGTTAATAAATGACACAGATTTAATGTCATGCAAATGAAATAAGAGGAAACAAGCAAGATTTTTAATAATAAAAAATGTTGCGATGCCCTTTTCTAAAATAACCATTGTGGTCTCTCAAATGGGAGGGCAAAAGGTTTTGAATCCCCCACACAATGCTCAAGCTTAATTATTCCCTTTCAGGTCTACACTCTACATGGAGTACTATTCAGTTTATCTTAATGTTCCTTTTCAACTCCTCGTTTTTGGTCTTAGGATTTTACCTCACTTCAGTACCAAAGGAATACACCAGGAGTTGACGTTTTCTGCAAAAGGCCAGGTAGTAAATATTTTAGACCTTGTCGGACACGGCCCTGTTTGAGTTCTTTAACACTTCTGTGGCAGGAAAGCAGCCATCATGCGTAAATAAATGGGTTTTGCTGTATTCCAATAAAACTTATTTACAGAATAAGCCGGGGGCCAGATCTGGCCCATGGGTCACAGTGTGTGGACTCATGCAATAAACCATTATCCTCCTACAATTTATGTTTTTATTAAAGGATACTTACATTGCTCACACCAAATACTGAGATTTTATGAAATAAGCCAATCATGTTTTTGGATGATGGAATTATGTCTCTGTCCTGCTTGGTGTTATACATAAGGACTAAAAAGAGGTACTAAAAATACAAGCAAATTTGAGCTGTCCATTTGAATAGCTGAACCTCATCCCATCCATAGAAAACAATGACAATTAAACACACAAAGATACTCCTTTTTACGTCCTCAACGATTTATAGCTAAAGAGATAACTTATAGGTTTAATGAAGAGCTGTAAACAAATTCTTACTATGGGTTTGACACAACAGTTTTAGATAATATTAATTTAATTTCTTCATGACTTGTACCAAAAAAATCTCTCGGCAAACTTTCTCCCGTTGAGTTCTTGTAGAAACATCAGAGTAACTATTCTGAATCTCAACCGGTGAGTTCACAGAGAATGACTTCAGAATGTAGTTGGTAAAATGGCTTGCAGCACAGTGCAAGCATCTTAAATCTCAGGAAAACAGCATGTGTTTAATGACTACCATGGCTCTAAAGGACAGGACACTTGGTCCTGGGTGGACATAGTTTCACAAACTGTCCCCATACAGGAGCATGATAAATGGACTCCCAAGAAGTAAGAGCACTTTTGAAAGATTTATGAACCTAAGAACTAAATGAAGAACTTCCTCTTAACGTAGTAAAGTGTTACTTTAAGTATTGCAAAGAACAGAAAGCAGACATCTGGTAGCCTTGTGTCATGTCAGGAATATCCAATACTTGTACAACTGACTCGAAGATCAAAGGGTGCTACTTTCCCATTCATTCAACTTTCATTTAGTGGGCAAGTTAAATTCCTGTATATGAGAGTTGGGAGTTTTTGGGTCGTAACAAAGTAAGGAGGAACCTGGGTGGAGGCCAAAAATTCCTTGAGTTGAGGAGATGAAGCGGAGAGTCCACGGAGGTCGAAGTAGCTTAAACTTGGACAGAGCACTGAAAGGAGAGAACTGGTCAGAGACAGAATCTTGGAAGTCTTCAGAAGGTCCCTCTTGAGAATTTGGCAGAATACAGTGTATGGATGTGAGGAAACTACCCAAGGCCAGGAAAAACAAATGCCTGAAAGAAATAAAAAATAAAGAGTGCCTAGCGCTCCCATAGGGCCTAGAACTATAAAATTGTAAGCACACTGTTCTTTCAATTGTTTCTAGCAGACAAACTAGAAAAAAAAAATAAATAAAAACCAAAACAAAAAGCAGCCTTCATAATTCAGAGGCACAGGTAGAGTATTCAGAAGGCTGTTGCTGTATTGGTGAGGCAAAAGTAGCCCTAGAATAAATGCTGCTCTGGTCCCATCCTACAAAGCAAGAGCTGAAAGATCAAACTCTTCCTAAGAAACTTAACTGCCTCTCAGAACAAAACTGAAGAATATTTACAGAAATACAAAAGTGTCCAGCACCCAATAATGACTACCATCCAACCGAAGATTACCTGGCTTCCAAGAAAGCATGAACATATGACCATAATGACATTAGGAGAAAAATCAATCAATCAAAACTGACCTAAAACCAACACAAATGGTAGAACCAGCTGATAAGACATAAAAAAAGTTAATGTGACTGCATTCCACATGTTAAAAAAGCTAAGTGGAGGGAGCAGTGATTTAAACTGATAGATTCAACAAGTTCAATGAATCCCAAACACAAGAAAACCTGGAGAAAACTGTAATAAGGCACATCACAATCTAATTGCTCAAAATCACTGATAGAAAAATCTCCAAAGCTAGTGGGGGTGGGTGGAGGAATATGTGGCAGAGAAATAAAACTGAGATCCCTCATTTTTAATAATACAACCAGAAGACAGTACAGCAGCATCTTTTTAAAACTGAAAGAAAGTAAATTATCAAGCTAGAATTTCATACCCAGCAAAAATAGCTTTCAAAATCCAAAGGCAAATAGACTTTTCCCACAATATAAAAGCTAAAGGAATTTTTTTTAACCGTGGACTCACAATAGAAGAAATATTAAAGGAAGACCTTCAAACAGAAGGAAATGATGCCAGCTGGAAATATGGATCTACACAAATGAATTAAGTGTATCAAAAATGGTAACTACATGGCAAATATGTGACTTCTTCCCCCCTTATATTTAAATCTCTGTAAAAGACAAATGACTAAACAAAAATAGTAAACTATATTGTGGAATTTATAACATAGGTATAAGTAAAATGCAGAATACTAGCATATTCTAGCATACTAGCATACTAGCGAGAAGGGAAGAAATGGAACTGTATTATCATAAGGTAAGTGGTATAATCTTAAGCATACCTAAAGAATGAGTAGGGGTAAGTGCAGAGAGCCAAGAACAGCCAAAACAACTTTGAAGAGAAGAACAAGGTCGACAGACTTGCCCTATCAGATATCCAGACTTGTATGCTAAAACTACAGTAATGAGTGAAATGTGTACTGGCAAAGGGATAGGCAAATAGACCAAGAGAACAGAACAGGAAACCCAGAAACAATTCCACATGTACCTGGAAATGTCATGTATTACAAATGGAGCACTGCAGGTTGCTGGAAAGGATGACTTTTTTGTTTGTTTTATGTTTTTGGTTTTTTATTGAAGTCCAGTTGGCACACACCACAACATTAGTTTCCGGTGTACAACACAGTGATTCAGCAACCCCATTCATTCTGCTATGCTCACCACAAGTGTAGATACCAAAGAATGACTATTTCACAAATGGTGCCAGGACAATTGTTTATCTGAGAAGAAAAATAAATAAAAGTGGATCCCTACCTCAAACCACACACAAAATTCAACTTCAGATCTAAATGAAGGGACCAAACTTTACAGTGATGAGAAGAAACAAAGGAAATATTTGGCTTTGATTTTTTCTTAAACAAGAAAGAGACACACAAATAATACATGTGAAAAACTGCATTAAAATTGACTCTGGTCATCAGAAGACCACAATAAAGTCAAGCCACGGGTTATGAGAAGATATGTGTGATGCACACAGCCTCCTAAGAATTATTATCCAAAAAAGATACAGGATTAGAAACTGGTAGGAAAAAGGAATATAACCCGAGCAAAATAGAAGATAAGAAGAGGCAATTCCCAAAAGAGGGCACTAAATGGTCAAAATAGTAAAAGATATAATCGGGGAAATGTAAATTTAAAATAAATAATCTTTTCACACTCATCAGATTGGCAAAAAATTGCAAAGTCTGAAAATACCAGGTGTTGCAAATATGCAAAACTGTTGTATCTTGCTAGTGCACAGTGGGGCTGGGGCTGTAAACCCCCTGGAAAAAGTTTTATCCGTACTTAGTGAAAACCATCAACCCCTCAGCATGCACCACAAACTCCTGCACATATGCACAAGGAAGCATAAACAAGAATTGTACCAGGCTATAGTTACTGGCATCGATGAATCACACAAATTCTGAGCAAAACAAAACAAAACAAACAAAAACAAAAAAAACACCACAGAATGAACATGGTGTCCTTACATAAAGTTTTAAAACAGTTAAGACCTTATTAAATAGCATTAGGGTACTACATATATGAGTATACACACACAAGCCATACACAGAAAAGTATGTGAGAAACAGGAAATACAGAGAAAAAAGAGAAAAAGCAATTGGGGAGGAAACAAAAATCTTCAACTGCATTTACTGATGTTACCACACGATGCTATTCTTTCTATCCTTTGTATCTGAAATGTTTCACATAGTTGATTTTAAAAAACAAGTAGGAGTCAGCTGGCAAGACAGAATTATGGGTATGTGACCAAGCACCTGGAGGGTAATCTGGCAATATTATTAACATTTTAAACACGTAAACACCTTTTGACCCACAACCGTACTTCAGGAAATCAATTCATCCTAGAGAAATACTAAAAACATGCAGAGAGAGACACACATGAGGACGTTTGTTATAGCATTATATTTAACGGGGGGGGGGGGGGGGGATTAAAAAAAAAAAAAAAAAAAAAGGAAAAACAAAAAATGGTTTTTTTTGTTAAAGAGGGGGGGGGGGGGGGGGGGGGGGGGGAGGACTTAAAAAAACAACAACAACAACAGCAACAACCCTAAATGTCTATTGTCCATTAACAGGGGGATGGTTAGGTAAACCATTCTATATTATATACACCCACACTGCAGAACATTATGAGGCCACAGTATTCTACAGTGAGGTCCACCTTTGGCTTTATCTAGTAAGAAAAAAAAAAAAAAAAGCAAGTCAGAACTGTATTTGCAGTATGGTCTCCAAAAACAGCCACTGTTGACAGATACATAGAGAAGGCCTCGAGGGAAGTCTGTCGGTGATGAGGAAGATAAAGGGTGGAGGAAGGCAGGGCCCTCTACTGATGGAAGGTATGTCAGAATACAGTGTCTCTGTAATTCATTTTAAATTCGTGAAAACAGAATACAAACAAAACAAACACATGTTAAGAACACAATAAGAGCCTAGGCACCAAAGAAATTATGAGAAATCAGAGGAACCGGAAGTTAAAGGTAGGAAGAGTGGGGCCAGCTAGGCCAGAAGTTCTTAGATGGTGGGCTCCTGGGGGCTAGGGTGCAGGGGGCCTCCATGGAGAATGGCAAAGGACAAAGGTCAATGAAAGAATGAATGGATGCCAGGAAGGAAGGAAGGAAGGAAGGAAGGGAGCCTTCAGCTTTTAGAATTATTGGCTGTTTCTATAGTATCAATCCTCTACACATTCCCTGTAGTTTGGTAACTCCCAAATTTTTAGAAAGGAAAACTAAAATTTATCCAGTGCTTACTGTGTACTTTCATATACAGTTGACCTCTGAACAAAATGGTTGGGGCACTGACCTGTTATACAGTCAAAAATTGCATATTAACTTCTGACTCCCCCAAAACTTTACCTACCAATAGCCTACTGTTGACCAGAAGCCTTAATGATGGCGTAAACAGTTGATCAGCACGTATTTTGTATATCATGTGTATTATGTACTATACTGTGACAATAAAGTAAGCTATAGAACAGAAAATGTTATTAAGAAAATCATAAAGAAGAGAAAGTACATTTAACAGTGCCATACTATATTGAAAAAAACCCATATAAGAGTTGACCTGCACAGGGTCAACTGTAGATTATTTTAATTACAGAAAAGTGGGTCCTCTAACAAACCTTTAACTTGTTAAGATGATAATGTCTTTGTACTAAAAAAAAAAAATCAATGTATAGGTGAAGGATATTAAAAGGTACAAACTTCCAGTTACAAAATAAATTTAAGTCCTGAGGATGAAAAGTTTTAATGAAAAAAAAATTAATGTAAACATAGTGACATCAATCCTCAGATACAGACTATTCAGAAGCATATTTCACATAGCGTCTTGGTAACTGGAGGACTGAGAACAGTCTCTTCATCTACTGGTGTGAGTGATACTTGGTTTTCATAGCTGGTGTCGCTGGGGTCAGCGAGTCCCCACCAATCATCCCAGCGAGTTCACTGCTCTCACTGGGGCTCTTCCTTGTGGGATCACTGAAGAGCAAAACAACTGTGGAAAATCTGACTTAGAACCCCAATTCATGTGACCCTCAACAAGGTAAATAAAGGATTAAGCAGCTCTGGAGGTGGGAGAATCACCCCCAAACACCCAGACTGGGGCAGATGATGGACCCTCCATTATCTCCATTGTTTTTCTCCCAATAACTTCCAGAGAAGCATCCTAGAGCCCTGTTTCCAGGAAACAGAATACTAAAAAAGCAGTAGCTACACATAGAAGCAAATTTTGCCCCTTTGTCATGGAGGGTTTTACCAACAGGCCTATGACCCTGAGGTTGAGAAATCTCCCAGAGTTTGAAGGATAGAATGGAGTCCCAGGCAGGTGAATACGGTTACACTGATAAGATACGTGTTGGCCCTAAGATGAGACTTCAACTGTCGTAAAACTGAGGAGTAGAAATTTACCTCCAAAAGGGACCACCCATGAGCTTTCTCAAGTGGAGGAAACAGAATGGGTCCAGGAGGAGGGTTCGGAGAGGAGCCAGACCAGGCCAGGTAGGTAGGCAGGGGGGCTCATGGGCTGTGTTGGCTTCAGTGAGTCCTGCTCTAGTAGGGACCGTTTCTGCTTGTTCTGGGATCTAAAGACCCCTCAACGTGGAGAACACACAGATGGACCCTCTTGATCTTTCTTTAATTTTTTTAAAATTTTATTTTTTTAACATTTATTTCTTTTTGAGAGAGATAGTGCACATGAGTGGGGGAAGGGCAGAGAGAGGGAGACAGAGGATCTGAAGCGGACTCCGTGCTGAGCGCAGAGCCCCATGCGGGGCTCGAGCTCACAAATGAGCCGGGAGATCATAACCTGAGCCGAAATCAAGAGTCGGCTACTTAACGGACTGAGACACCCAGGTGCTGCGACATCCTCTTGACGTAAGGGCAAAACAAGACCGCCATCAAAACAGAAGCTACCACTCTTTGAAAGGAGTCAAATTCCTCCACTTACATCCTGTGATTTTATGAGCCCCCAGGTTCTGATACAGAAATCGGGTGTTAACTCCCTGTTGGGCTAACCTGGGCAAGCATTCTGATAGAGATCATGACTCAGGAGCCTCTGACTTACCCACGGAAGGTTCAGGACAAGGTCTTGGCTTTTCTCTTTTTTTTCATGTTTATTTTTGAAAGACAGAGCATGAGTGGAGGAGGGGCAGAGAGAGAGGGAGACACAGAATCCGAAGCAGGCTCCAGGCTCTGAGCTGTCAGCACAGAGCCCGCCGTGGGGCTCGGACCCACAAACTGTGAGATCACGACATGAGCCGAAGTCGGACGCTCAACCTACTGAACCACCCAGGCACCCCGGCTATTTTCTACTTTATAATGAGCCACTACCTTTGAGGCAAAGAAGAAAAATCAGACTAGAAAGGCCTACAGCAGAGATTGTTACTGAATGTGTATGAAACCGTGTTCATTTTCCAAATGCATGTAAGAAGATCCTAAGAATACACTAGGAGTAAACGCTATGAAAAATGTAGGACGGAGTAGTGGTGATACAATAGCTCTGAAGATATACAAACTTTGGGATATTGAATTCAATGAACAAGTAGACAAAGGAAAGTGTTCTTTAAACGAGTTTTGAAAAAAAATGCTGGTCTAGTGCGATATAGGAAAGGGATGTTGATAATGCTAACCTTTAATAATAAAACCAAGAACAAACTATAAAGTTTATCAAGGACCGGACTTCATCCAGCAGCTCCACGATTACAGGAAAAGCAACAATTTGTCTGAATAAGATCTTAAGCTCACATGGAGCTCACGAGCTCTCTCGGGGGACACGAATGAGTGGTGCATACAGACAGGTGGCCACTCCAAAGCCTGCGTCCTTTTTTCACAAGCGCGTTTTTTCCTAGCCATTTACCTTTTCCAACTCTAGCCTATCTACCTTAGAATGGTTCTAGGCATCAGATGTTACCTCAACAGATACTTGTTAATAGGGCGACTAAACAGAGACATAAGGATCTCAAAAAGTACTCCACTTGAACCTGACGATTGGGAGAACAATTCCTCCCTAATCTGTACTTATTTCCAGATGTAGGCAAGGGATGGAGGTTTACGAAGGAGAGACTGTCTTCATCTCTGAAGCCACTATATACATAGGATTCTCCCACTGGTTCTCAACCTGGAAAGCTCACCTGTGGGCAAAGTGAATTCATAAACCTGAAATGCATTGCTTTCTTGATGAATAACCCTGAGCAAACTCAAAGGACGCCACGTGAGGGCTCACCTGAGAATCCATCTAGAGATTCCCATGGCCAGTGTTAACTATTTTGCAGTTGATCATCACCAATGCAAAATAAGTACCTACTTAGTAAAAAAAACAAAAACAAAAAAACCCACAAATACTTATCTGTGGGATAAATAAAACTTCAAGATCTCTACAGATCATCTGAAGCTTACATATCTGAGAACATTAGCTTTGTAAACTAAAACTAAGCAATCCAAAGAAAAAGCCCCGATAGTTTTATTAAACATGATTAATGAATCTGGTAATTACGTTGGCACTTTTCTCAACTAATGGACTGACAGACTTTTACAAAACTGATTTCTATTTGTACTCATACACTGATTGTATGGCTTACTAAAATGCATGCATGTGTAGACAGTCACTTCATAAAAATCAGGGAGCATAAGAGGCAGGACTCTTAGAATCAAGTTCCAACTTAGGAGAATGTTTTTTATGATGATACTCTCAGAGCGGTTTACAAAAGTGAACAAAATAAACTCTAGGAACAGATACATTAAAATGAGTGTTATTTCCACCCTGTTAGTATACAGTTCTTTTAGTCAGTTTGCAAACTAGAACTTAAAAACACTTTTTTAAACTGGCAGGCTGTAGAGTAATGGCAAGAAACTTTGGTCAAGACACAGAGCCTCCCTGGGTCTGTTTCCTCACACGTACAAAGTGAACAGAAGACCAGAAGAATCCCTGAGAGTCTCTGAAGCCTCACCCACCAGTAAGTTCACCTCTTTTGTTCATTTGTGTGTATAGCTTTGAGCAAGATGCCCCAGTGTGTAGTGACCAGCACCTGGAAAGTGTTAAGTTCACCAGACATATTTGACTTGATTTACAGTTACCAACACAAGGTAAGGGAAATATACTTCCAAACACCATCGTGGGGGCGCCTGGGTGGCTCAGTCAGTTAAGCATCTGACTTGGCTCAGGTCATGATCTCGCAGTTTGTGAGTTCAAGTCCCGCGCTGGGCTGTCTGCCGTTAGCACAGAGCCTGCTTCAGATCCTCTGTCTCTCTTTCTCTGTCCCTTCCCCACTCACGTGCTCTCTCTCTCTCTCAAAAATAAACATTCAAAAAAAAAATTAAAAAAAAACAACAACATCGTAGGATCCTAAGCAAAAATTTAATATCCAGAGTCTCTTGATTTGTGACTTTGTAGCCAAACACAAAGCTCCCTCCCCAGCTCCTTCAACTGTTCAACTTGAGGTGTGGCTAAGGCACATGCTTCCCCACCAGATCCTTCGGATCCTTCGTGAGCTCTTCCCTTGGGCTCCTAAGGGTTTGGTTCTAGAGCTGACTGGAGTTGTAAAAGGGATGAGAGAATTTCTTTCTGTCCCCACCCTATTACCACATGGTTTATGACCAAATGGCACCCTGGTCAAAAGCGTTTGGGACACCCTTGCCCCAGGGCCACCACGAAAGAACACTTACTTTATTACGAGCTGTGCCCTGTCTTCAGGGAAAGCAGGATGTTTAGAAAGTTTTGTACTCCATCCTTATCTCCCTTTTTAGCCGACTATGACTCCCTTCAAGGAAACTTGTGCAGCAGGGGGTCAGTTAATAAAATCATGGGGCTTCTAGGAGGCAGAGTTAACCACTGCTGTGGACAAAACACTATCTGATGGCAGAAAGGTGGGAAAAGGCCTAAAAAGGACGGTGGCTTAGATAGCAGATGCTTCTGGGGGTCAAAAGTTTCCAAAGGGGGTTCGAATCAACCTGCTAAATGCATCAAAGCAGAGCCACTGGGAAAGCCCGATGCTGACCCGGACCCCCTGTCACTGCCAACTGCTAACAAAATCAGCAAGTGTATTACAATGAAATACAGAGGATGCAGAGAGAAATGGGTTCTTTGGAAGATGAGAAAGTCACCCAAAGAGGAGGTGATTTAAGTTGCAAGCAAGCTGCAATTTCAACTACAGATTTCTCGTTCTGATTGCCTTTGTCATTTTTGGGACCACCTTCTCGCCTGCAGTATCTGCTCCTGGTTACAGTCCTTGTCACAAGTCCTGCTTTTCAAACTGGGAACGGACTGGGAAATTTTCAGCAGTCTGATGCCTGGGTCCCCGCCCTTGAGATACTGATTTAGGTGGATGGGTATGGTCTGTGTGGCAGGGTTCTTAAACGCTACCCAGCTGATTCTAAAGTCCAGCGGGTGTCAGAATCACAGCTGTAAGCTGAACCCTTCGGCCCAAAAGACGCTGCTGTTTATGGGAAGTCCGCCTTAACCTGCCAAATATGAATAAGCACAATTATGGTGTGGCCGACAGTCATCAGGGGTAAATATGTATTCTGTTCTGATATCAAATTATTTTTAAAGGCAGAGGGGCAAAGGACAAGAGGGAACAATGAGGCTTTTGTAGAGGTAAGACAAGTCTTCAATGCTCCAAGACTTCTTAGCATATTATAGAAACCAGTTTTGCTGGTTTTTTATTATAGGACAAAGGGAATCACTGACCCAATCGCAGAATTTTGGATGTCAGATGTTCGAGCCCAAAGTATTCCTGAGATATCTTTGGGACTTCTGGAAAAACCCAGGGGAGCTTTCTACTCAAAGAACACCACCGTCAAAGGACAGACGTGGTTTGGCGCGAGTCTTTACATGTTTCTGTATCAAGAAGATAAGGCCCAAACTCTATCCACCTAGAAGGCAGAACTACAGGGTTGTAATTTTCCATTAAGAGACTAAATATAACTTGTAAGGCCATGGCTTTCAAATTTGGGCAAGCTCAGAGTCCCCTGGAGGGCTCCTTACACGCCACCACACAGGGTCTCTGATCTGAGGGTGGAGGATGGGGATTCGCCTCTCTGATGAGCTCCCAGGCGCCGCAGAGGCTGCTGGCCTGGGAACCACACGGAGAACCCCCGTTTTCAAGGGCTCGTAAATGGCGTGATTCTTGAGTGGCATTAAGAAATGTTTCCGCCCTGCTTCAGGCTTTGTGACCAAGAGACAAATTACCTTGAGAAAATGAGGCCCTGTCTTAGGATCTCGAGATGCCAGGAGGCAAAATGTTATCATTCTCCTAAAGAGCAAGTTCCTCCTAGGAGGAGTTCGGTTAACTTTATTCATTCACTCATGAGTAAACGTCACCCTCGGAGGAGAAAGTGGAAGGGCTGCCTTAAAAGAGAAGGACCCAAACATTCTTTCCAGAAAATAATTCACCCATGGTTTGTTTCGCAAGGGAATACCGGCTATTTTTCACTTAGAAAATGTTTATAATGTGGCATTTAAGGGGAGGCAAAGGTGGGCTTTATAACTAAGTGGTTGGGGCCACTGAGTTATATCTGGAAAAAGAATAATGTCGAAGCCTACTTTACAAAACACAGGCTCAATCTCAAATGGAGCAAATCTTTAAATGTAAAAAAAAATACCCATAGAAGTTCTGCAAAAAACATACACGCAAGTTGGACAACTTCTCTATGTGTGTGCAGGAGGGGAATAGTGGAGAATACTTTCTTCTTTCCTTTTATTTTTTTGAGGTTTATTTATTTATTTTGAGAGACAGGGCGTGAGGTGGGGCAGAGAGGGAGGATCCCAAACAGGCTCTGCACCGTCAGCACGGAGCCTGACGCAGAGCCCGATGTGGGGCTTGAATCCACGAATGGGGAGTGCTTTCTAAGAGACTCAAAAGTCTGAAAGCCATAAAAGAAAAAAGTGGAAAAAACCTTGCTACATGAAAATTAATGTCTGTATGGGGTACACAAAACCTCAAAGACTAAGAAAATGACAAACTGAGAACAGCCTTTGGAGATCATATCATGGACTCAGAACTAATTAACCTCCCTATTATATAAAGAGCCCTACAAACCAATAAGAAAAAGGTCAACAAACCAATAGAAGAATAAGTACAAGAACATACAGTTTGCAAAAAAAACCAAAACAAATGCGCTTTAAATAGGAGATGCCCAACCTCACACTTTAAAAAAAAAAAAAAAAAAAGGAGGCACATTCAAACCATATCGATATTTTATTTTGCATATCAGATTGGCAAAAAACCAAATGGGTGATGACCTCCTCCGTTGGTGAGGCTCTCGTCGGCGGTGGTAGGAGTGCAAAAGGACACAGCCCTAAGGAAGGCAATCAACACCACTACAAATTCACACGCACACATCCTCTGGCCAAAATTCCACTCCATCCTGCAGTTAACTACAGAACACCTGCCCCTGTACGAACTGATACGCGTGCCACTTTGTTGGTAACAGGTGAAGGCTGAAAGAATCCAAGAGTCTGTTCATGGGAGACTGATTTAATAACCATGGCACATCCATACAACAGAATATAAAAAATAACAGGCAGTTCCGTATGTTCTGGAAACTCATTAAAGTCTATCATTAAATGTAAAAACGAGGTGGAGAATAATCTACAGCTATCTTTTCTAAGAAAAGACAAAAAATAAAAAATACATAATTTTTTGAATTTGCATGAACAGTGGAAGAATTCACAACAAGCTATGGGAAATGATGACCTATAAAGGTACCGGAGGACAGTGCTGGGGGGTGGGGGGTGGGAACAGGCTTGAGAGCAAGATTTTCAAGCGTACCTTCTTATAAAAGTTCCTTTATAATAGGTATTGAAATCAACTTGTCAACTATATCATAAAAGAGAAACTTTGGTGTACGTGAACTTTTTTTTTTTCTCTGCATGTTTGCAGCACAATTCAAAGCCACCGCGCGCGCACACACACACACACACACACACACACACATACACACACAGTAGTTAGTAAATACCAGTCAAGTGATAGGGCTTGGCCAAACTTATTGACCTCCAGGAGGCCAGACACTGGATGGCAAAGTCCACTCTACATGCAAGGGCTTTTCAGAACAGCATTTACTACAGCAGGCCTCTGGAGATCAAAGAAGCCAGGCTTTTAGTCTTACTGGATCATTCAATTTCTATAAATACCCTCTTGCAATTAAGCCAATGAATTTACATTTCTTTGGAGCCCATGCTTTTAAGTGAAGCTCAGATGTTAGCCCCAGAATGCTTTTCACTTTGTGGCACTTTCCTCCCCCCACCTTTGTTTTAATAAATAAGCAATCAACATCAGCGTCTGATTGTGGACTTCAGGAATATACAATTCCCCAGATCAGACAAGAAATACAATCCACCCTTCCCCCATGTCTCAAGCCTGTGTCTTATCTAACCCAAAGATGAGGCAACACCTTTAGATACTGTACAAAGTACACCACATGGGGCACACAAATTAGTCATAGTAATAACTGAGGGTTTTCGGTACCTCTATGTGTTCCAGAAGAGATGTCAGCTTTTACATATTTCCTAAAACATCATACTTTTAAAGTCATTCCCTATGTTTAGACTGTTATAGAAAATTTGCAAAAATGTAACATAAACCTTATATAAATGTGACAGTTTTTTTACACTTATTTTTAATTTTTTAATTATTTTTTTAATGTTTATTTCTGAGAGAGAGAGACAGAGCGTGAGCAGAGGAGGGGACAGAGAGGCGGGACGCAGAATCCGGAGCAGGCTCCAGGCTCTGAGCTGTCAGCACAGAGCTTGACTCGGGGCTTGAAGCCACGGACCGCGAGATCATGACCTGAGCCGATGTCCGATGCTCAACCGACGGAGCCACCCAGGCCCCACAAAAAATGCTTTTAAATAAAGACACACACACTTAACTTACTCTGGGCACATGCCAAGGCTCCAGAGTTATCAGTTCTATGATTGTCTGCCACAGACCAACAGAAGAAAACCGGTGCGCTGACCTCCCCTGTACCGATGCCTCTCGATGCCCGGGATTTCCAGAAGGACATCTGTCAGTGGGCCGGTAACATGCCAGTCTGCACTAGCTCCCTGGAGAGCCGATTATCATTCCTCTGGATGTGTTTCCAAGCCATGGTGTGTTTCTCGTGCACGGAATGCACTCATGACACAACCCAACCAAAAAAAGCCCACCACGCAAACTAGCTTTGCCCATCCTCTGCTCCGTTTAGCTAGAGTTACCACCTGGGATCCACCTGGAAAAAGGTAACGAGGAGGGACGAGTGAAAAACTTTTCCCATCAACCCTCAGGAATGACCCTGGAGTAAAATCCTAGCTAGCGTATCACCGGGAAGTCGAGTGGAAAAGACCCAGAGACAGAGCATCCAGAAGCACCAGTCCTCCAGTCCTCGACCTAACTCACTGTGTGACCCTGGGCAAGTCATGTCCCCTCCCCGGGCCTCCATCTGCTCAGCCCCGAGAGGCGGTGGTGGTACCCGAGGTCTCGCAAAGGTCTCTTCCGGCGGTGCAAACAGAGACCGGAGCTCGAGGGGCCTTGCTTCGGACAGCAGCCTCTGTCACTTGAAAACCCAGTGTAGTGGCAAGCATAAATTATGTCGATGACTGTGGGTTCTTCTGTGGGTGACTGCTGACAACGAATGGATGTGCTGTAACCCAACGTGTGCACAAAGTGACTTCGCAGCCTAATCCTTTAGATTTCCGGCTCCTGATTATACAGCAGTCTCGGCACAAGATGACATAATATAAAAAATAAATTCTCTATTTCCTCCTGTCCCCCCTATCCTTGGAGACCGGATCAGTGCAAATCACTCACGCTCTGGGGAAGGAAAAAAAAAAATCCCAGAAGATGGCTGTGGGTCTCAATCCGGTGCATTGGTGAACTGCCTCCGGGCCCTGTTTGAGTTCAGAGGCCCAAACACACAGAGCGGTAGCTTGGGGTTATGATTACATTTCTGTGCTGAGGGCTGGCGGTGGGTTGTCAGATACAAAGCAAAATGGCAAGACTTATTGGCTCTGCCTGTGTGTGTGTGTGTGTGTGTGTGTGTGTGTGTGTGTCACATACACACACAATAATGCAGTACTGCTTAGCTCATTTGTCCGTTGGGCAAGAAACAAGAGAGGCGGTGCCCTTCCCCCACGTCTGTCAAAAGCTGCAGGACACCAGGCACTGCCTGGTCGTATTCCCCTTCAAAGTGACATTAAACAGGATCACGGGGAGGTTCCTCTCTCCTCTATGCTCTGTGGACCAACCTATTTTGCCCGACAAGAAGACGCAAGCTAATCCATTAATCTAACTTATTACACTGCCTCCTGATATTGCCCAAGAAAGACAATTTAAAAGACTGTCATCTTCTGGGTCCGAGGTGGCCGCATTTCTTTATAAAGGTGCAGCAGAACAGTGACATTATAGGAAACGGCTTTTTTGTTATTAATCAGATTTATCTGTTTGAAAACTTCTAACTTCTCAGTTTCCCTCTAACTGCCTGTGTTGTCTATCCAGGCAAAAATAATACAGAGGGTGGGTGACCCATCCCATTTTTCATTTCCTGGTCCAGAAACAGGGGTCAGCAAAGACCCTGTCAGAATGCTTCCGACCTTCGGTGCTGCCTGGGCTGTGACACAGAGCCATCTATGCCTGTCAAGCAGGTGCTGCGCGAGCCCTCAGCTGTAAGCCCTTACCCTTTTGGCAAAACGATTGCCGTTTGTATGTGCTGGGCCTCTGTTCAGAGTCAGATTTGCCCTGCCGGGCAGTGTTATTTCATCCCCCCCAAACTTCGAAGTCACAGATGAGAAAACTGAACGTCTGCTAGAGAGCGGCAGAGTGGAGACCCGAGCCTGTCTTTCTAATACCCGATTTGTCTCCGAGAGGGATGTGAAAATAACGTCCTTGGCTCTTGCAGAAGTTACCGACTGCAAGTTGTACCACGGTTTTATAAACCAATGCAGAGATACCAATGGTAAGATGCGTGTGGGCATAAAAGAAATGTAGGTCTCAGCAAATGGAGGAAACGCTCTCATTCCTACACAAAAGGAACACCTCCCTGTGACCTGCGGCCCGCTCCCCACCCCGACTGGGGCTCAGTGTGACTCCTGCCCTTGGGGACCTGGCCTCAGAACAAAAGCCCAGCGGTCCTAATGCCAAAGGTCCACAGCCCAGTCCCACATGCCCTCCATCCACCCCCGGGATGGAGGGGGGGACTTCCTGCAAACTTTGGACGGACTCTGCAACATTTCCCAAGACTTAACAATAAAGTCTTGGGGCGCCTGGGCTGCTCAGTTGGTTAAGTGACCGACTTCGGCTCAGGTCATGATTTCGCGTTTTGTGAGTTCAAGCCCCGCGTCGGGCTCTGTGCTGATGGTGTGGAGCCTGGAGCCTGCTTCAGATTCCGTGTCTCCCTCTCTCTCTCTGCCCCTCCCCACCGCCCCGGCACCACTCAGGCTTGCGCTCTCTCTCAAAATAAATACACATTAAAAAATTATAGTAAAGTCTTGAATGGCTAAGGAACTGTGTTTTCTGTTGTTTTGTTGTTGTTGTTCTTGTTTGTTTGACGTAACCTTTCTTCTCCCAGGACCTTGCTTCCAGGTGGGGATGTGGGGCCAGCTGCCCGCACGCTGCCCTCCTGCTCTGGGGTCTGGACACCCCTGTGGCAGGGAACTGACATACAACAGAAGCCAGAGGAACAGGTCCACAATGTGACTTCAGGTGGAGGTGGACGGCCCACTGGGGATCCCGCAAGATGCTACGTGCTCTCCTTCCGTGAAGGAACTAAGAAACGGACAAGGCTTTCGTCTGTTCGGGGTGTCAGCTGTGAAGCTCTACTGAAAAAATGGGGTGTCTCAAGGGTTCGAATGAATGTACTTCACAAAGACTGAGCTTGTTGCAAATCATGAATGCACCTAGGTGCACCTGGGTGGCTCCATTGGTTGAGCATCGGACTCTTGATCTCGGCTCAGGTCATGATCTCACGGTTCGTGGGATTGAGCCCCGCCATCAGGCTCTGTGCCGACAGTGTGGAGCCTGCTTGGGATTCTCTCTCCCTCCCTCTCCCCACCCCTCCCCTACTTGTGCTCTCTCTCTCTCTCTCTCTCTCTCAAAATAAATATATAAACATTAATAAAAAAAAATCTCCTTGCTTAAATGCACCACATCAAATCATAAGCGTGTGGGGTGGACCTAAGAGTGCAGGAGACGCCACCGAGACCCTCATACGCAATTTCTACCTCTAAAAAAGCTTACCAAATCTAGCCGGGAAGAGTGTTCTATCATTCTGAAAGCTAAGCAATGATAAAATAGTGATAGGAAATTGAAGTAAAATAAATAAAAGAATTAACCCTCAACTTGATGGGAGACACGGAATATCGGTGTATGCACTTAACTGTCACCTAATTCTCGTTGGCAGTAAAGCTACCGGAATGCCCACAGGCAGACGCAGTACCTGAAGCACTACAGTTGTCAGGGAATGTGGTCAACAGCCAAGCTGGGGATTTCACATGGACAAAGTGGACACTCTGGGAATTGCTGATGGTCTGGGGAAGCTTTGAGCTAGGGTGCCGGGCATCTGTGTACATATGCAACACGGTAAGTCTATGAAGAGAAAAAGAACGAGGTCCAGAGAAGAGCATGTCTGTGGAGAGACATCCCGGAGAGGAGAGCAGACTTCTCTGCACGTGGGGAGCTCCCACTTCGGGCAGCTCCAATGCTGTCCCATCTACACTGCCCCTCCCACACTGCACCCCAGTGGGGCTTCTCGGGCAAGTCCGACTCGCCTTGTTGACACACGGGTTCCCTTATCTGTCAAAAGAAGGTAACGGTGTTCATGAGCCACCTGCTTCACACAAATGTTTCGGAGGTTAAGTAGAAGAGTAGATTTGCAATTTCTATAAAAATGATGAATCGAGAAACCTAAATGTTAACTAAAAGCTTTATCTACAGCAGTCAATGAAAGGAATCGTGTCTGGGTATAAATACACATGTACACAAACACATACACAATTGAAGGTGCTGCAGCATTTCAAATAATTCTAAACTCCGCTTCATTGATTGTTACTACGTGATGATAAGAAGGCATAAAAAGCTGAATGTTACAGAAACTCAAATAACTCGAAACTTTAAGAAATAAAACAGGACAGAAGTTTCCAAGATAATTGGTAAAATAATATCTGACATGTGAGGAGCCTTTCCTCTGGTAAGCAGCACAAGATAAATTTTTCATTTAGATGAACCGGCAGCTATTAAGAAGCCGGTTACCAGAATAATGAAAAGACTCCCAGGCAGACTGTTTCTGGAGGAGGCGGGGTGAACGCACTTCAGAATGCTGGCTCCCTTTACAGGCACGAACAAACAGCACCACTCGGACCCCACAGCCACAGGAAGCCTTCCTGCACCTCATAAACAGGCTGACATATTCAACCAGTAAAGGGCAAAGCAAAAATGCCCCTCTCCCCGACGAAAGCCAACCCGCCAGAGAGCAAAAACAGTCATTCATGGGAGAGAATGAGGCCTGGTGAGCAAATCAGGGTTGGGGGACCTTCAGAGGGTCTCAATCTCCCTCTTGCATACTGCCGGTGCGAACGTAAAATGGCACAGCCACTGTGGAAAAGTTGGGTGGTCCCTCAAAAAGTGAGACACAGACATACCATACGATCCAACAATCTCACTCCTGTGTCTATGCTCAAAGGAATTGAAAGCAGGGACTCAAACAGATACTTCTATGCCAATGTGCAGAGCCGCTTTCTTCACTGTAACCCAATGGTGGAAACAACCCATGGAGAGATGGATGGAATATTATTCAGCTGATAAAAGCGAATGAAATTCTGGGGTGCGTGGGTGGCTCAGTAGGTTAAGCGCCCAACTCTTGGTTTTGGCTTGGGTCATGATCTCACGGTTTGTGGGTTTGAGCCTTGTTTTGGGCTCTGCACTGGCAGTGTGGAGCCTGCTTGGGATTCTCTCTCTCTCTGCCCCTCCCCTGCACACATAAGTGCTCTCTCTCTCTCTCTCTCTCTCTCTTTCTCTCTCAGTAAATAAACTTAAACAAGCAAACAAAGGAATGAAATTCTGACACCTGCTATAACAGGGATTAACCTTGAAGATACTCTAAGTGAAATAAGACAGACACGAAAAGGACAGATACTCTGACTCCCTTTACGGGAAGCACATAGAGTAATCACATTCATAGAGACAGTGAGTAGAACAGGGCTTGCCAGGGGCTGGGAAGAGAGGGGAGTGCAGAGTTATTGTTTAATGAGTGCAGAGTGTCTGTCAGGGACGGGGAAGAAAATCTAGAAATGGATACTGGCAATGGTTGCACCACATTATAAATGTACTTAATGTCACCAAAGTGTACATCTAAAAGTGATTAGTTTTATATGTATTTTACCACAATAAAACAAAGCAAGGATTCTCAAAGGGTGCCCTCACCCCTGCAGGTCCCCTTCCTTGCCTGTCTACATTGGATTGCAGGGTCTTCCCACGCCTGCCTCTCTGATCACCCTTCCTTCTCCTTGGCCACGGAAATTACTCCTGGCAGAAGGAGGCTCCAATAAATCTGGAAACCAGACTTAAAGCAGGAGGTTTATGATCCTTGGTCCTGTATTCATTCCACTGGTAGCTCCAGATGTGACCTCCCCTTCCAAAGGAAAAGAAATCATGCTTATGAGTTTTCACATAGACTATAACTACCAACACTTAAGACCATTTTGAAATTTTTTTTAAATTTTAATTTTACAGAGAGAGAACATGCAAGGGGGGAGAGGAGCTGAGAGACAGACAGACAGAGAGAGAGAGAGAGAGAGAGAGAGAGAGAGAGAATCTTAAGTTGGCTCCACACTCAGTGCAGAACCTGATGTGGGGCTCGATCCCATGACCCTGGGATCAATACCTGAGCCTAAATCAAGAGTTGGATGCTCAACTGACTGAGCCACCAGGCACCCCAAGATCACTGTGGAAAGAAAACTCCAGTTTCTCTAGTAGGTTCCAGAAAGCAGAGCAAATCCTAAGTAGGAAAAGTGGGCTTTTTCTACTGGTCTCATTGACTCCCTACCAACGAGCCAGGGAGACTGAAAAGGGGCCAAGACTCCCAAGCGCCTGTGAGTGAATCATTCACTCTCCCCAACTCGGGTGCCACATTTTCTCCTCTCCTCTTTGGACTGATGGATATGCTTTGCTAGTTATAAATGCCTTGATCAGAAGTAGGCAGGGGCCAAGGTAAAAATTTACAGCGGCCATTTGTTTCCATTGAGTAATTCTGGAAAAAAGTTCAATGTCAGATAATGTTGACACTATTAACCTAAGTTATTGTGACTTTTCTAGAAAACCGATTTAAATAATTATGATTTCCTTGGCAGTAATATGCCTGTCACAACATATGCATTGGGTTAAGTACTCGCGGAATCAAGACTACAGTAAAAACAATTCCCTCAAACAAAAGAGGAGTTCAAACTACGATGAAGTCCATAGGGTATTAACATGGGGTAAATCCGTGGTATGTAGTAATGCGGGTTCAAGGAAGTTCGGGGAAGGGACCGGGAGATGTGGAGATAATGGGGTATGCACAGCACCTTGGCTAGGCTGAGGGGCCAGTGCCTTTTCCACTGGAATGTAGAATCCAAGCCCACACATCCAGAAAGAAAAGCATCAGTGCTGGTCATAAGCTTAAGCATTCCCATTATGTATGCTTAAGTAAGACAACGGTTTGCAAGGTCAACGAAATGTGGATTCTCTTGTTTCTTTTTCCTCCTTTTCCTTTCTTAAAAGGTTGTAGAAGGACACGTCACTGCATTTGTAATCAGTTATGAGTATATGGAAGGAACTGCAGTTATTAAAATCAGATCCAACAGAGAAATGAGCAAATACACTAAGACGTGAAATAAAGACACAAACAAAAAGGAACATGTGAGTAATAAGCTTGTTCCTCCTCCCCAAAGGACAGCTTGCTTTGTCAACCCATGCTAAAGGGTGGTCTCTACATTCTAGAACTCAGATCAAAATCTGAGCAATTTTGCATTCTGTTCCACACTGACAGAGCAGTTCTTTGCTGCTACTTATTTATAATTTAATTCCCCCGATGGTTCTAAAAACGAGGGAAGAAATATTTCCAAACAAAAATCATTATTTATACAGCTGGAGTTTCCATTTAGTTAGGAAAATTAGTAGAAGAAAAATGTTTGGTCAGAATTTGAGATAAGTTTTGAATGTTTCACAGAACCCCATACCACCAACTTCCAAATCTCTTTTGTTATAGCTAAGTCTTTCCCCAAGTCAA
The DNA here is from genome assembly GCF_023721935.1 of Panthera uncia. NCBI lineage: Eukaryota > Metazoa > Chordata > Mammalia > Carnivora > Felidae > Panthera > Panthera uncia. The sequence continues at coordinate 8,275,323 of NW_026057581.1, forward strand.
CAAGGGAGCTCCCCCCCCCCTCCAAATCAACTAAATTAACGGGTCCTGATCTGGGCAGCTCCAGATGGGGTGGAGTATTTTTGAATCAGCAGCAAAAATAGCTCAATTAAAATACCATCCTAATATGTCGTTCGTTTTTGTTTGAAAATGGAAACCAGCAACTTGCTCGCATGACTAAGTAGAAGACAATTATTCAGGCCGGGGTCTACAGAGCAGAGGGCAGAGGAGACAGCTGGCAATTATCTGGCTAACTTAACCAGATAATCCATGCCTAAAAATTCACTCTGGGGCCCAAATTGCCCAGACTGGCTATATTCGCAGAAGAACTAAAGAGCGTAATTACCAAATCTCCTTCCAATCTGTGCTGCTAAGGCTGTGCCCAGGTGAGGAGAATCACGAACTGTACCCAACCCTCCATTTTCCCCCAGTGAAGAGCACGCTTGGGTTTTCACAATGTTAAATGTGAACACATCCCGAAGTGTCTTATGTTCTTGTAGGACGCAGTTATCAAAAGTATCGAAAATTTCCAATAGGCCCAAACTGACAAAGGATACTGGGGGTAATGCCTTAAATTCATACACCTTGAGACAAGGCTCGCATGCGGAGAGACGCTGTAACGCTTCGTGTGAAGAAATTCTAAAGGGAAAAAAGCACTCAGAGTAAAAATAGGGAAAGAATCTGCAAGATTATGCAGATTCGAGTTAGCCAAAATTTGAAAGTGTGCCTTTTAGCTTATCACCAAAGTGTGAGACTAACACTCTCACGCTTACGTAGCACTTTGTGCTTTTTTACCAGGCCCTCCGCCACTACTCCTCACAAGTGTGTGAGGTTAGTCGGGTGAATGGTGTCATTCCCATCGTATGGATTAAGAAAACAGGGCCCTCGAATTTGCTGAAGCAGAGCTAATGTCAAAACTGAAACTTAAACCCAAGCCTTCTGGGCCCAAGTTGAGTGCCCTTTGCATCACGCCGTGCTAAAGGCTCAAGTTAACTTAACGCAAATAAAAAAGATCAGATTACCCAGTCAAATCTGTGGTATTCAACATCACGGACAGACTTAGAGTCAACACATGCCATTAAATAAATCTTATACCCAGGCACAGCTTGAGGATATGGATTGTGCAGGAAAGTAGTGTGACAAAGGCTGCTTTCCACGAGTTCCATCTGACCCTGGGCGAGAGGGATTGCTTCTAGACTCAGTTTCCTGATCGGTAAAGACTGAGCAGAGAACCCCTAAATCCCTTCAACATCAGCCTGATTAGAAAACTGAGTGGCCTCAGTTTTTTCTGTTCACACCTACTCAGAGTTTGGTGTTAACTCTCTTTCCTCCTCCTGGATATTAGAAACTTTTCCAAGTCAATGGCTCTCCACCCTCCCTAACTACAGGAACAGGGTAGGCTACAATGCACTTTACCAACTTTTGCCCAATAGAAGAGGTAAGCAATAGACAACAGTTTTGGAATTATTCAATGTTGTCTGGAGGTGACTGTGTCAGTTGCGTTTCCAAACTTGATTCGCATCAACTTTTAGACTCCTCACACAGATCAAGGGTAGTGGAAGCTGGAATAAGAATGATCTTCCCTAGGGACAAACACTACTCCTTTGAAATGGATGCCATTTCAAATGCTGATAAATCCTATTCAAAATCACCAATCACCTGTAATTGGCAATGACACGTTTTACTTTCCACACAAGCTAGGTCCAACCAAGAGACTTCTATTTCTCAGTAGTACACCCCACGTGGGAATACTGACCTCTGATGTTTTAAATGGTATGAAAGGCTTTCCCACTCCCTAAATGGACTTAACTGTCACACTTTCATACATATCTGTGTTTGAACTTTACTTGAATTCAAGGGCTTAAATTATGGGCCACGTGTTTCCTTCACTTTCCTGCTTTCTTACTTCTGGTACTTTCTCGTTTAAGAGAGGCGGGGAAAAGGGGCTACCACCGCGGGAAAGCATCTCATGTACAGAGAAAGAGGAAGATCTAGAATCTTCATTTTACCATAATAGGAAAAACCCAAACACTCCTTATTTATGAAGACAATCCTCTGATATACAATCTGAGTTTGACAAAGTTATCTTTGGGGAGGCGGAGAGGAAAAGGAGACTAAGGAAAGACCTCTAATAGTAATAGCCATTATTATTATTATTATTATTGCTCTCAAAAACCAAAAGGAGCCCATTTTTCTTACTTCTTATATCCCTTTATAATTCTGGTCTTCAGCAATTCAAAGAATTTTAGTAATGTTCATTGCTCCCTCTCTCCCTTTTTTTTTTTTTTTTTTTAACAAACTGGCTTGGTAAACTTCTACTTTTATGACACTCCAGTGGGCTGGTCTCACTATCAAATCAAAGGCCAAGCAACACTCAACTTACTACATACTTGGGGCTCACTGTTAATTTTACACACAACTTATAACCAACCCAGCTCTCGAGTTCTTCCTCTGTAAAATGGATACACCACTGACCGACTTCAAAGTGGGAAGAACAAATAAAAACGACCATGAAATACTCTGAAATGGTCCATCACCACCTCGCTCATCCAAGGCCACACCCCTCTGCACACCCGTGCTGTGCAGGGCATCCACGGCAGGCGGCCAACTGTTGTGGCTCAGGGGCCTTATTCTTGGGCACCATTTCTTGTACCCACCCCTCCACTGCCTGTGCCTGGAACTGGTCACTGTCTAGACTCCCCCTCTTCATCTGCCCGGCTCTGATTCTATGCCTGTACCTTTGCTGATCTGGAAGGGCAGAAAGAAGCCACTGGCTCTGCTCAGTGCTGCTCGTGGTGTAATCACCAGTGTTCACATCAAGCGTTGGAGAGCTTGCGGCAGTAAATGGGGCAGGTGGGCAGGAAAGGGATATTCAGCTCCCAGACCCCCTTCTGGTCTTAAAGGAAACAAAGAAGGGAAGCTCCAAGGTACAAGAGCTAAACTTAATAAAGGCATTCTGGAAGAAACCAGTGTTTCTCTACAGACTTTGTAGAGAAAGAGCAAGCAATGTGCTTGGGGTGATGCTGACAAATCCACTGAGGCATTTAGATGCTTTCAGTGGGTTAACGATGTAAGCGGCACAGGAGAAGTGAGACAGATGCATTACTTGTAAATTTTCTTCCGACACCTTGATGTCACAGTATAAACTGCATCTGATTATGCCACAAATCACAGTGTCCTCAAGTTCAGAGATTCTTAGATCCTAGTGACCATTCCATGCCCTAGTTAGATGAATCACAAACAGAGGGAACCAGTCGGAGGTTTCCTGGCTCCTTTGTGCCAAGCTCACCAGAAGTCAAGCCTCCTGATCGCCCCCACGAGAGTGCTCCTTTCTTTTAAAAAAATTTTTTTAATGTTTATTCACTTTTGAGAGAGAGAGAGAGAGAGAGAGAGAGAGACAGAGCATGAACACGGGAGGGGCAGAGAGAGGGAGACACAGAATCCGAAGCAGGCTGCAGGCTCCAGGCTCCAAGCTGTCAGCACAGAGCCTGATGCAGGGCTCGAACTCACAAACTGTGAGATCATGACCTGGGCCGAAGTCCGGACGCTCAACTGACTGAGCCACCCAGGTGTCCCAAGAGCACTCCTTTCTTTATACCACAACAGGGACGTGCTCCCGGGTATTTTCCTTTCATAAATTCTTGCAGTGAATTTAGGCTGTTTTTAATTAAGATCCTAACCAAAAGATCATTTGGAAACCTCTGTCCCTCCCACAAGGCAGGGCGGGCTTGTTTTGACCAGCTGTCCTGAGATCTTGTGCTCAATCTTCAAGGCTTGTAACAGCCTCTTACAGTCCTGACCAGGCGAGTGCCTCTAGCAACCAGAAAGAATCTTTCACAGAAAGTCCATCCCAAAATTTACAA
>NW_026057581.1:8279282-8513636 GCF_023721935.1 Panthera uncia
GGGGGGGGGGGGGGGGGGGGTAGCGGGTGGAGAAAAGAAGGAGAAAGAGATTCAAAAGCAATCAATAGGCCCAGAGAAGGGATGGGATCATCGTTGATAGGAATCTTCACTAATATAATATAAGCCAAGGTGATAGGACCTCCATTTTTACACAATTCCACCAGGGCTCTTAACATTTTTTTGTGTCTGTGCCACGGACTAGGCCTTCTGGTGAAACTACAGATAGATACCTTCTCAGACTCATGTTTTTATGCACCTAAAACAAAACACATAGGATTACAAAGGAAACACTTTGTGCTGAAACATGGCTATTCAAAACATTAAACAGAAATTTATAATACAGTCATCTTTGTACTTTTTTTTTAATGCATTAAATAAAAAGATTCAGTGGCAGGTATAAAAAACCACTGTAATTAAAAAAAATTGTTTTTAATGTTTATTTAATTTTGAGAGAGAGAGAGAGAGAGAGACAGAGGGACAGAGAGTGAGTGGGGGAGGGCAGAGAGAGAGGAAGACACAGAATCCGAAGCAGGCTCCAGGGAATGTGGATTCATAGTGGAAGGAAACGCTAACTTCCAGTTAGAAGGGAGTAATAATAAATAAGTATGATCTAGAATCCAATCAGGACCCAGGTTAAGAACCACACACTGGACAGGGGCGCCTGGGTAGCTCAGTCAGTTAAGTGTCCGACTTCGGCTCAGGTCATGATCTCGTGAGTTTGAACCCCGCGCCGGGCCCTGTGCTGACAGCTCAGAGCCTGAAGCCTGCTTTGGATTCTGTGTCTCCCCCTCTTGCGCCATCTCTCTCTCAAAAATAAATAAACATTAAAAAAAAATTGACTGAAAAAAGAACCATGCACTGGACAAAGATCCCCATAAGGTCCTACTCATCCATGACCCCCGAGATCTGATGAGCTCGAGGCACAGCACAAAACAGGCACTCAGTAAATGTTTGAGCCGGTTCAACAGAGAAGTCTGACTTATCTACTGGGTGACCTTCCAAACTCCAAATCTCAGCCGGTCCACCGATGGCCGGCCTACTTCAACCTCTTCATTCCTTTAGCAAATATTCACAGAGCGCCTAGTGAGCTCTGCACCATTGGAGCTCTGCACAGGCAGCACCATTCTAGGCACTGGGCGGACACAAGATGCTAACTTCAGATGGTGGTAAGTGTTAGGAAAACAAAACATGAAAACAGGATGAAGGGGACTGGATGGTGGCAAGGGCCCTTCGGAAGTGTCAGCGGGGTCTGTGAGGACAAGGAAGGAGACAGGGTCGCAGGGGAAGACATGGGGCCATTCCAGGAGGAAGAACCTTCTCGGCACAGGCCTTTCCTACCTCCTGACTCATTTTACTCCGAAGCGCTCCTCTCCTCCCGGGTCCCCGTGCCCCCTCCTACACAATGCCGCCCAGTCCATCCTCCTTAAGCACTTCTGTGCGATGGGCCCCTGGCTCAAACATACAAAAAGTTCCCTATTTCTCATCACACCTGACCATACCACACCCGGTTCACTACTCCCTCCCCCTCCCACATACAAACCCTCTGGCCTCTTTCAAGACCCTGGAAGAGGCTGTGTTCCTTTCTTACGGACCCTTCCCTTCTTCCTTCCATCTCTCGCATTTTCTCGTACCCCAGGCCAGAGCGTTCTCTCCATCACAGGGTTTCAGGGTGGATGTTCCATAAATCACCGAATTCAACCATACCTCTAATAATCTGACCATTTTAGTGACAGGACACTGAACTCCCTTTGAACTTCCAAGTGCACGGTCTGCATCCTACAGCTGGTCTTAAAACAGACTTTTGGCCTCTGCTGATGTATGTCTAACAGTCTTGTCTTCCTATTCAGCCTGCAAGCTCCTTTAGGCTAGCGACACCCTTGCCTCGCCGTCGCCTTCTCCAGAAACGTGTGGCGCGGAAGTGGAGACACAGGCTGCTAGGTAAATTTAAAGACAGCCGACTAACGTCATTATCCCTCTCCAAGTTCACAGATCCACCTCTCCAAAGCCCTCCGGGAGACAAGACACACAGGTTTTGTGAAAACAGCTACAAACTGGAGACCTATGACGGGGTAGCCTGTATCCTAGATTGAGTTTTTCTTCTTCCACGGGTGTTAGGGGCTGAATTTGTTCCCACCTCAAAATGCGGATGGGGAAGCCCTTAAGCCCAATACCTCGCAATGTGACTCTTCAGAGACAGGCTCTTCGGAGAGGAGACCGTGTTGAAATGAGGCTGTTCGTGTGGGCTCTAGTCCATAGAAACTGGTGTCCTTGCAAGAGGAGATCTGGACACACAGGGAGACACCAGGGGCGCACACGCACAGGGGACCGTGTGAAGAGGCAGCAAGAGGGCGGCCATCTGCAAGCCAAGGACAGAGGCCTTGGAAGAAACCAACCCTTGTTGGCCTTGGTTAAACCCAACCTTGATCGTGGACTTCCTGGCCTCCAAAACTATGAAAAATAAATGTGCTGTTTAAGCCACCCATTCAGCGGCATTCTGTTATGGCTGCCCCAGCAAACTAATAGGACAGGTGTCTCAAGTTAGATACTTCACAAAAGCAGAGACCCAGACACGGACTTGGGTGCAGGTAGTTTATTTGGAAGTGATCCCGGGAAGCAGGAGTTAGGGAGCAGAGAGCAGGAGGCAGGTGCATGATTTAAGGGTGTGTGAACCAGGTCATGGCTATGGATCACAGGGGCTCGATTCTGCTGTGGCCTGCAGAATGCCCCCCCCCCGCCCCCCTCCGGAATTGTTCTAGAAGGCAGGGACATTTATCCACTGGCTTCCTTCCGTTCCCAAAGGGCACAGGGTCGCCTCCAGGGATGGTAACTCCCTCGACTTGTAGGCTAGCGTGTGTGCACGGTGGTATGAGAGAGGCTCCTTGGGAGGAAGCAAAAAGTGATACTACACTCACCTGAAGCAAGATATCAGAGTGGGGAGGAGAATCTGACACTGGCCAATGCCATCACAGGGGACTGCGAAGAGAGGCAGGCCACAGCGATGTCGTGTGGGACCAGAGGGGATGTACAGCTACTTGACCTCAGCTGACACGGGCTGGTTCTTCCTCCAGAAGGCAAGAACATGGATAAGGCAGCTGGAGGCAGCAAGTGTCTGTGATGGAGCCATTCTGAGGCCACATGTGTGAAGACGGGCATCCGTGACAGCCACTTTCCTCCCAGAAGGTAAACATGGACGTCACCAGAGAATGGTGAGGGACACTCACTTGGGCATGCTCACTGTCAGCAGACTCTTGCAAAAATTTTTAAAAAGTTTATTTATTTTGAGAGAGAGAGAGAGAGAGAGAGAGAGACAGGAAGGAGCAGAGAGAAAGGGAGAGAGAGAATCCCAAGGAGGCTCCACAGTGTCAGTGCAAAGCCTGATGCGGGGCTCGATCCCACAAACCCCAAGATCATGACCTGAGTCGATACCAAGAGTTGGATGCTTAACCGACTGAGCCACCCAGGCGCCCCAAATTCTGTATTTTTAATGAGAACTTGGGTTGGGCTTTTTTTGTTCGTTTGTTTTGCTATTTTCCAAAGCTAATCTAATTCTTTTACAATCAGCCTGTTCCCATTATTGTAACTGGCCTCTGGGCTCTAAGATGAACCTACCAACGACGCAAACAGAGTGAGTTTAGATACTCTGCACTCTCACTTAAGTTTCAGGTAAGGCCTGGAAGCCAAACCATAAAAAGGATTCTCCCTCCCGTCCAGTTTTTGCCTCCGGAATCGAGTTTTTAGGTCAAATACAGGGCACTTCTGTACATCAGGTAAGAGATTTCTAACTCGTATTCGAGCCACCTTCAGAGACCAAGGAATGTGGCTGCAGAACAAAGTTTCTAAATTACCCTCAGAAATTTCTCTCTTTCCTTTTGGCAAACAGTCGCCCGAGATTTATTATTGAACACTTTTGTAAAGTCCAACATCCAAGATAAAGTTATGCAGGGAGATGCCAGACATGAGTGGTATTTCCTGGTATTTTCCAGTCCTCTGAGCCCTATCTTTAGGGTTGCCAGATTTAGCAAATAAAAACGCAGAACACTCAGCTGAACTGTAGTTTCAGACAAACAACAAATAATTTTCATCATAAGTATATCTCAAATGATGCACGGGACATACTTAGCTAAAAGCCTCTGTCGTTTATCTGAATTTGAAATTGAACTCGGCATCTTATGTTTTGTGTGGCAGTCCTGCCCCTCTTAATGTTCCAGAATGGAAAATTAGCAAAATTAGAATTTAAAAGTAGAATTTCTATTTAAAATATGAACTTCCTGTTTTAACTCTGATAAACTACGGCAGACCATTCAAAGCATGACTAGTCAGAACAAGCCGCTATTCTAACAGACAGGATTCTTTTAGAAGTGATGGCTCATGCTAACAACTATGGTAGCTCAATATGGAAGAAATAAAAGTTCAAAAACAAATGATTCAAGTTCCCCTAGAAATCAGGGGCTTAAGAACAAAAACTCATGTATTATTTGTATGAAAAAGAGCAATTAAAAAAAGTAAGAACATTTTTATTTGTATAGCCTGCCACTGTTTACTTAGTGCTCACAAAAATTAAATGTATCAACGGCACTGGGGATGGGGAGGGGGTTCACACGCGCCAAAAGCCGTTGAGAAGGTTTCCGACTGGATCTGGAAGCTTCCTATACCTCAAGCTTTATGGAAGAACTAAACAATTTCCTCTCCAGTTTCCTCCTCCCCTTACGGTTTGAGAAAATGGTCCTGGAATTTTTAGGACTTTGCAATAATGGGAGGACAGGATCACCTGAGAGCATGGCTTCTGAACTTCAGCACGATGGACATTTTGGGCCCAGTAACTCTTGGTTGGGGGGGGGGGGGAAAGGGGGCGCTTTCCTGTTTGTTTAATTGCGCTCCCCGGCCTTTACCTGCTAGAGGCCAGGAGCATTTCCCTCCTTCCCTCTCTTCAGTTATAACAACCAAAAATGGGAGCAGAATTGTCCCCCATTGAGATCCCCTGGCCAAAGAGAACCTTTAGTGTCTCGGCTTTTTCTTTTCCTTGGCAATTGTACAGTCCTGAGTTCCAGCAATTTTTTAAAATACCAGTGCTGGGCTTAGAATAATGAAAGAGAGAGGGAGGGCGAGACAGGAAGAGAGAGAGAGAGAGAACTCCCAACAAAATCTGCACTGAAGCCATGCTGATCAAAATGGTCCTGAATATATGTAAAGTATAATTAAAAATAAATAGGTCTATCTATCATCTCTGTATACAGATAGTTGTTGTAGGCTAATACGAAGGAGATTTAGACCCGAGACCGGTCTTTAACCTGTCTCCCCAACTTGCTCCCCATACAGAGTAAGAGCTAACCCTTCTGATCACTTTCTGTGATCCACACATGCATTCCCATTCAGTCCCTCCATCTCAAGCCCGGGAGGTAGGTTGTTCATTGCCCCACGTTGGGGATGAGAGAACGGAGAGGTCCTGAAAAGTGAAATAACTTGCCCACGTTCCCAAAGCTCATGAGATTTTCAACCTAAGTAACTCCAAAGTCCAACCCCTTAACCACCTCTCTCAGCTTGGAGGGAAAAAGAAAGTCACTAAATGCCTCTGACCTTCATTCTGTTTCCTCACCTGGAAATGACATTTCTTAGTATTTCTCAGAACTGTTGCAAGAACTTGAAGGCGGTTTACTGGGCTGTGGGAGGGAAAGGACCAAAGTCCTGGCCACCGGTGAGCCATGATATTCAGCGACTTCTGGGCGAGTGTAACATTCACCTAAGGCTCACTGCGTTGGAGTGGGGGCCCCACTCAAAGGCCAGGAGAACCACACCCTGAGTCTGAGATCTACTCACACTTGAAAATGAACTGGTGCCACTCACTTTGAAACAGCACTATCAAGAACGTCAGTGTAAATAGTAAACATCATAATTAACCCTTAGGACTTTGAAAAGTGGAGAAGTCAGAGACATCAAGTCTGGCAGGGGAGGGGTGTGGCGAGTGGTGGGAGGGAGGTGACTGGCACTCTGGGGCTCCCTCCTTGCACAAGCTCTGAGTCACTTCCAGGGGTGCTCCAAATGCACGGTGGCAGATGCGTCCCCACCTGGAGCAGCAAAGCCTCCCCGAGGCCCCCAAAGACGTAGGCGCCACAGTGCTGGGTGCCTGTGGCTTAGTGGACGAAATCACCGAAGGTCTGAGTACAAGGAGGTTATGAGGATCACTTGCATTTTGACAGATAGGGATCTGGAGCCTAGAGGTCAAAGAACTGACCTTGTCTAGCCAGGCTGTGACCTCTGCCAGATGTCAGGCGCCCTGAGTCTGACCACACAGCAAACCTACCGCGGCCCAGGCCCTGGCTAAACCCTCCCTCCTGCACAGCCCCCCCGTTCCGGGTTAAGTATTCACCGCGCACTCTGGCCCTCACCTCCAGCACAGAGTCACGTTTGTCACCTGCCTGTTTTGCCGTACTCTCTGGACCAAATTATGCTTTGGAAACTTCTAAGAGAAAAAGGAGCAAACACAAAGTGTTTCGGTAACTCAGTCCATGAAGCCGAAATGAAACGTTTAATCTTTGGGTAACAAAGTCTCATCAGGGTAAGAAGTAGCTGTCGGAGCAAACCTAGGGAGGTTCTGGATTCCTTTTCTGTAAGAAATGAAATTAGTTTGCAGTTTGGATCACTACGGCCTGGGGAGGGTGAACTGATGCAGAAACAGCCAATGCTGCACCTTATATAGAACTTTTAATTCTAAATCACTTCCAGACATCTGTTACCCCATTCTCCCCCAACATCACAGCAGAGAAGGCACAGTCGGGTGGTCTGGGGGCCAGAAGACCACAGACTATTCCAAGAGAAAAATGTCCCACCCACCGTTTCATGAAGCCACATTTAGATTCTGGGTCTAATTTCAACAGATATCAGCACAGCGGAGGTACAGTTACAGTGGACATATCATTTGTCAAGAATGGAAAAACCCAGGATGCTGGGGTCACGTTGTATTGAGGGGGTTGGGTGGGAAGGAAGAAGTAAAAATACGTTTTAAAGGAAATGTGGACAGAAACTGTTACCTGAGTGGGCAGAGTTGAAGCTTTGGCCCTGGGAGGGACAGAGAAACCAGGTCAGCCGAGGTGAAGCCACGGACAGGACACCACAGTTCCCAGCATGGCGGTCACCACCAGCACTGCCCGGGCAGGCCCACCTGTGGCCACAGTCCCAGGGTGACACTGGGTGGTGATCAGAGAGAGACACTGGCACAGGGAGGTCTGGGAAGGAGCACCAGCCATAACTGCAGATATAAGAAACAAGGCCGGGTGGCCTGTGCTATATAAATAATAAAGTGATTATACATTTACCTCTCAATCTGGAAGGAAACCTTGCCAGCTTTCACAAAATTAAGACTGTAGTTTATGCAGTGCAAGAGGAGACTTCTCTGATGAGGTGCCTTCTGTTTTTTAACATGAGGTCAGGCACTGCGGGCTGATTAAACAAATAAATGAACGATGAGGCACAATGACACATTTTTAGAAAGGCCCGTAAGATTTAGTGGCGATTTTTCCACCCTTACCACCCGTGATTGCTGAAGGAAAGGTAAATGAAGTGATTTGGGATATGAAAACAAACTTGACCTACCAATTGCCAATTTAATTACGTGTACATGAGAAATTCACTAAGCATCTCATCATTTATATTCTGGAGTAGTATTTCAGTGCAGCTAGTCTGTTAGATGTCTTAAATTATAATTTCAAATGGACTCATTGTCACAGGCCTCTGGGTCCATTTTACACACGGAATCAATAGACTCCTACTAATAAATAGGATTACTTTTCTGAGGCTCCCGGTGGGCGCTCAGCTGGACGGGTGTTTGGGAGGCCGTTTCGAAGTTCTCCAAAGAAAATTACCTTCCTGATGTTCGCCCTCAAGAACAGGAGGCATCCGAGAGAAATCGAATCAAGGGGCAACTTCCCTGCAAAGGGAAGGCTTAGCCTGGCAGGTAGACGGATTCAGACACGGTTTTAAATGCTCCTCTCCAACCACGGGCTTCCAGACCCACCAGGACCTTTGTTCCTCCGCCAGAGAGCTAACACGTGTGCTGTGTTCGCACGTGTTCTACACAGCTAGAAGCTCCCAGTGTTGTAACTATGGCCTTTCCCGCCAGAACACCCCAGAAGGTCCAGGGCTGCACTCCACACCGGTCCTGCTGCTGCCCCCAGAGCTGAGGGACGGCTAAACTTCTGGCCTAAGAAGCATCTGCTGAACCATTTCTTTCCCTTCTCCTTTGTATTCTACTCTGTGGTCCCACCTTGACCCACGTCCTAAATGGGAACAGATACCCTTAGCAAGGCTGAAATGTTCAACCCTTGCTGCCCCAAGATGTGAGTCCTCAGGGGAGCTCTTGTCAGTCCTTCCGTTTCACACAGTGCCCGCTCTATAAATGCCGCTGACCACCCGTCGGACATGGAGACACCTGATAACCCATCCCAGACAAAGGCCCTGGAAACACCTTGCGGCGGGGGGGGGCAGACATCCTGCCTGGCTACCATCGTGGTTAAAAAGGAGGCTGGGGGGCGCCTGGGTGGCGCAGTCGGTTAAGCATCCGACTTCAGCCAGGTCACGATCTCGCGGTCCGTGAGTTCGAGCCCCGCGTCAGGCTCTGGGCTGATGGCTCGGAGCCTGGAGCCTGTTTCCGATTCTGTGTCTCCCTCTCTCTCTGCCCCTCCCCCGTTCATGCTCTGTCTCTCTCTGTCCCAAAAATAAAAATAAAAAACGTTGAAAAAAAAAATTAAAAAAAAAAAAAAAAAAAAAAAAAGGAGGCTGGGAATCACTTGGTCTGGACTCCTGAGTCTCTCACTGACCGTCTGGGAGTGTAGCCTGGGACAAACTGCGTGAACACTGAACCTCACTTTTCTCATCTATAGACGGAGGGCTGCTGTGTCCAATGAAACAATATATGTGAGATGCTACTGCCACTTCTGGTGTGCAAAACCATCCAATAAGGCGGACGGTACGTTTATTGCCCTAAATTCACAGTGGATGGGGAGACAGAGCCCCAGGCTGCAAAACTGCATGAAAGTACAATGTTGAAAATTAATTTTAACGGAAGAAAAAAAAACACACCACAAGTATAAGAGGAGAGGGGGCAGGATCTTCCCTACATACAGAAAAACATACTATAAAGCTACCGTATTTAAAGCAGTGTGCTATTTTCTTAGGAGGAAACAAAGGTATCAGTGGAGCAGAGTAGAAGGTCCAAAATGAAACCAACACAGATCCACGTGCATGTACACACACACATACACACACACACTGCCATATGACAAAAGTGGCATTTCTCTTTTTCTCTTTTTTTTTTTTTAATAAGTAATCTCTACTACCAGTGTAGGGCTTGAGCTCACGACTAGATCAAGAGTCTCATGCTATACCAACTGAGCCAGCCAGGTGCCCCAAGAGTGGCATTTCAAAATCATGAGAGTCTTGAGAATGGCTGAGCCATTCAACAAAGTGCCCTAGTATAACTGGCTATGCATCTAGGGAAAATATAAAGTTAGATCTGTAACACACACACACACACACACACACACACACACACACACACACACCTTTCCAAGGAGACTAAAAAAGATCAAAATAATAAAATTATTAAATCAGGAGAAGAAAATACAGAATATTGTTATTTTTTTTAATGTTTATTTATTGTTAAGAGAGAGAGACAGACCACGAGCAGGGGAGGCGCAGAGAGAGAGGGAGACACAGGATCCGAAGCAGGCTCCAGGCCCCAAGCTGTCAGCACAGAGCCCAACGTGGGGCTTGAACTCTTGAGCCGTGAGATCATGACCTGAGCTGAAGTCAGATGCTTAGGCTCCCCAAAATACAGAGTATTGTTATAATTTAGGGATTAGGAAAGACCCTCCCCAAACAAGCCACCAACTTCATAAACTATTAAGATTGTACTTTTATATATTAAAAAATGGGGGCGCCTGGGTGGCTCAGTCGGTTAAGTGTCTGCATCTTGGTTTTGGCTCAGGTCATGATCTCCTGGTCCTGAGACAGAGCCCCAAGTGGGGCTCTTTGCTGACTGGGTGGAGCCTGCTTGGGATCCTCTCTCCCTCTTTGCCCCTCCCCCACTCACAGTGTCTCAGTCTCTCTCAAAATAAACTTAAAAAAAAAGAGCAAAACTTTGGTAGAGAGAAATATTTCATAGATAAAATTAATAGAAAAATGACAGAGGGGGAAAAAGTATTTACTATGCACACACATGCATGCACACACCAGAGAAAGTCCACTATCTGAAACTCATTAAAAGTACCAATAATTCAATAGGAAAGTTATAAATAGCCTTGTAAACAAAAACGGTAGAGGATTCAAAGAGGCAATTCACAGAGAGACAAATCGGGTCAGAGATGTTTACATTTATGTGTGTAAAATGAGGACAGTAATCATACCAAATTCAGAGGGATGTTGAAGTTTAAAATCAGTAAATTCCATGCGAAGTGCTTGAAACAATCCTGGCACATAAATACACTGAATAAATATTAGTCAGTAGCGGTAACAGTAGCAGCAGTGATGGCAGGAACAAGGATCAAGAAAAACACAAACTAAAAATCAGAGATCATCATCTAGCATCACTAGCAAAGCCATAAAAGGACGTATGTTATCCAATACTGGAAAGAGTACAGGAAACCAGGCATCTGCTCTGCCCTGGCAGTGGGGACATGGGGACAGGACTGGCTCAGCCTGTCTGGAGGGCGATCTGGCCTCATCTACCTGCATTTTCCTCCCTGTGCCCTGTGACAGGCATTCAATGTATAGAAATGTCACCTATGGAAAGACGCAGGTGTACAAAAACATGTAATAAGGACAGTTAAAATTAGAAATAACCGAAACCACAACGGCATGGGGAGAGCTAACTATAGGAGAGCTAACTATATTCTGAAAAATCCATATAATGGGCAGAGTGCAGCCATGACAGAATGAAGACCAGGGTGGAAATGCGTCCAATGCCTTGCTAAGCACAAACTGCAAGCCGCAATTTGCACCTTCATATAAAACATGTATTTGCAAATTAACAAAAAAGGGAAAGGCCAAGCTGTTATTGTGGTTACGTCTAGGAAGGGAAGCAGGACTAGGTGGGAGGACCGGGTATTTTAAACTTTACTCCACTGACGGTCTTTGATTTCTTTAAATAAGCATGCATGTACTAAAAACAAGTATTTTCTTAACAACAACAAAAACGGTAGGGGCGCCTGGGTGGCTCAGGTGGTTAAGCATCTGATTCTTGATTTTGGCTCAGCTCATGATCTCACGGTTCATGGGTTCAAGCCCCGAGTCAGGCTCTGTGCTGACAGCTCGGAGTCTGGTGTTTGCTTCGGATTCTGTGTCTCCCTCTCTCTCGGCCTCTCCCCTGCTCACACTCTTTCTCAAAAATAAACAAACATCAACAAGAAAATTTTTTTTGAATAATAATAAAAAAAAAGGCAACGAAGTCACTGTTTCTTAACAGTCCTCAGTGGGCACCTGAATAGATGACAGCGTCCACGGTGCCCCTTCAACAGCCAGCAGAAGCCCCACCTCTGCAGGTATGCTCCAGAGAGGAGCTATTACAGCTGGATACTAACAGAATCGTTCAACTTGAACCTGGCTCCACTCATAACCCGCCGATCTGATTGGGAATGGAAGGCAACAGCAGTATCTGTAACCGTCAGTTACACTTCTTGGGGTGTATTAAGAAGTTCGCATGCTGGTTTGGCAGTCTTCAGAACCCTTACACAACACAAAAAAGTCCCCCAGAGCAATAGATCCGGGTTCCTAATCACACCAAGTTGGGGCCAACATGTATTCCTACGGAGATCTCTTCTCTTAGGTGCACAAATAGGAGACCTACCTTACCTAAAAAGGGCAGCCAAGGGGCTGACCATTTCAACACCATTAGTCCTGTATTGACAGCAAAAGGTGAAGCAAGACCCAAAAGAGCTCTTCACGTGGCCACTTGTTATGGTCAAATGTGACAATGTGTGTCTAGATCCATTTAAAAAAATATTTATAAAATTCAACTACGGTACACAGACGGCATGGCTCTTTTCTAATTTCTTTTACTCCATAAGGCAAGACGGGAGGACCACACCCAGAGCTAGTTTGGGGAAGGATGGCAGTAGCTGAGTCATGCTAGACCTTCAGAGGTGGCGGACGTTCTAAGGGCCACACCTTGGCCACACTTGTGACACAGAGCAGCAAACGTCAGACGGAAGTCATGGGCTTAGAAAGGCTGACCCTCACACTCTTCAGCAAAGCAGGAAGCAAGAAATGAGTACCGCCTGCCTCATTTTCTCGACCTCTGTAATATCATCAACCGCAAATGGCAAACTTAACTGTCACGGTCACCAGAAGTTGTTTTGGCTGAAGGTGGACGGAAACGGGGTGGAGTTGCCCACCAGATAGCTAGAGAGACGCTTTTAGAAGAACCACCAAGACGAACCTGGGCCATAATAAAGCCACAGAATCTTCCACATGCGTTTCAGGACACAGCCCTTCTATCACAAGAAACTATCGTTCCGTCCCAAACACTCCTTTTAACATGGTAGTAGTTAATTAGGTTGCTCAGGAGAAGACCAGGGTTTGGGCTGGTGCAGAAGTGAAAAATTTCTGCCATTCTGATTAGGGTCTTTTTTTTTTTTTTCATTTCTCTTCACAGAAAAAAAGAATCAGGTTAACACCTTTTTTCCCCCCTAGTTTCTAAGTTTAATTACACTTGTAAATAAAAGTCATAACTAATCAGAATTTCTGATTCCGTGATTTTGATTATAATTTACACGATGGTTCTTCATACTCATTCAAACTGTGGGTAGTCACGAGCTTTTCGCACAAAGAAGTGTGGTATCTGTTTAATGCCTTTATTGGGGCTAGGGGACAGGAACCGCATGGACAGTGACCGAGTGGCTGGCCACTCTGTGCCCAGCTCCAGGCTGGACGCTTTCCCGTGGTCTCTCATTTCATCTGCTACTCACAATATCTTTAAATACCCAAATTACCAGACATGTGAGGAGAGTGACCATTTCACTTCCAGATAAGTCTTGTACATCTGGCTGGCAATTTGGTTATAAAGATTTTTAATGGTGCTAGATAAGAGGACCATAAGAGAGAAGGAATTAAAAGGAGGAAAATATTTGTCAGGCAAACATGTCAACAGTCTCTGGAGAAAAGGGAGGGAAGCAGTTTCCCTGTTTGCTGGATGATGAAAAGCCCAAAGAAGGCTAAGAATTTCTGTTACCGAGTTCTGGGCTTTGGCGTGCAGGATCCTCCCGGAGTCCTCTGGTTTCAGGGAGGGATGCCAGGCCCAGGAAGGGATCAAGGGGTTCTGCCAGCTGTGAACTGTCTTGATACACCCAAGACTATCGCTTATAAGCTCTGTTACTAGAATTGCACTTCTAGAAGCAACATTGCAGCACAGCTAAGGCCTTAGCTTTCCCCCAGCCCTTTTACGCTGAGAGGGATCTTTTCTCAAACAGTGCCTCTCAAACTTGGTGCACCAGAATGACCTGGGGGTAGGGGCTGTTTAACCTACTACTGCTGCCCCCCCCCCCCCCCCCCCCCCCCCCCCCGTGTTTCTGACTCTTTAGGTCTTGGGTGTGACTGGAAATTCTGCATTTCTAACATGCTCCCGAGTGCTGCTGCTGGTCTGGGACCACATACTGAAGAACCACTATTCTAAGAGACCAGACAGAACCCATCAAAGATAAGACAAGACTGCATTTTTTTTATGTGGCAAAATCTTTATCAATTGCGACCTGAGCCACACAAAGGCAGGGAATTTTGTCTGTTGCTGGGTGCCCGGCATCTGGAACGGGGGCTGGCACGTACCTGGTGTGCTGTACGTATCTACTAGGTACGTCAACTGAATCCGTAGGCTCCGTGGTGGAAACTGGCCCACGTGGGTAGGAGTGGGCAAGAGAGAGTGGTTGCATTCGCACCAGGCTGCTAACAGTTTTTTTTTTTCTTTTTCATGGTCACAACAGAATACATTTTTAAGTATTTCACAACCAGATCTTTGGGAGGGGAAAAAAAAAGCCTTAATTTGTTGCATGTGCCATTTTCCTTGGTGTAAATTCTTCCACCAAGGTCGATTACAAGCTATCATCCTGGCGTCACTGATTGCAGACTTAGGGAGAGAGGAGCACAGGTGGTTCTTGTGAGCAGGTGGAAGGTCTCCACACACCCCCGGGTGCAGCTAAGTGTTGGGAGTCCACACCAGGGCTGCCCAGCTGCCCTCCTCATGGCATATTCAGGTCTTTCTGGTCCTGCAGCCTAACGCTTCTTTATTTTAAAAATGACTTTTTTTTATGTTTATTTTTGAGAGACAGCGTGAGCAAGAGAGGGCCAGAGAGAGAGGGAGACACAGAATCTGAAGCAGGCTCCAGGCTCTGAGCTGTCAGTACAGTGCCCGACGCGGGGCTCGAACTCACAGACCGTGAGATCACGACCTGAGCTGGTCGGATACTTAACCATCTGAGTCACCCAGGCACCCTGTCAACACTTCTTTAGAATCCAAGGTAAATGACACACATATTCCTTCCGAAGCATCTAATTCTGAACATTCAAAACTCAGATTTTCCATGTTTTAGTACGCGGGTGTCAATGGAAGTCTGAACTACAGTATTAATTCTGCATCCGTTTTCTTTAGGTTAGTAGAAAGGAACAAATTGTGGCACTTCAAAAGGAGGCAGAACTGATTTATTTCTGTTATCTGCTTCTGTGTGTACCACAGTTAATATCGTCACTTGCAAACGATAATAAACATAGTGCAAAAAAATTTTTTTCCCCTAATTTATAAATTCAATCTAGTCTTCAACAATATATAAATTTCCCGGTTGACTGGTGTATTTCAAAATGTTTGGAATGCACAATTACTACATATGATGAATAATGTTTATTACGCATTTCTTCTCTTACCGAGTATTTCGTACCAAATAATGCTTCTCAGTTGAATTTGATTCATTTCTGCTAGTTTCTTAATAATACACTAACAGATGTTTCTTCAATCTCCACAGACGATTGCCATTATTTTTCTAAAAATTTTCACCTTTTTAATTTGTTTTTTTGATATATACATTTACAATTATTTTTTCCTGCACATTTGTTGTTATTTTTCTTTTTAACGGAAGTGTCGTTGACACGTACGATGTTAGTTTCAGGTGTACAACATAGTGATTCAACAATTATACACCTTATGAAATGCTCACCACAGTAAGTGGGGTGACCATCTGTCACCATATGAAGTGACTACAATATTATTGACTACATTCCCGGTGACTGACTCGTCTTATAACTGGAAACTTGTACCTCTTAACCCACTTCACCTTATTTGCTAAGAGCTGATGTGCGCTGGAAGGCAAGCTCTACTTAACAATGAAGGTACCACTCGCGACAGTCAGATAGGCAACGACAGCAAACACTTCAGGGTTTAGCACGTTTAGCACTTCACACACATTATGGCATTCAACCAACCTTCCCAGGGACTGAGGTAGGAACCCCAATTCCGGTGAGGGAAACGGGGGTCGGGGGGGGAGGGCAGTGGTGTGCCCAAATCATCAAAGTACGACGTGGTCCCGCTGGGATCAACAACCATGCCGAGAAGTAGGTCCTGAGCGGGTCTGTCTTAATCATCCAGGTAAGTAAATGATAAATGCCAACACTTCCTAGGCCTTCCCTGAACTGCAGACTTTGATCCTTTCTTCTCCAAGTGACAGGGAAGCTTCGAGTGGCCAATTCACAGCATGCCCGACCATAAACCAGACAGAGCTTCACCAGGCTGTGCACAGCACGTTTTCTCTGTATCATCGACCAAGAGGGTGAGCATAGCTCCGGGGTTCCACCGGGGGTTAGGCATGCCAAAATTAAAGTCCAGCTACGAGAAACCATGTGCTTTGAAAGTCTCTACTGCTATTTCAAAATGTTAATGTACACTCTATATAGAAGACGCATCTCCGTGATTCCCTGTTTCTGCTCTTTCTTCAAGGTCTGGTACACTAGTCCACAACGGGGGTGGGGGTCAATTCTGCCCCCAGGAGACATGTGGCAATGTCCAGAGGCAACCTTGATAGTCTTTTTTTTTTTTTCTTAATCTCTATTTATTTTTGAGAGAGAGACAGAGTATGAGCCAGGGAGGAACAGAATAAGAGAGGGAGTCTTTCCTCCAGAGGAGTACTCAAAGACTGATTTTTAGAGGCTAATGTGCGAGAGCCTAAGAGAATTCAAGTTTTGTTGTTGTTGTTGTTGCTTTGGTTTTTGTAACCAGCAAAATCAGAGAGCCTAGGAAATCACGGTCCAAAGAGCCATCTTAGTTCAAGACGGAATTATGTGACCTTTCTTTATGCACAGTACTCTCACTCTCTAGCTGGCTCTGGGCTCTGACAGGTTGCAAACCGTTGGCTTTCTCGAAGCAGCCAGAAGCCAGGCCCGGACCTGGTAAAGCATGTAATAAATAACATCTGATGGCTCGTCTCTGCGAGCCCTGGCAGTATCGATCCCCCAAAGCAACCTGATGGATCTGTCTCGTTTTCATATTGCACAGCGAGAAGTGAAAACAACACAAAGGTTTTTGTGGCACCACATTAATTTTTTTTTTTTTTTTTTTGAAGTTAGGGAGACCAGTTCTTGGTTCGCCATCGTTCACCAAGCCTTGCACTACGACCTCTCTGCCAAAGCCACGTTTCCAGTGCGCGGCCCTAGCCTCTTGGAAGGCTGCACGGCCTCCGGCGTCACTCACAACCAACTCCTACCAAATAACCGTCTCACCGAGGCCGCGCTCCGCCGCAGCCGTCCCGGCAGCCCCAGGACTGAAACCCCCGGACAGTCTGAAGTCTTCTTTTCGCAGCCCGTCCCTCACTTCCGTGCTGCCTTTCCACACGCTCACCGCTGCCGTCCCGCTTCCCGGCTCGTTCAACCTACGGCGCCCAGAGCCTAGAGGGTGTGAGCCGGTTCCCTTCCCGGGGAGATTCCTTGGCTTTCTGTCCTCTCGGTAACCTGCTCCCGGCAGGCCTCGGCCCCACAGAGCGAAAAGCCTTCCTCCCGCCGGGCAGAGAAACTCCCTGGAGGGCGGGGCGCCCCGCGTATCAAATCGCGCCCTTCCCAGCCTGTGCGGGGGCCTGGCGTTTGGCATTCGCCCCCACTCGGCGCTCCCGACCGAGGTCCTCGGGCCTCCGGAGCCCCCTCACGCTTCGCCCGCTTTGCGCCGCCGTGGGTGGCCCATCTTCAGGGACATAGGGACGCCGGCAGGGGGCGGCCGTCGGGTACCCGTGCACCTGCCCCACTTCCCCGGGGCCGCCGGGCTAGTCCCTCCGACCGAGGCACGAGTGGAGGCCAGCCTCACGCCAGCGCGCGGATTCTGCGGCCGGCTCCAGCTCGGAGGACCGTGCCTCCCGACCTACAGCGGTGTTTGCCCAACGTCCCGGGAGATCAGATCTCGGTATTTCTCTCACTGAAGAGGGTAGGGGTAGCGCGTGGAATAAGAGCCACGGGCCATTCTTATTATCAGGGAAGCTCGGGGAAACACTGGGTTTTCTTTCTTTCTGCCGGGTGTCTTGAGTCTCTACTGTAGAATGGATACAGCGTCAGAGACCACGGAGGAGAACATCCAGGAATGAGCGGAGACTTTGTAGCCAGCTTTAGGTGGCCCCACTCATCAGGGGGGCCCTGAGCCAGCCCCCTAACCCCTGGCTGTCGAGTCCTTCCCACGGCAACAAGCATGATGATAATGCCCACTTCATAGGTTGTTATGCGGATAGTGGGCTAATGTGCGTGAAGCACTCAATTTGGTGCCCTCCATACACGCGGGCACTCGATAAACATTAGCTATTATTATCCCATAGACCAGAGACTGCTGAGTGGTAGCCCTTAAGCCAAATCTGTCCTAGAGACCTATTTTGTTTGGCTTGCACATTTTCCTTTTTAATCGAGCCAACATTTTAAAACTGGTAGATTTCTGGCATTTTAAGGTTGAAGGACGGGCAGCAGGCAGGGCCTGCCTTACCCTCTGGCAGACCTCGCCTAGGGCTGGGTCCCACGGCCCCCTCTTGATAGGGCATTTCTTCTTTGTCCAAGCAAAGCCCGCACATCACGATCCCCACCCCACTACCCCGCAGGGAACTCCCTGCCTGACCCTCGTACCAAGGCCAATCTCTATTCTCGACCAATTCTACCAACATATCCAATGTTAGGTTCTATTCTCCGTCAGTCCAAATGGTCTCTCTGTCTGTGACCTGTCTTCTACTCCCTACCTCTGCCTTGGGATGCTTCCCTAGCCCTGAACAATCTCCTCAATCTTCTGTCTGCACCTAGCACCGGGGCTCTGCCTGAGAATGCACAGGAGACCGATCTGGGACACATACCCATGTGGGGATCCCACCCCCACAGGTTTTAATTAATCTGGGTGGAGCCCGAGTTTGGGTTTTTCTGGGGAAATGCCCAGATGATTCAGGTATGCACCCTCGTGTGCCCCAAGCCTGCTGACCACGGGAGCCACGGCCGGCAGGCTCGTCCTCTTCAGCACCGCACAACCGAGGACTAGAAGAGTCTTGTTTCGCTCCTGACTCCTGTTTAGTCTTGCTTGCGAATCACCTTGTGTTTAAAGCCTGTCTCCCCACACAGGTTGTAAATTCGCGAGTGGGCGGGTCACACCTCACACTTCCTTTGCATCCCCAACCGGACCCGGGTGGCGGGCACACTGCGGGTGTCTAACGAACGCGCGCCTTGCAAGTATCTGAGTCTCCGGGGTCGAAGGCACTGCGGGGACGTACATGATGAAAACACCACTGACCGACCGAGACCGACTTCTTGGAGCTCGCAGGTTTGGAGGAGGGAGTCAAGGGCACCGACGATGGGGCTACAGGGAGGTGCACTTGATGGGCCGGTGAGGAGGGCGGCAAGAGAGGCCAGGCGGAGTGGGAGGAGAAAGAGCCCACGAGCAAGTGAATGCACCAGAGGGACACCTGCAGCCTCTCACGTGCCAGGTCAGACCCGAGCTGGGAGGAAGGGAAGGCAGAACGGGAAAGGCGAGGTTTCACCGTACCTCGAATGAGGTGGTAATTAATTTAGTACGTCACGGGAGCAGCCAGCGAAGGCTGCAATTCTGGCATCCTTCTAGAAGCCAGGCAGAGGGAGAGGTGAGGGATGAGGGGGAAGAAGAGACCTAACACAAAAATCGAGGGTCGAGAGGAAGCTGAGAAGGGGAAACGGAGGCCCAGAGGCCGGTTCCCTGACTCTGGAGAGCAACACAGCCCTCCCCTCCTACCCCCTACACTGGGGCCTCGTGCCGCCCAGGCACCCCGATTTCTGCCGTTCAATCTTAAGCCGTGGTTTACTGTGCAAAAGTGAAATCATGTTCACAGTACAACTTTATTAACACATTTAATCACAGAAATAAAGATTTTAGTCACGATGCTGTTACTACTGCTAGTTCTATTGTAATAAGGAGCTTATTTTTCTGTTCCTTCTCCCAAGTCCGTGCACAGCTTATAAAGAGCCACAGATCCGAACAGCTACGTCAGGAGAAAGCAGCCCCGTGCCTCACCCCTCCTGCCCATCGCCGCCAACTGTGGAGGTGCTCCATCTTCCAACCCCAGGAGGTAGGTGCTACGATCTTCCCATTTTACAGGTGAGGACATTAAGACACAGCGCAGGTGGTAAGCTCCAGGCCACACAGCCGGCAGGCGGAACCACAATTAGAACCCAGGCACTCTGGCTCCAGACTCCATCGTCCGACCCTTCACTTTTCATCTTTTAGGTGAGGGTGAGGTCTTGTACGCATGGGCCCCCCTCTCTCCCAAGGCCTGCCAGACCCAGAAGGGCTCAAAAGGGACGGTGTTTGGGGCCATGGAGCTACAGCTCTGGTTTTCTATCTCTAGAGCCTTGGAGTAGAAATGGCAGAGGGCAAAGGAGGGGTGAGCCCAAAAGGCTAGGAGTTCCCTCCGGTGTCGGGAGTCACAGCATTTGGGGTCATGAAAACCAGAGCGTGGAGAAGCCCTTCTCAGCAAGTTCGGGCAGGAGCATGCCGGAGGAGCCAAAAGGATCTCCAGGGGAGCCAGGCAGGAGGAGCTGGCCCGGAGGACCAAGGGCATTCAGCTTCTTGCTCCCTGAAAGACGGGCTCCATTTACCAAAACATTCTTCTGGGAAAAGGAGTCTCACTGATGACAACTGCCAGCATCGTGCTGCCTCCCGCTCGCTGGCTGGGAGACCATCTCTATCCACGGCCCCTCTCTGTTTTGGGGATTACAGACGGGCCACAGATCCGAGCCCCTAATGAGTGGAGGAACCACAGCCACCTCAGATTATGTTTCACTTTTAGGCTTCAGGGCTTGAAGGGATTCTATTTTTAAGCTTTCTCGGTTCCACGCGTAAAAGAAGACATTTTAATGAAATTAGTTCTGGGTTTTAGGGGACGGTGGCTTCCTCTGCCAAGAATTAACGGGCCACTTTGTTAAACCAGAAGTCTTGCTGCAGGAAGAGCATCTAATCCAGCGTCACCGGCCAAGTACCTGGGGACCTGTGAAAGCCACTCCAAGCCACTGAGGGTGTGGATGGCCCAGGATAAAACTTCCAGTACCAGAGCTCCACGGTGTGCCCTGTCCTGAACAAAGTTTCAGAAATCCTTTTAGGTTCTATTCTCTGTAAAGTCCATCTTTCACCTTTTAAGTGCCAGAAAATGTCACGTACACAGAGAACAAACTTGTAAATAACAAAACGTTAAAAATATTATGTTTTATGTAAGCCAGTCATCCCTTCCATTAAAAAAAAAAAATTAAAAAAAAAAAAAACTCCCTTTAACATCTAAAATAGCTTTGCTTATCCTGAATCTTTGAGAATGGGTTGTTACTCCAAGACCCACTGTTCAAAAGACACTTCCATGGGTGCCCATTAAAAAAAAAAAAAAATGTCACCACTCCTAAAAGGGAGTTTTCTACACATCCCAATTTCCCCATCTAGAGCACATGAGACGCGGTTAACTTTCTCTTGGTGAATGAGGCTTCCTCTAAGAATTCAAAGTCTCCAGTTTCAGTCCTGGCTTTGCCATTAGCTAGCTTGTGACCTTGGGACAGTAACTGAACTCCGCTGGGGCTTAATTTCTTCACCTGCAAAATGAAGCAGATTGGGTCAGACAGCTCCCAGTGTTATGACTCACACCAAGACCTCAGGAGTTGTCAGTTGTTGCCTATGCTAACCTAAAGCATTATTCTTAGAGACTGTCAAGTTATAAGAATATTGCCTAGACCCTACAGATAGCCCCAGACAGCTGGGCCACAGCAACAGAAAGCAGACTGAAGTAGAGTATAGTTGACCCTTGAACGCAGGTTTGAACTACAGGGGTCCACTTGTATGAGGGATTTTTTTTGTTTTTCTCTTCTTCTTCTTTTTTTTTTTTTTACAGTACTCTTAAGTGTATTTTCTCTTCCTTGTGATTTTCTTAATAACATTTTCTGTTCTCTGGCTTACTTTATTGTAACACTGTGAACAATATGTATGCAAAAGATGTGTTAACTGTTATTTCTGGTCAACAGGAGGCCACTGGTAGTTAAGTTTTTGGGGAGTCAAGAGCTCTACTCAGATTTTTTACTCTGTGTGTGTGTGTGTGTGTGTGTGTGTGTGTGTGTAAGCTGTTCAAGGGTCAACTTTTCTTTTCTTTTTATCCTCTCCTTGTTCCATCAGCTGTCAATTCTCCCATCACCCTCCAGCTGACATAAACCCCTGCCTTAGTTTACAAATCTAAGTAGTAGCTTCTTGCTTTGCTCAGGTTCCCCAGCCAAGAACAGCGCACGGGCCTCATGATAAAATCTGGCAACCAATGGGCGTTATCTCTTGTTGTTCAAAGCGGTCTTGTAGATGACTGTGGCCGCCATGGCCCCAAGACTGCCCCCCGTTAGGGCTCGGGGAAGACTGAGAATGCAATCTTGTAACCTGTACATTCTTCTAGTTCTAAAAACACACTGCTTTGTGGGGGGAGGGGGGAGGAAGGGAAGTGTTTGAAGCAAAAGTGACAACAGAAAATAAACCAATTTCCTTCTTATTGGAGCAAAGCTTTGTGCAGTATCCCTCTATATTCCCCCCCCCCCGCCCACACACACACACACACACACACACGAGCTTCCCGTCCCCATCTCTGCTGTTGCTTTTCCAAGCCCTTCTGTTGTGTAACTTTTCTTGGTGTTAAGATACATTTTCCAAGTCACTCTTTGAAGCCAACGAGAGGATCAGAGTAGGAGGAAGGAGATACCGTTAGTGGTTTCCTATATTTACTGTTTTCCCAGTTATTGTCCCTTCCTGGTCCCATGAAAAATGATTAGTAGAAAAAAAGGCTTCTTAGCAGTTGTAACTATGGTCCCTACAACACAATTTTTAAGCTGAGAACAAGCATGAAAATATGCATTAAACCGCATACTTCCTACCTCAAAGAATTCAGGAAAAGTTCCTTTTTAAAAACTGAATGGAAACAGAGAATCTGATTAAGAACCGAAATCTACTTCTGTGCTGTGCACACACTTTGGGGGTGATTTTGTGGGCACCGACACGGGACTGGATATCATGAGCACGAGCCAGTGTTGGTTTTCACTCATCCTGGTTTCAAAACGTTGGTGGGAAAATAGGTGGTTCAAAAAGGAATGGGAGCTGGTTGGCCCGGCCAAGTGGAAGACAAGGAAATCCCATGAAATCAGAAAACCAGCCAGAAAATGAACGCAGACTATCTGAAGCTTTGCCAAATGGATCCCAGTCCTGCGGAAAGGGGTTAAAGGGGTGGGTGGTAGGTCTCTAGGGAGGCAATAAAGACAGAAGAGTTAAAAGGAAACTACTGCATTAGACCTCTGAAAAACAAGAATAAAAGCAACTTTCCCCTCACAGCCTCTAAATCTGCAGGTGCTGCTTTTTATTCAGGTCTAAGCTTTGAGTATTATTTTCTGTTTTCAAGGCAGCTTTACACAGAGCAGCATTAATCTCCGAATCTACTCTTCCAAGGTGACGACTTATAGAAAAACAACAACAACGACAAAAAATCCTTCCCTGTTTGCAAGCTTGGGTTCCTTAGCTCACAGGGCCACAGTTGAGGGTGCTTTGTCTCAGAGGATGATTAGAGTGGTGCCCTTGGTACTGATTATAGTGGAGCTATTTGCACTGCCCGCGTCTGGGCACCGCATTATATTAAAACTTCCATTTTGGGGTATGTAGCGACTAAAAATTCTCTCCTAGTTTAAACTTGGCATCAATCATGTATCTCAGCAGAAGCAAGATTATTGAGTATAGAACCACAGGAACCCAGCATTTTTCTTTTATACTTGCACAGGAAAAAAACCAGTCCCGGCTATATACATGGTCTATGGTTCCTCCATTCTTACACAGAAATTTCAAGCATGTGGGTTCTTTCCCAAAGTGTAATCAGCAGGCTGCTGTGACTGGATTAAATTAAATCAGATGTGAAAGGCCACTGTCTCTTGCATTAATATATCCCAAATTTTCTAGTTCTTGGATGAAATCATTTCATCCACGAGGGAGAAAATGATGAAGTCTTTTCTGCTCCAGAAAATAGCTCCTCTATGGTTCTCTACAGTTCTTCCATTTCCAACAGTTCACCATCTGAACATGAATTTACCTAGAGCGTGCCTCTGACCTGGTGACAACGGACAGCTCAGTTCTACAAACACCACCAAACACAGACTGCACCCAAAAGTTAGCAGGTCCGTGGCGTCATGGGAGGCGCGGAGCCCAGGCAAAAAAAAGTGGGGATGAGTTGATCTAAATTTATCACAACCCAAGGCACAAGATCATGCTCAGGCAGTTCAACACCATCTCTATATATTCCTGTCCTACTGACATGCCCCCGTTTTACCTGGGACAGCCATGTTTTGTGGACTTAAAAACCCAGACTAATTGGGTATAAGGAATGACATATCCCTTTAGAAAACTCGTAACATTTTACTCCTACATGTAAACAAAGGAGGGCTGTCCACGAGGTCCCATACAATTGCTCTAAGTTATAAAAGAAGTAACATTTCTGGATCGTAGTTTTATTGGGCATCTGTACTATTCGCCAGGCACTGTGCTAAGTGTTTCACACGGATTCTCATATTTAACCCTTCAAAAAAACCTTAACGGCAATATTGCTGTTGTTCCTATTTTACAAAAGAGGAAAACTGTTTCGAGAAATTAAGTTATTTGCCTAAGAGCACGAAACCTGTAAATGATAAGAGGCGACTTGGCCAGTAAGGTAGTACTCCTATTTTCTTCCCCAAAAGGTGAGGATCTGCTCCCGTTAAGTTCTTAGATGTTCTTGAGACCTGGAACCAGCTGGGTCTGCAACTCTGGCCTCCGGAACAGAATTCTCAACCTCTTCTTGGACACAAAGTGTTTAAATGATCTCTTTGCTCAGCCAATCACTTAGCCATCCCCATGCCGTCATTCCCGGTTAGGGAAAGAAGATCAACAAAATTTCAAGACTTGAATCAAAGTCTAACACAATTTTGATAAGAAGAAAATCACACTTCACATTCAATGCTCATGACTTTGGAATAATAATCTCATGGCAAAAAAGATAAAGTTTTGAAAGAACTTGGAAGCCAGTGAGGATAATTTTTACACTTTAAATACAATGAAGTCCAGGGAAGTTTGGCTAGACAAGTTTTGGAGGCTCCACGAGCAGGCTAAGAGTCAAAACAAACAAACAAACAAAAAACACCAGCAATCTGGTGGTGGTCTCATAACTTCCCATCGTCAAAAGTACTCTCCCGTAAGTCTGAATCCAATGCAAGAATTATGTCAATAGCTGGCTGCTTCGGGTTAAGTTTATGATATAGTAACACAACTGTGTAAGGGGCCAAAATGCTTAAAATATATCCAAACATGTTTAGGTCAGGTCAAGTAACAGTATTTAACGCCAAAAGCATGGAATATTCTTGTGACTGAGATCCAGCATACTGGAGACAGTGTGTCTAAGTAGGTACTGTACTCTATCTCCCCCCTGCTGGCAGACCCTTGTCACTAAAAACCAGGAGCTTCTTTGAGACTATCACACATCCTCAGCAAGTATCTCTGGGGCTGGAAAGCAGTTAAGACCCAGCCATGGGAGAAACTGGAAAGAGTATGGGAATAAGAAATTTTTGTTATTCCAAGACCCGTCTCATTTCCCCAAGTGCTGCCTATGTGCTGACTTTCTTAAAGACCCCTGCAAAATCTTGATTCTCCAAAAAACAAACCTATTTGCAACTGACACAAGGTGAGGTCAACGACTGGTATTTATCAACCATTTATCTGACTCTCGTTGGTTGCCAGCCTCGTGGGGGCCAAGCCTCACCACGAGGGTGAAGACAGGAGCCATGGAGGAAGGGAATGAAGGAGAAAAAGGAGAAAGGGGAGAGACCTCCGGGCCACACTTCTTTCGAGTATCAACAAAAAGAGAAGCCGCATACTGACCTAAATCATCTCTCAAAGGCGCTTTATAAATTACAGGGACAAAGGGAGGGGGTGGCGGGTGGCCTGTGAATCCTACAGACACCCTACCCTCTGACCCGCCCCCCTCCCCCTCCAGCACAAGGGAAGAAGACAGAAAACAGAGCTCAACTCGGCCATTGGCGAGAAGCCCCCCCCCCCCCCTCCGGTTTTCAATCGCCCATCCATCGGCCCCCTAGAAAAAGATACATGTAAACACCATACCCACCCCCCGGGGCGGACACTCCCGGCCCGAGGTTCCTAGAACCGGAGGCCGGGGCATTTACTTACTTAGATTTTTCTTGCTTACTCATTTCCCTCAAGCACCCAACCCCCCGTTCCCACTCCAAAACCCCGCTCAACCGCCTACCCCCACGGCTCCAGCCCCTAACAGAATCCGGTGCCCCCCTTGGCGGCGGCAGCCCCCGAGCCGTCCCGGTCACTAACCTGCTGCTGTAAGGGCATTTCCGAAACCAGCCTGGCTCCGGGGGAGGTGGGGGGGCCGGCTGGAGAGGGGGCCCGGAGGGCCGAGCAGACCGGCGGCGCCGGGCGAGGGCGGGCGCCCGTGGTGAGGGGGGGGGGGGTTAGGGAGAGCAGAGGGAGGGTGGCCGCGCCGGGGGCGGGTGCGAGGGCGCCGGGACCGTCCCAGGCCAGGGAGCCGGCGAGCAGGAGGAAGTGGGTGCCCCCCTCTCCCCCTCCAGCGCCCCCTCCCGCCGCCGCCTCCTCCCCAGTCACAGGCGCGTCCTCCGCGCACGTGTGCGAAACGTCACCGGCGGGTCCCGGGGAGAGGGACAGACCCAGCCGGCGGGACGGGAACACGGCTGCCCCCGCCCTCCGTCGCCGGGGGGCGGGGAGGGGGACAGGGCGGGGAAGGAAGGGGCAAGGGGAGAGGCGGGTCAAGGGCAGGCCCGGGGCCCGGCGAGGAAGGCCCGGGCGCTCGGGCCACGCGGGCGCCGCCGCTGCCACCGCCAGGATGCGCCCAGGCCGGGTCGCCTGCCCGCGGGTCCCTCGCCCCCAGACAGCCCACGCCCCAGCTCGCACCCGGCTTCCAGCCCCACCTCCCCCGCCGCCCCTCTCCGCCTCCCCCACCCCTTTGTTGCCGGGAGTTCCAGATCCCAAAATGTGTCAAGCGCAGCCTGGCAGAGCCCCTGCGCCCGGAGCACGCCTCAGGGACCCCCGGCCGCCAGCGGGCCTCTGAGGCCGGCGGAGGGGGTGGGGCGATCACCCCAACTGTCCCCCCGGTTTCCAGCCCCCAGAGTCCCCCACTCCCCAGTTCACTACTCCCTCCCCCCCCCACCCCCTTCTCCATCCGGGGCGTGACCCCTTCCTACGCCCGAGAAAGAGGAAGCTTCGAGTTGGAGGGGAGGGGAGGGGAGGGTGGGGGTAGGGAAAAGTGCAGGAAAAGAAGGGGGGACCGCGAAAAGTTTCGGAGTGTTTGACGTGGTCCGAGCCAAGGCGATCCCCGCTGCCCCGCGCGCCTGGCGGAGCCCCCCGACCTCCGGGCGCAGGGGGGCAGTGCACGAGGCTAACAATAAAGCCCCGTTGGAGGGGCGGCCGCCGAGGCCCGCGACGCTCGGCCCTGCGCCGTCCCGGGGCGGCCCGCAGCGCGCCCACCACCCCGCGCGGTGCGAGCCCACCTCCCGCCCGGGCTGGGGACGGTGGGAACCGGAGGGCATTACCGGAGGGCCGCCGCCGCCGCCGCCGCCGCGTC
The DNA here is from genome assembly GCF_023721935.1 of Panthera uncia. Taxonomy (NCBI): domain Eukaryota; kingdom Metazoa; phylum Chordata; class Mammalia; order Carnivora; family Felidae; genus Panthera; species Panthera uncia. The sequence goes on from NW_026057581.1 coordinate 8,306,408, forward strand.
CCAGCGCTGGTGGCTGCTGCAGCAGCCCGGCTCTGCTGGAGGGTCCGTGCGGCGTGGTGTAGAGGAGGCTGCCGGCCGTCTGCTCCGCGCCGGGGGCACTGGGGAGGAGGGGGCCGGCGGCGACGGCGCCGCTTTGGAGGGAAGAGGAACAGGAGGTGGTGGAAGTGTTCGTGGTGAGGATCTGGATGTACGCGCCCGGGGCGGCAGCGGCGGCGGCGGCGGCGGGGAAGCCGGGGCTGGCTAGCAGTGCCCTTTTGTCCATGGAGGCTGCTGCGGCGGCGGCGACGACAGCCGCCCCCTCCCCACCCCCGGCGGTCACCAGGTACTGCTCCAGGGCGGGCTGGATCCCCTTTCTCATCTCTCGCTCCTGCTCTTTTTATTGCTATAGTATATTAATGTATTGTTTTCAATTTCTTTTATTATTTGCAGTCGGAGTTTCCAAGTCTCTCCTCCTTCTCTCCTCCCCGCCCGGCGCTTCCGAGCCCCTTCTGTCTCGTTTCTTTTTATTTTTCCGCACCGCACGGGCACCGGGGGCCAAAAATAATCGGGGCTCTGGAGAGAGGAGGGTCCCGGCCGCACGGATATCGGGCCCCGAGGGGGGATGGAGGCGTCGGGGGTGGCCGATGCAACGGATTGCGAGGCGGCGGCGGCAGCCCGGGTGCTGCGGCCGGCAGCTGAAAAATGGCTCCAGGAAGCTGCTGCTGACAATGAATGAAGGGATACGGTTTACGCGCCAAGGTCCTCCCGCGAAACTCAGATTTCCCGCCGGCTTTTCAAACCATATTTACATATCCCCGCCCTTCAACCCGCCGAGGACCGTTCCCACAGCCCATTGGGCCTCTAGCTCCTTACTTAAGTCCCAATCGTGGCGCAGGGCCGCGGCTGGCTGGTTTCCATTGGCTGTCTTGCATCACGGTTACCGGGGCGACAGGGGCTTCATTTGCATAGACCTCCTTGATTGGCTAAGGGAGAGCAGGGTCTTTAGGAGGTGGGGCAAAAGCCCTTCCTTCTCTCCCACGGAAAGCCACGCCTTGTCCAAGCTCCTCCCGGTCCCCGCCCGCACGCCGGGCGGGGGCTGCTGACCTGGGCAGGCGCTCAGCGCCCCGCAGACTCAGTGTCAATCCGGCCTGGAGCGCAAGTTTCGCCTTTAGAAATTGTCAAGGTGACCAAGGGGACACTTGCGGGAATTCTCTTTCCTTTGGCCAGTCAGTGTAATAGATGAACAAAAGCTGGAGATTCTCCCAAATAATGTTCCAAAGGCAAGTTGGACCATGCGGACGATGCCTGGCAGGTGGGAACTGAGCCCTTTAAATCGTGGGTTTCTCTTTTCCTGAAATCCAACCAATGCCGCGGCGAGAGCTGATCCCGAGGCCCAGGCTGATAGACAGAAGCATGTGGGCAGACAGGGATCGTGGGGGCAGAAGGTTCGACTGACGTGACTGCGGGCACCAGTTTAGTTAGCATTCCAGATGATTCCTGGTAGCTTCATTATTAGCCGGGACTGGGTTTAAGTAAAAATTAAACTCTAAAATGTTTTGAGCGAAAGCTTACCACGAGTATGGGTTTTGAGTCCGGCAGACACCCCCCTTCCCTTCCCCGCCCCCCACTGGCCCAGAAGCACCCAGGGCAGTTAATCAAGGCTAACCTGGGACTGATCTGCGGGTTTCTAATCCGCCAAGCAGTAATCCGAAGAAGTACACGCTTCCCACGATGACGTCTTGCTCCCAGCAAACGCTGCACGCCCAGGCACCACCAAGCGCTTTACAATCTCGGTTTCCTACCAAGTTCTCTGACTAAAAGCAAACGCAACGACACAGACCTATTCGGAAACATTTTAAACGATTTTTCTTTTTCTTCTCTTTCTCTTTCTTTTTTTTCTTTTTCTTTTCTTTTTTTTCTTTTTTTTCTTTTTTTTAGTAAACTAGAATTTGTCACCAGAAGTCTATTAAGTTACTGTCAAACGGACTTTTGTACTGATGCCAACTATTCGTGGGTCTTAAAATTGAAGACTGCTTCTGTGAGACAGGACAGGAAAAGGAACGCCTGCAGGGTTGTGGGGAAAGGTGTACCCGTCAGTTAGTCATCGTTTACGATTCCAGTCGCTGAGAATTGTACAAAATAGCTGCTAAGCTGGCGTTCAGGGGGTGATGAGGGCCGAGATTCTTAAAGCCCATATGCAAAACTTTATTATTGTTATTAATAATAAGAATTTACAGAAACTCACATACTCAGTCTTAGGAAAGGCCTGACTAGATCTGTCAGTCCAGGCTAGGACTTTCTCAAAACTTTCAGTCCTGTTACCTAGGTTGAAACAGAATGAGCTAAAAGTACTGTTAAAGCTTGCCCCCCGGCTCAGGTGCGCAAGGAGGCAAGCTAGTGGAGGACACGGCCTAGTACTCAAACATTCATGGATGCTCTTTCAATAAAACTTCATAAAACCTTTAGGGCAGATTAGGTGGTACTCGAAGGGCATCAGTTCCTGGTTGGACCAGAGGCGTAGTGTTATCAGCCGCTTCCTCGACCTTGTTCCATCATTGTAGCTTTTCACTGTGGGTCCCTGCTGAGGAACCCAGTGCTGTAACTACTCAGATAATACCACCTGTAAGACGTCACTGGTGGCATGCATTCGGTGGTGGGAAAGAGGGGACCCGCAGTTCTAAGATTAGAGACAAGCCCCGGATTTGGAACTGAGCGCCAAAATCCCTGCCAGAGCTCCCCACGGGTGGTCACGTCAAGATGAATACGGCACGATCACAAAGGAGCAAACGTTCCCAATCCAGAGCCACACCTGTGATTCTCATTTAGAAAGCTTTGAAATACGTATTCTACTTTAGCCAAGTTATATTTTTTAATGCAGGGCATTTGGTAGAAAACAAACATTTTGACATGGTAACATGTGGTGAACCCCAGGATGAAGTGGTAGAGAGAAGGGTCCGAAGAGAGAAGAGAAGGTGTTGGAAAACGAGATGCGAAAATTTGAGGTAGGTCTATTGATTGGTGGAGAGGCAGCATGTTTTCATAGAAAGATAATGGGCTTTGGAGCCAGAGTGATGTGGGGTTAAATTATAGCTCTGCCACTTACTGGTTCTATAACTTTAATCTTTAAAAGCCTGTTTTCTCGTATGGTAAGTGGGAACCCCTATTGCAGGGCCCATATTACAAGTCGCGATGAAAAGAGGCGATAATAAATGTGAAGTGCCAGGCATATACTAGGTGCTCAGTAAGTGGTAGCTATTTATGCTTCTACTTAATGGTGCGGTTTGCAGTTCTGTGTCGTCCAGTCTGACTCCCGGCCTCCAATCTTCCTGTTGTCCCTGGACGTCCACATGCTGCGGCAGCGTGGCTTTGTCCCAGAGTGGCAGCACAGTCGTGTCCTGATTAGTAGGGATTACAGCATCCTGACTCAGAAGTTCCGGGTAATAAAATAAAGTGAGCTCCGCCGCTCATCCCACTACCCACTTCATCTGTTAGTGGCTATCTTCTGGCTGGTTCTGAAGTCTGAGACTTCCTGACCTTCCCTTGAAGGTTAGGCTCATCCAGCACGAGAGCCAGACAGCTCTCGCCTTCCTCTTGCTCTGACGGTCGCCCCAAACAGCTGGTTGTTGCAGAGTTGGCCTGGGTAGCTGGTTGAATGGTGGCCCCTCAAAACAAAACCAAAACCAAAAACACGTCTTTATCCTAATCTCTGGAACCTGTATTGTGAGCTTATTTGGAAAAAGGGATCTTTACAGATGTAATTGAGTCAAGAATCTCAAGGTAAGAGCATTCCGAGTGATGTGGGTGAGCCCTAAATCCAATGACCTGTATCCTTAGAAGAGACGCCCAGAGGAAAGGTGCGGAGAGGAGGAGAGGCTTTGTGAAGATGGAAGCAGGGGTTGGAATGAAAGTCAAGAAATGCCGCCCGCCACCAGCAGCTGGAAGAGGCAAGGGGTAGCATCTCCCACAGAGCCCCTGGAGGGAGCAGCCCCCCACGCCCAACATGTAGATTGTGGACTGCTGGCCTCTAGACCTGGGATAGAATACGTTTCTATTGTTTTGAGCTACCCAGCTTGGGAATTTATTATGGCAGCCCTGGGGAACTAATGCAGGCTGTTAGCCTGCCTACCTGAGTCTCAAACCTCTTAGCTGCTACTCACCTTGTTTCGTGGTGCCACTGAGATACCGTTCCTTGCTGGACACCAGTGACACTAAGTGTCAGCCTGGGCTGTAACCCCCGTTGAAGATCTTTCAAAGTATGACTTGTTCCAGACTTAACCTAAGGAGTTTATAAAAATGCAGATTCCTGAGCTCTACCCAAACCTAAGGAGTCAGAGTCCTTTGAGGCAGAGCCCAAGAATCTTATTTAACAAGACCCTCCAGGTAATTTCTTCAAGCCCTAGACATGGAGAACCAGAGTCAGCTGTATGACTTTGGACTTCTTTCCATTATTTCCTTTTCTAGCTACAGCTGGAGTTGCCATTCTTGTGTCTAAACGCCTTGTTGGGTGTTTGGTATTTTGGTGGCCCTTCTCATCCTGCCAGTTAACATAACGAGCGCTGAATTCCTATTCATTCACGCGTACGTGCGCGCGCGCACACACACACACACACACACACATGCTCGTACTTTATATATAAAGTTTGATGTTACAATCTTTTCTAAAAGTCTTCATTTTCTTTTTTATTTAAAAATTTTTGGGGGCGCCTGGGTGGCTCAGTCGGTTAAGCATCCGACTTCAGCTCAGGTCATGATCTCACAGTCCGTGAGTTCGACGCCCATGTCGGGCTCTGTGCTGACAGCTCTGAGCCTGGAGCCTGTTTCAGATTCTGTGTCTCCCTCTCTCTGACCTTCCCCCGTTCATGCTCTGTCTCTGTCTCAAAAGTAAATAAACATTGAAAAAAATTTTTTTAAAATTTTAATGTTTATTTTTGAGAGAGAGAGAAAGCACAAGTGGGGGAGGGGCAGAGAGAGAGGGAGACAGAGAATCTGAAGCAGGCTCCAGCCTCCACACTGACAGCAGAGAGCCCAATGCGGGGCTCGAACTCATGAACCATGAGATCATGACCTGAGCCGGTTAGATGCTTAACTGACTGAGCCACCCGGGTGTCCCAAAAGTCTTCATTTTCAATTTCAAAATACAATTTTGCCAACATCCATAAGATAGATATATATAATATCCAGGAAACAGTACTATTAAACAGTTTTGTGGCAATTCACTATTAAGTCTTCAGATAAAAAATTGTAGGTTCAGGAAATTAAAGAAACTGATCGTAAGCCCAGAAAATCTTTGGAACATCTAACATTTAAAATTGTGCCTCCTTGGGGTGCCTGGGTGGCTCATTTGGTTAAGCGTCCAACTTCAGCTCAGGTCATGATCTTGTGGCTGGTGGGTTTGAGCCCCACGTTGGGCTCTATGCTGATGGCTCAGAGCCTGCAGCCTGCTTTGGATTCTGTCTCCCTCTCTCTCTCTGCTCCTCTCCCCCTCACACACTCTCTCAGAAATAAACATTAAAAAAAAATTAAAAAGAAAAAAATAAATGAAATTGTGCCTCTAATTCCAGTTCAAACAAGTCTGGTTACCACATTGGATTTAGAGTGTATGGCTTTAAATTTTAGGGTCTGGAGAAGATTAGTTTAAGAATTTAAGGTTCTCGTAGTGCAATTCAGGTAGTTGCCCATAGAGAAATAAGCTTCTCTGTTTTTATCTTCCTGGTTAGGAAGAGGAACATGTCCTTAAGCTATTACCACATCAAACACTAATAACAAAATTTCTAGGTGCTTATCCTAGAAAATTGACCATTATAGTTATTATAGATTGTGGCTTAGATACCTGTGTAGTTTCTTGTCTTCAGCTCTTTGTGCAGGAAGGTACTGTTTGGATAGAATTTTTGCATTTTTAAATAAATCTAGGATGAACTTCAGGCACAGACCATGGTTGTCAATCCCATCTACTGAATCTGTATCTCTGATTGGAGTCCAGGGATGTGCCTTATAAACAGGACCATTGTGATGCAGGTGGTCCACTGAACACACTTGGAGAAAGCCACACGGGCATCCATCCATGACCTAGCAATCTCTGCCCTATAAACTGGCTTCTAGGCAACTGTGGCATAGAAAATTCCCTTGTAGGTAGTATCTTTTGAGTAGCTAATGTTACCATTGTTAGCATAAGCATTTATTTAGACTGTACTGTGATTGCAAGTTGCCTCTTACAAAAGCTCTTCCTGGTCACTTAACAAGTAATGCTATGGAGACAAATTAGATGAGTGGAAAAGAAAGGTATGATCTCAAAGGTGTGTGTTTCCTTGCCTTTTCAATACAGATTTTTATTGAAACAAAAAGTACAGACACAGAAACCAGACAACACAAATGTGTGGATTAATGAATTACTATCAGGTGAACACCCTTGTAACCACCACCCAGGTCACGAACTGGAACTTGATCTGAAGTCCCATTCATATCACAGCCCCTTGCCTCCCACCAAAAGTAACCATTAGCTTGATGTTTTTAGTCTTCACTTCCCTGTTTGTTTTTTTTTTTCAAAGTTTTGTCACCCAAATATGCATCTTTAGGAACTGTAGTTTCATCTTGTCCATTTAAAAAATGTTGATATGTTTTTAAAGTCTCTTTTGTTATTATTGTTTAAAGGTTATTTATTTATTTTTGAGAGAGACAGTGCAAGTGGGGGAGGGGCAGAGAGAGAGAGAGAGAGAAAAGCCCAAGCAGGCCCCACACTGTCAGCACAGAACCTGACACGGGGCTTGCACTCATGAAACTGTGAGATCATGACCTGAGCTGAAACCAAGAGTCAGACGCTTAGCTAACTGAGCCATCCAGGCACCCTAAGTTTCTTTTAATCTATGGTTCGTCTTCTATCCTTTTATTTTCCTTACAGTTTATCTTGAAGCATGTAGTGAGTTGAATGGGGGCCCCTCCCTATGTCCACTGGAACCTTCGAGTTAGACCTCTGACCTTGTTTAGAAAAACGGCCTTCACAGAATAATTACGGTAAAGATCTCAAGATGAGATGACCTTGGGTTAGGATGAGCCCTAAATCCAATGTCCGTTATTTTACAAGAGGAGAGGAGAAATGGAAGCAGGAGGCAGAGAATGAAGTGACGGGCCCACAAACAAGGCACACCAAGGGTTGCCTGCAGTCACCAGAAGCTAGGAGAGGGACATGAAGCAGATTCTGCCTCAGGAACTTTTAGAAGGAAACAGCCCTGCTGGCATCTTGATTTTAGCTTTCTGGGCTCCAGAACTAGCAGAGAATAGATTCCTGTTGTTTTAAGCCACCTAGCGTGTGGTCATTTGTTGTACAGCAGCTTCAGGAACTCTTTCAAAGAGTTTGGGCCGTTAGACGTCAGGACCTGAATTTGGCAGAATGCACACTCCTGGTGCCGTTAACCATGTTCCTCTGTCTCCTGCATTTCCTGCAGATTTGCGGCTGGATCCGCAGTACGGGCCAGACTCAGGTTTGATTCCTCTGGCAAACCCGAGGCACACGATGTCATTTTGTCCCTTGTTCTGTGATCTTGGCGATCATCCGTGCTCCTTATTTTCTTTCACTCCCGCGATATTTGTCCTCAATGCTTTTCTGTATGTGAAAATCGCTTTCTCTGTCTTGAAGAATGAGAAGGGCTCAGATACGCTTGTCCCTCTTCACAGAGCTCGTCTTCGATGGTTGTCGTGAGGATGGCAGCTCACTTCCCGAGATTTCCTCCATCCCTAGCCTAGAGCTTCCCTTTCCTTCTTCTGCCTTGTCCCTGTCCTGGTCGGTTTTGATCTGATCCCAGCACCCCCGGCTCGGGGTCTCCTCTCTTCAGAGAGGAGCCCTGAGGGTCAGCCCTGAGATGGGGAGGCCAGCCGGCTCCGGTCCCTCCGGACCTTCCTACCAGCGTTCTTGCTCTCAGCTGCTCCTGGGGTGGGGGGCGGGGGGTAGCTGCCATTCCCATGTCACCCAGCCCGCAGCCCCGTGAAGGTCTCCTGGCTCTTTGGGGGCTTCTCCTGGTTTGGGGCCTCAGGCACTATTCTGTTCTCTCCTTCTCTCTCAGACGCAGGTGCTGGTACCACGCAGCTCCTAACGGCTGTTGGGGGTTTGTTCCCACTCGTTTGTATTTTGAGACTCATGGGGTTGCTCCGTCACCAAATTTTGTCATCGGCATCGCTCGTGGGTTTCTAGTTTTCCCATCTAGGTGTCCTTTCTGTTTTCATGCGAGGGTAAAGAGAGATTGAAGAGTAATGCTGCTGCATCACCAACTTCAGGTTTACCTTTCCTTTTTTTCTAGGGTTTAATTTTAATTTTGCTGGGTTAACACGTAGCGTTATAGGAGTTTCAGGCGTACAATACGGTAACGCAACCATTCCCATCACCTACCTCGCCCATCCCCCCCCCCATCCCCTCCCTTTTGGTAACCAGTCAGTTTGTTCTGTATCGTTAACAGTCTGTTTCTTGTTTGTCTCTCGCTTTCACTTTTTTGCACTTTGGCTCCTTTGTTTCTTCAAGTCCTCGTATGAGTGAAATCATGTGGTATTTGTCTTTCTTTCACTGATTTATTTTGCTTAGCATAATACTGTCTAGTTCCATCCGTGTTGTTGCAAAAGGCAAGATTTCATTTTTTATGGCTGACTAATATTCCATTGTGTGTAATAACACCCCTTCTTTATCCGTTCATTTACTGATGGACACTTGGACTGCTTCTATAGTTTGGCTGTTGTAAATAATACTGCGATAAACATAAAAGTGTATGTGTCCCTTTTTTTTAAAATTTTTTTTAATGTTTATTTATTTTTGAGACAGAGAGAGACACAGCATGAGCAGGGAAGGGGCAGAGAGAGAGGGAGACACAGAATTGGAAGCAGGCTCCAGGCTCTGAGCTATCAGCACAGAGCCCGACGTGGGGCTCGAACTCACGAACTGTGAGATCATGACCTGAGCCGAAGTCAGACGCTTAACCGACTGAGCCACCCAGGTGCCCCTGTATGTGTCCCTTTGAATTAGGTTTTTTTTTTTTGTATTCTTTGGGTAAACACTCTTACTCCCCCCCCCTTTTTTTTATTATTGTTACTTGAGGAAAAAGAGAGAGAGAGAGCAAGCAGGGGAGGGGGCAGAGGGAGAGAGAGAATCTTACGCTCCATGCTCAGCGTAGAGCCCGACACAGGGATTGATCCCACGACCCTGGGATCATGACCTGAGCCAAAAACAAGAGTTGGACGTTCAACCGACTGAGCCACCCAGGTGCCCTGTGCCCCCCTCTTACCTTTCCTTTTAATCAAATTTATTTTCAGTCCACCACATTGGATTGTCACGAAAACAATGCCATGCAAGCACACATTTCCGTAAGCGTTAAGGGTAAGGAAAGTTATGAGCTGTTTTCTTTCCAGGTTATCAGCTAGAACTTGAAAACGTGAGCTGAGAGGGAGAAGTGGAGTCAAGATACTTAATTTTACTTAGGCAGTGACTCCCGTGAGATCTAGAACAGGAGGAAGCAGAGGAACACAAGCTGCCTCTCCATACGTGGTAGTCTGGTTGTACCTCTTTCTTGTGGGGCTTTAGATAGGGAATGTTGTTTGTAGCACATCACAAATGGGTACGTGGGTAGAAAATTGCTTTTTCTTTTCCGCCTTGGTTTCCTGGACAGCATTCCCTCTGGTTTCCCATTCGACCCTCCTGACTTTGTGGGACTCTTCGATGGTTTCATTTTCTTATTTATTCTCTTAAAAATCTCTTTTCAGCTTTCTCCTCCTCCTGTTCTATACATTCTCCCTGGATGATACTTTTAAAATAATTATTATAGTAAAATAGATATAACACAGTATTTATTATTTTAACCACTTGTAAGTGGACAATTCAGTGGCATCAAACACATACGACGTTGTGTCACCATTGTGACTATATATACCCGAAAGTTTTTAATTATCCCCAACAGAAACTCTGTACCCATTAAATAATCATCCCCATCCCCCCCCCCCCCCCTTCCCTCAGTCCCTGGTAATCACCATGCTACTTTCGGTCTTTGCGAATTTGACTAATCTAGGTACCACGTACAAGTTGTATATACAATGTTTGTCCTGTGTCTTGTTTATTTCCCTTCACATGTTTCGAAGTCCATCCATGTTGTAAGAGATATCAAAGTTTTGTTCCTTTTCATGGATGAATGATATTCCATTGAATGTATATACCACATTTTGTTCAGCCATTCATCTATTGATGGACTCCGGGGTCACTTCTACCTCTTAGATATGGTAAATATTGTTGCTGTGATGTTAGCCTACACATATCTGTTCAAGTCCATGCTTTCAGTTCTTTGGGGTACATAACCAGTAGTGGAATTTCTAGGTACTAGGGCTGTTCTATGGTTAACTTTTTGTGGAACTTCCTGGACAGTCTTGACTTTAACTGTAATTTCAACACAGTCTAGATGGTGTTGTTCAATAGAACCCTCTGCAATAATGGGAATGTTCTATAATTCTGTACTGTCAGATACAGTAGCCATTAGCTACATGTGGCTAATGATTGTAGGAAATGTAGCTTAGTATGATCAATAAATTGAATTTTTAACCAAAGAGGTGAAAAGTCTATATACTGAAAACTTTAGAAAGCTTATGAAAGAAATTGAAGAAGACACACAAAAAAAGGAAAAATATTCCATGCTCCTGGATAGGAAGAATAAATATTGTTAAAATGTGAATACTACCCAAAGCAATATACACATTCAATGCAATCCCTATCAAAATAACACCAGCATTCCTCACAGAGCTAGAGCAAACAATCCTAAAATTTGTATGGAGCCATAAAAGACGCCGAATAGCCAAGCAATCTTGAAAAAGAAAACCAAAGCAGGAGGCATCACAATCCCAGACTTCAAGCTGTATTACAAAGCTGTAATCATCAAGACAGTATGGTACTGGCATAAAAACAGACACTCAGATCAATGGAACAGAATAGAGATCCCAGAAATGGACCCACAAACATTTGACCAACTAATCTTTGACAAAGCAGGAAAGAATAGCCAATGGAATAAAGACAGTCTCTTCAGCAAGTGGTGCTGGGAAAACTGGACAGCAATATGCAGAAGAATGAACCTGGACCGCTTTCTTACACCAGACACAAAAATAAACTCAAAATGGATGAAAGACCTAAATGTAAGACAGGAAGCCATCAAAATACTGGAGGAGAAAGCAGGCAAAAATCTCTTTGACCTTGGCTGCAGCGACTTCTTACTCAACACGTCTCCAGAGGCAAGGGAAACAAAAGCAAAAATGAACTACTGGGACCTCATCAAAATAAAAAGCTTCTGCACAGTGAAGGAAACGGTCAGCAAAACTAAAAGGCAACCAATGTAATGGGAGAAGATACTTGCAAATGACATATCAGATAAAGGGTTAGTATCCAAAATCTACAAAGAGCTTATCAAACTCAACACCCAAAAAACAAATAATCCAGTGAAGAAATGGGCAAAAGACATGAATAGACACTTCTCCAAGGAAGACATCCAGATAGCCAACCGGCACATGAAAAAATGCTCAGCATTACTCAGCATCACATAAATCCAAATCAAAACCACAATGAGATACCACCTGATACCTGTCAGAATGACTAACATTAACAACTCAGGCAACAGCAGATGTTGAGGATTCAGAGAAAGAGGATCTCTTTTGCATTGTTGGTGGGAATGCAAACTGGTGCAGCCACTCTGGAAAATAGTATGGAGGTTCCTCAAAAAATTAAAAATAGAACTACCCTATGACCCCAAAACTGCACTACTAGGAATTTATCCAAGGGATATAGGTGTGTTGTTTCGAAGGGACACATGCATCCCCATGTTTGTAGCAGCACTATCAACAATAGCCAAAGTATGGAAAGAGCCCAAATGTCCATTGATGGATGAATGGATAAAGAAGATGTGGTGTATATATACAATGGAGTATCACTCGGCAATCAAAAAGAATGAAATCTTGCCATTTGCAACTACATGGATGGAACTGGAGGGTATTATGCTAAGTGAAATTAGCCAGAGAAAGACAAACATCATATGACTTCACTCATATGAGGACTTTAAGACACAGAACAGATGAACATAAGGGAAGGGAAGCAAAAATAATATAAAAACGGAGGAGGACAAAACATAAGAGACTCTTAAGTATGGAGAACAAACAGAGGGTTACTGGAGGGAGTGGGGGGGATGGGCTAAACAGGAAAGGGGCATTAAGGAATCTACTCCTGAAATCATTGTTGCACTATATGGTAACTAGCATGTAAATTTAGAAAATATATTAATTAAGTTGAATTTTTAAGATTGATCTATTTTTTGCAACACAATGCTATTAACCATAGTCACCATGCCGTAGATTACATCTCCATGGCTTATTTATTTTATACCTGGAAATGTTTACCTTCTGACCCCCTTCATCCATTTAGTAAATTTAAATTCAAATTTAAATAGGCACATGTGGGGACGCCAGGGTGGCTCAGTCAGTTAAGCGTCCGACTTGGGCTCTGGTCATGATCTCATGGTTCGTGAGTTCAAGCCCCGCGTCAGGCTCTGGGCTGACAGCTTGCTCAGAGCCTGGAGCCTGCTTCAGATTCTGGGTCTCCCTGTCTCTCTGCCCGCCCCTGCTTGCGCTCTGTCTCTGTCTCTCAAAAATAAATAAATGTTAAAAAAAAAAAAAAGGCACATGTGGGCTAGTGAACCAGATGACATATACTTAGAGGCTGTGACTTTTTCTAATTCTGTATTTCCGACTTGGCCATTTTTCCTGAGTTTCAAGTATGAAACTTCCCCTGTGTTTTCATGAACATATCCTTGATTTGCGTGTCTTTATTTCTTTTGTGAACTGTTGCTGCAGAATCTGAATTTATTTCGTAATGTGAAATTGGCATCAAACTCCAGCCAGGTCTGCTGCCAAAATGATCTTGTCTACTTTCTCTTAGACACTTTAATTGGATCTAGACTATCTACTGGGCAATGAGATCTAAGTGAAGTTGCTAAAATGTCAATCTGACAAACTTTGTCTTTTTGAGACCCCCCATGACCTGAGGAATTAAGACTGAATTCCTGATCTTAGCCTACAGTTTCTCAGGTTCTCTGTCCTGTCTCACTTCACATCATTTTCCAACAGGCGACAAGGCTCCAGCCATACCAAACTGCCTGAAGTTCCTCAGATGGTCTCTCCCACTTCCATTACTGCTACAGCTGTTACTCTGCTTGAAAATGCCCATCACTGTCTGTCAAAATTCTACACTGTTACTCATCTTTTAAGGCTCAGCTCAGGGAACACCTCCTCCGTGTAGATTCCTCAGATCACATCCCCCGCCCCCTGCAATATTTTTCATTCATCCGGAGAGTGTTTACTGAGCATGTACTTTGTGTCAGACTCCAATTTAGAAACTGTGGCTGTAAGTGAGAAGCAGATAAACTTAGAGGTTGTCTTCATCAAGCTTAAGACAGAGACTCGTAAGTAGGGAATAATAATAATGACATAGTGATAGCTATATTTAATAATCATACATAATAAGTGCCGTGACGTGAGGCAATATCTGAGGCTCTTAAAGCACTGCAGAAGGACACCTCACCTGGGCTTAGCGAGAATTTAGGGAAGGCTTCCTGGAGGAGGAAATAGAGGAATGAATAGGAATTGCTCAGGTAATATAGCATGGGAGCAGGGAACATGAATGCATGGCCTCTTGAAAAAAATCAAAGTGGTTCAGCAGGGGATTGTGGAGTATCTTATAAACCAGTATGGAGACATTTGGAATTTATCCTAAAGGCAACGAGAAGTCATTGAGGCAATGTATGACGTGATAAGATCTGGTCTAAGAAGGACTCCTCTGGCCACAGAATGAGGAATGTGTTGGAGGGGCCGGGACTATGGCAATAATCTAGGTCAGCGCACCATGTTCCAGGTCAAATCTGGCCCATGGTCTGTTTTTATACACCCTGTGATCTAAGAATGATCTTTATCCTTGTTACACTTTTGAATGGTTGAAGAAACATCCAAAGAAGAGTGTATCCCACGACACATGAAAAAGTAAATCAAATTCAAAGCTTGGTTTTTGTTAATAAAGTTTTATTAGAGCATAGTCAAGCCCATTGGTTTACATATCGTCTATGGCTGCTTTCGGGCTACAAGGGCAGAGTTGAGTCATTGCAACACAGTTGAACCCATGAAGCTGAACATATGTATCTGGCCCTTCACAGGATAAGTTGGCCAACCTCTGATCTGAGTAAGATATCATAGTGAATTAGACCAGGCTACCCAGGCAGATGTAGATGTCTCCTCTTTTCCACAGCATGTGAATTATGATGGTAATCTATTGCTTTCTTATTGTTTTTTTTTTCTCTTCCATGAAACTGTGGACGTCTTCAGAGCAGATATTTTTTCTTTAGTTAACCTTGTCTCTCGGTACTTAGCACGCTGTACTTGCTCAGTAAATGTCTGCTGGATAAATGATGTATGTGGGTTTATATGTGTGTGACACTCACGTATAGATATACAGAAAGCATCTGCTGTTTGCCTGCTGCCAGGAACCTTGTGATTTAGTTGCAGCTGAGCCCCTTTACCCCCACTCGAGGGGTGGCACTGTGACTCAGGCCTGTCCAGCAAGCCTTTTTTAATTAAGTCTTTGCTTTTAATACTTGGAAACTCATAGGGTCATCTTTCCCTTCATTTAGTATTGCCTAAAGTTGACCTTGCTTTCATCCTGCCCCAAACTGGAGGGATATCCATGATGAAAAGTGAAAGTTTATCCCCCTAGGTGCTCACTAGTCCTGTTCTTGTACGGTACATGTTCTTGTATGTGGGCAGGTGGATTAGAGCATCCTGGTGCTTTTGGGAATGCCCTTGGGTGGAGAAGAAGCCCTCAGAGAAACAAACAGGAGAAGTAAAAGAACAGCAAATGTAAAAGGTGGAAGGCAAGAGGAAGAAAAGAAAGAGGTAGAATGTGGAACCACAGCAGTGTGATGGACAGTTGCCTGAAATGCCACTAATTTGCACAAACGGAATCTAAGATGAGTGGTAGGCACTTTGGATGGAATATTAAAGATTTTAAGACATTGGATATAATTTATCAAATGTAAAAACATCTGAATTTGTGAGTACTTCATAGATTATGAAGTCTTATGCTTTTACATTATTTTAACTTTACAAGTAATATATGGGTACATACTTTGTTTAAGAAATTTTAAAATATATGTATTTACAGTACACAGCTAGACTAGGTGCTTTTGCCCTCTGTAATACATTGGCGTCTTTAATCTTCTGAAAAACCTAGGTATTTTTACCCTCTCTAACACAGAGGATTACAGAGACATAATTTCAAGCATAGTCTCATACATGCTAGATGGCAAAGCTGAGTTTCTGACTCAGATATTCACACTCTTGATTCAAGGATCCTTCTGCAACCCATGCCACTCTAAAGGGGAGCCCAGTGGCCTATCCACACAGCTCTGAAAGTGGACCACTTTCAAAGTAGCCAGTTTCCCCAGAAAACAATACCGGGTTTCCAGGTCATTCTCAAACAAAATTACAGATTCCAAGTGTTGTGGGTTAAATTGTGTCCCCCTAAAAAAGAAACATCAAAATTCTAACCCCTACCACATCAGAATGTGACTCCATTTGAAAATAGGGTCATTGCAGATACAATTAATTAAGTTAAATGAGGTCATACAGGAGTAGAGTGGGTCCTTGATTCAATATGACTGGTGGTCATGTAAGAAGATGGTCATATGAAAACACAGAGACACAGGGAAAATGTTATCTGACGATGAACGCAGAGATTGGACTATGTAGCTACAAGCGAAGAAATGCCAAAGATTGCCAAGAAACTACCAGAAGCTAGAAGAGATAAGGAAGGATTTCCCTACTGTTTTAAGAAAGATCACGGTCCCAACAATACCTTGATCCCAGACCTTTAGCATCTGTGAGACAATAAATTTCTGTTGTTTTTAAGCCACGAAGATACAGCAGTCCCAGGACACCAATATACCAGGTAAATTCTACATACCAGAGGTATATGCCTTTGCTAACAACTGCTTCATAAAAAAATGATCATAGGCTTTTGGTCAGGATGACATTTTCTGTTTATATCTTAAGTTGCTCAAAACAAAACAGAAGCTTTTCTGAAATGCCAGAAATACTACGATTTTTATCTTTTGGTTACTCAATGAGGATTTAAGAGGTCAAAGAAAAACAATATGCCCTTGGTTTAAGAGCAAATAGTCAATATTTAATCCCTGAAGTTATATCCCTCAAGATTTTATTATAAATTTTTTTTAACTCTGAAGTTATTTTGTTGGAAACATACAGAGAAATAGTTACACATTATTGTTGTATGAGAACCTTTCCAACTGAAACTCTGGTAGAAAATTTATAAAACATGAATGCTGCTTGAAGCATTTTTTTTCTCTCCTTGCAGAAGAAACCTGCAAGAAGGTGGCTGAATTTTTTTCATTGAGCTAGTTTTGTGCTGGGGATGACCTATATGTAATAGTATGAGGTGAAGATCCTTCTAATTTTAATATATCTCCTATCCTTACTACCCTAACCTAAAACTCCTCCCCTTAGAGTCATTTCTTAGGGCTACAGAACAAAGGAGGGGAGATTGTCTTTAGAGACTGTAATACTTCAGACACCTGAGAAAGACAAAAGATGAGTGTTTAAATTCTGTGTGACTCTTGTCCCATTGGCTGGTTTGCATGGAATAATTTACTTGATCTGCTAAAATTTACCAGCAATGTCAAAGAATCTGGATTGGAGAGGCTAAATTTGGTGGTAAAGAAAGTACAATAATAAGAGCTTGGAATGTTGTTGGGGAAACCAGTAGACTTGTTATGTGGACAATGTCCTTATGTGGATAAT
Source organism: Panthera uncia (assembly GCF_023721935.1). Classification (NCBI taxonomy): domain Eukaryota; kingdom Metazoa; phylum Chordata; class Mammalia; order Carnivora; family Felidae; genus Panthera; species Panthera uncia. The sequence goes on from NW_026057581.1 coordinate 8,323,247, forward strand.
GTCCTTAGATGGACAGCATTCTTACCTGGACCACATTCTTACTTGGACAGTGGTCCTCCTCTCTATAGGAAGGTCATCTTCTCCCTTGGGCTAGCCAGCTTTAGGAGTGATGCTCTGGAACAAGTAGGAATAAAGGTCCATCCACCAAGGAGCAAGTAGAACCACCCTATAGATGAGTGGAGTGTGTGTGTGGGGGGGTGGGTACAAATACTACCTTCATATCCTGGTAAGGAGGGAGGATGCACAGTGGGGCCTTGAGTAACAGTGTTCTGGGAGCAGGAAGATGGGAGTCAGTGCTAATGAGAAAGCCCAGCTGAGAGGGAGCAGGAAAAACAAAGGTGAAAAGGACAGAGGACCGCCTTCCCTTTCATTGATTTTATCTAGAGCTAACCATTTTCATCCTGCCCAAAGCTGGTGAGATATCCACCAGGAACAGTGAAAAGTTTATCCCTCTAGGAACCCACTAGTTCTGTTCTTGCAACACACACACACACACACACACACATACACACACACACACACACACACACACACACACACACACACTAATGTGGAACTATTCACTATGTGGCAGTCATCATTTTGGCTTTGGGCTACAAGAGGAGATAATTTGCCCTTCACCTTTAAAATCCTTCCTTCTTTTTTCAGATGACTGCAGGGAGAGGGTAGGTCTCTGTTATAATTTCAGAGTTGCCCCTCACAGGAAGCTCGATAGGCTTCTTGGGAATGAGGACATTGTTTTATACATTCAGGAATGTCTCCGTAAATATTTGTCGATTGATTGATTACGTCCACATCGCCCATCAAATCATATCTACTTAAGGTATGTACATATAAACATCCTGCTCTGAGACATATTTCTGACCTGTCATATTGAATATAAAACAGAAGGAAATAAAGCCAGGGAACAAGCACATGTTATGCAGACGTACTTGCTTTATGCACTGCCTGGTTCAGAACCAATGGCAGAGATATGCAGGGACTAATATACTTCAGATGAGCAGACGTTAAAATCTGTGTTTGCAAATAAATAGAAATGACTTTCTGGAGGGAAGAAAGGGCGGTGGAAAGGGGGTGGAGTAAGAAAGAATGTGTAGAATTATGAGAAGAACATCTGGTTCAGTTAAAGAATAAAACCTAGAAAAACACAACCTGCGGGCCTGGATATTCAGTTTATGTTGATGATAGCTTCAGAAGAACTGGGACTTTGTCCTTTTCTTTATAATGAGAAATATCTATTTGGTCTTCATCCCCATTTCTGGTGCAGAGCTCCTATTCAGTCTCACCCCCTGACCTTGGGGTGGGGAGAAGGGTTGGAGGTTGAATCAGTCACCGATGGCCAATGATTTCATCAGTTATGACTAAGTAGTGAAGCATTCATAGAAAACCAAAGAGCTTCTGGGTTGGTGAGCCCATGGAGATGTGATGTGGGGAAATGCTGGGTCTGGAGATGGCATGGACGCTCTGTGCCCTTTCCCCACACCTTCCCCTAAGTATCTCTTCTGTTTGGCTGTTTCTGAGTTACACCCTTTTATACTAAACCAGTATTCTAGTAAGTAAAATGTTTCCTTGAGTTTGTCAGGTACTCTAACAAATTAATGAGACCCGAGGAGGGTGTCATTGGAACTTCCAATGTATATATAAGCCGGTTGGTCAGAAGCACAGGTAACAAGCTGGGCTCGCGATGGGCATCTGAAGTAGGGACGGGGTGGGGGCTGAACTCCTTTCCCCGCACGTTGGAAATGGGTGTAGACTGTTATGAGACCCTAGGGCCACAACGGGCGTGCAATAAATATTTGTTGAATGGACGAAAGAAACTCTGGAAATAATTTCCTGCTTCTGAGGAAACACATCAGACCTATGGTTTTTTAAATCAAAGGGTTTTTTTGTTTTGTTTTGCTTTGCTTTGCTTTAGAAGTTGAATTCTCCGTTCAAGCAACATCTTGCTGAACATAAATAATGGCAGAGCCACCCTTGAATCAAGTTCAAATGGGAAGCCCAACGATGTCTTCCAATCACCTCTACCAGTCTACCATCTCCAGAGGCTTTAATTCACTAGACTGGGGAGAGGCAGATCTGGGTGTTTTGGGGAAAGCTCCCTAGGTGATCCTGATGCAGAGGCAGGTTTGGAAAGCGCAGTTCCAAGGCTCCCTTGGGCACTAGACTGCATGCTTCACAAGAACAGGGAGTCTACACACCCCCTATCCCTCACAACTGGAGGGCCACCTTCACCTTAGGCACCAACACTATTTTCCGTGCTTCTGCTATTGCAGCCGCTTGTCTGCAGCCCTCCAGGTTCCCCTCAGAGATGATTCTGGATTGCAAAGACTGTTAGACTCACACTATTTAGTCTAGCATTCTCAGAAAATTTGGGGATAGGGCAGAAAAGAATTGCTTTTCTTCCCTTCATCTGAGACAGAGATTTCCCCCTTTGAAATGTCTCTTTCTGACATTTGTTTTCACAGCATCCCAGTGGGTGGGGACAGACGAGCATTTCCCCCCCCCCCCCCCCGCCTTATTTTGTAGATGGGGAAACCGAGAACTAGAAAAACGTATTTGTTTACTCCTTGCCAAAAAGGCAACTCAAGGCAGAGCTGGGACTGGCTTCCATGGACATGTTGACAGTGATGGTCTCTCCTTAAGCAACAAAAAGGAAGATCTTTTCTCCCGAGAGTACATCAGAACAAGCCCCAATATAAATGTCTTCTACTCCGCAGATAACTGGGAATGTATGATTATGGTACAATCTCATGATTTTTTTCAGCGACAAACACAATCTTAGATCTTATTTCAGAGATGATAAACTTTACAATCAGATAATGTTATTTTATACACTTTGGGTCCCTCAGCCCCTTTCAAAATACTACTTAGACTTTTCCTATCAGCAGTATTTGTGCACTGCATTTCCCATTTATTTTCATCAAGCCTGTTCTCTCAAAGATTCTAATAAGCTTCCTTTGTAACTGAATTCCTCTATTTCCTCTCCAGTACCTATCAAAGAACAGCCCTCCTCTGAAAGGCACAACATTTAATGCATTAGCCTCCACTCTGAGTCTCAGACTTTTCGAGATAACCTTGAAAGGGCATCAGTTCTATGGCGTTCTCTAATGAATATCATGAGGACGTGCACGTTCTGACCCAAACCACGAGAGGAGCTCCTCTGGAAGTTATCCCAGATTTGGGTCTGCAGGATCATAAGAATGAGTTTATTTATGGACAATGATTATGTGAAATCTTCTGTAAAAATACAGAAAATTCTAATCATTGCCTTACTCTCGAGTGTCTCTCCTCAATCTGAGCATAATTTCTTTCAGTTTTGATCGGGATGTGTGATGCATACCTAATGGGCTCCCCACTGCCATCTGGCACACTGTGCAAGTTCACAGCTCACACTACGGCTGCAGCAACACCACAAGCCAAATTTAAAGTAAAAGTGGGCTACGGGACAGTTGGATCTGTAAGAATGAATTCTCTTTTAGCTCCAGAAATTCCTCTTGGCGGGGCAACCGTCTTTAATAGTTTGTAAATTTCCGTAGCCTTCAGAGAGGACCTTTTTTTACCTGCACTGACGAAGGTAAATCTGAGTCTCCAAATTGTTTTGTTACCAAAGAAGAGTTTGCTTATTTGTGGAGTTTCAAAGCTTTCTTCAGTTTGAATCACTCATTCATCACTAGTTGTTACGAAACAATTTGATTCTATTAGGAGGATGGGTTCTGAGGACTTTCTAAGTTTTACCTTGAGAAGATGCTCACGTATACTAACCAATATTCAAAATTGTATCTATGAATAATAATTATAGGAAAACACCTTCATTGACTTGCTTGAAAGTGTTGTTACTGTCAGTCATTCTTCACCTCAAGATGGGTCACTATGGTGCTTCTAAGTAACACGGGAGGAGCAAATGAGGACATCGAAGACACTGGCGATCACAATTACTTCCAGGGTAATTTATGCTCTTTATAACTCTTGCATGAAATAAGTTTTCCCTTAAGAAATACTTACTTCCATATCCTTTTCATGTTCCCTGGTCAGAACTTATCTTTGCCTTACACTCACTTAATGTAAGTCCATAATATATTAGTTGTGATTGTAACTCAAGCAAGCCAACTTGAATTTGCTTAGACTCCAAGGAAGAGTTGAATAACTATTTCATTGATTCTAAAATTTGCATTACAACTTTTAAAAATATCTCTGAAATAAGATGAGTCTAACACTGGATAGCGCATTATGGTTTGATTGCAAGTGTATTTACATAAAATACATGCAAACAAGGTGGTGCATCTCTTAACCGATGGTGTCTTAAACTTGGTCAGATATGGGAAGTCACAAGAAGGCCGTAATGCAGTTGAGTCTCAGGAAGCACTTGAACCAGAAGCTCAAACCCTCCTGGAACTCTCTGTCTGACCATCTTTCCTCATTTGGGTTGGCTTCATTTCTTTCAGTGCAGACTGGCTTCCTCCTCTACATGCAAGAGACAGGTCTGCCAACGGCACTTCAGTTACATATCTTCTGGGTTCCACAAATTGAGTCACAAATTCAAAGCTGCCAGTCAAGGCACTCATTGTCTTAGTTTGGGTCAGGTGCCCATCCCTAGATCAGTCCCATTTGGTGGGGGAAATGTAGTTGTGAAGGACTCCTAAGGAGAATGCATGAATCAGAAAGGTCCTGTGGTAGCCGTGCAGACAGGAGGGATGGTGGAGAGTGCACAGAAGTCAGTTCTGGGGGAGGGGGGGATGAATGCCACTAACAGCCACCATTGTTACATCTATATTAATAGGTGATCGATGATCTTCCTTTGAGGATGTTAAATCTTCACTGGTCCATTTCCGCTCTTTGTTCTCTTCCCATCTGGAGCCACTAGTTCTCACTCATGGCCTTGCCCTCATGTTCAGGACAAATTGCAAGAGGGAAAATACAGGAAAAATAAAGATATTTATAGATCACCTCCCCCACCCCTTATCCACAGAGGGCAAAACTTCATTGAATGCTCAGGGAGAAAAAGTACGTGTGCTCATAGCAGGATCTGCCATTTGTGTAGGACTCCAAACCCTTCTGGATTATACCTCAGAAGCTAGCAAGCTAACAATCCATTCCCAGGCTCCTCTGCAAGTAGCATCCATGAGAGACTCGGAAGGTGGGGTGAACAAGGTGAGCCGGCAGCCCACGGGGAGCTAGGGTCCCACGGTGGAGATTGATTTTTCAGGACTTGCCAACACACCTGCGTCCTGCCCCTTGCTCCAGGCAGCAGAAAAGAGGTTTCCTGGCATCAGACAGGCGCCTAGTGTGGTTGGGTATCTCTCGCAGTGGCGTTGTTCCTGGCCGTGTGGCCACCAAACTTGGTTCTGGCCTTCTTGGAAATTCTGTAAGCCCAGATAGCAAATGATAAACCCATTTCTGTAGAAATAAGCTAGCGTGGATTCTGCTGTCTGCTGCTCAGATCCCTCTCTGATACTCTCACGCTGTCAGCAAGGACATTAGAACTTTTTGTTTAGCCACAAAAATAGTAAAAATTGGGTCTACTACTACATGGAATCAACTCTCTAATCTTTTATCCTTTACATCCACGTTTGAGCTCATCCCGTATGTTCACCCACATTATCTCATAAGAGATGGACAGAGTGCATAATCCCCTATTATCACTGAGGATGTGGGAAAACAGATACCCTTCCCGAGAGAGGCACATGGTTAAGGACATATGCTCTGGAGTCCAGTCCACTAATCCATGGCTTCGGTCAAGTTGCTTGGCTTCTCTATGCTTCCATTTCTAACTAAAATGTGAAATGATGACAAAAAATACCTATCTTAAAGGGCTGTTTTAAAGAATAACCTAAGCAACCCATGCAGAATATTTGGGAAGTTGCCTTGGGTAATGTAAACTCTCAGTCAACATTTGCTATCATATCTTTTAACTTTGCTGAGTATAAATTGGTATATCCTTACTGGAGGACAGTTTGGCAATATCTATCAAAAAATCTATGTACTTGGCTCAGCAGTTGTACTTTGTGTCTAACCTACAGAAATACTTTCCAGAATGTTTTTCAGTGGGGAAATAGTTAAATAGATTGCCTCATATCGTAGAGTACTGTGCAGCCATTTAAAAAGCGTAATGGAAGTCTGTACCTTCTACATGGAAAGATCACTCCTAGATTGCCCATTTATTCAACAAATATTTATTGGGGACTTACTTTGCCCAAACTGGTCCAGGTGCTGTAAGTTAAAACTATTAAGTCATGGAATAGTCTACATAGTATGACCAATGGGTGTTGAACAATAATCTGCACCTGTGTACAAATGTCTACTGGGCTGTGGTCACCTCTGCCAGGCGGTAAAGAGGTCTCGAGCTGGCTGTCTTCAGGCCACCCAGTGTGGATGCAGAGGATTGCTTTACCACATCAACACTTCTTACGTATCCTGGCTCCATCTTGGGGGTCTATAAATGACCTGAACCTTTGGAAAGAGCAAGGCTCTAAGGCGTGAACAGCCCCCGTATCCACTGGACAGTTGATGGCTGTCCAACTGGCTGCTGTTTATAGACAGTCCCTGCCGGAGGACAACCCGAAGAGCAACTAAAGTGTTCCTTGGCTCTGCTTACTCAAATGGCCCTCTGCAGACTTTGCCTTGGTCCCCGGTGGCTCTGATGCTCACTAGGGAGGAGGGTGGACTCTCCTCTTGTATGAGGCGTTGCTTCTTGTCCTGCCCTCATCTTGACTCACACAGACCCTCTGTCATGTCACGTCCCTTCCGTTACTCCACTTCCTAGCTATCTCTGGTGGTGAAGAAGTTGGCTTCCTCATGCGTTCGATTTCCAGGCTGCTGTTTATGCTGCAAATATGCCAGGGCTTCGATTTTGATACATAGCATCAAGAATTGGGATTCCCAAGCATACTTTTAGTACAGGTCTTTGGATTCACAGCTTGGGCCATGTGCCATCTTGATTCCTGTAATGCCCCTGCCTCATGGTCTTGCTTTAATGGTGTGTGTATGTCGGGAGTATGACTAAAAGAGTGAAAACAAAATTGAAAAAAAAAACATCAGAAATATCAACAACGAGTACTGAGGACAGAACCACACTGATTAATATACCAAAATGTTATTCTACACGCTAGTGGGATTTACCTCTGAAGAACAGGGGGGTTGATAGCAGGACAAAAGCAGACTATTTTCACTCTGGAAGCTTCTTTTGGTTTCTTTGGATTATTTATAAAGTGTTTTAATGCTATCTTTTGTAATGAAAACTATGGTGAAACACAACAGTTTCCAAAGAGGCCGTAGTGTTTGAATCTCAGGCTTGGTGTCGGTGTGTGTGTCCTGAGCTTCTCACCCCTTTGACATTGTCATCTGCTGACTGTAATTACACCCTAATCTAGGCTGCCCTTCTTCACCTGGCTGTCTTTCAGGACGCCTCTCAGAGCTCACCTCCTCAGGAAGTCTTTCTGGATTTCTTTCACATTGTCTCCTCCAGACTGGGTTGGGTAACCCTTCCTGTGTCTGTCTGCACTCTCCACAGACTATATGCTTCCCAGGTGGCCTTAAAGACCTGGTTGTGTGTTCATCTTCCTCTCTCTGCAAGGATAGACATCGTGTCTCAATCATTCCTAGGACTCCAGATCCTACCACAATGCCTGACAGGTGGGAAGTCTCAGTACAATGCTTATTTGAATTCCATTCGTGCATCCAAGTCAGAGAATTATTGCCCTGACATAAATATGTGAAGATGCAAAAAAAAAAAAAAAAAAACAAACACCCAAAAAACAAACAAAAAAAACCCTAACATCAACTCCACTTTCCTTGTTAATTGACAGTTTTTTCTTTTTAAAAGTTTATTTATTTATTTTGAGAGACAGAGAGCGAGAGCATGAACAGGGAAGGGGCAGAGAGAGAGGGGGAGAGAGAGAGAATCCCAAGCAGGCTCCGTGCTGTCTGCACAGAGCCCGCAGGGCTCAATCTCACGGCCTCTTGAGATCATGACCTGAGCAGAGATCAAGAGTCTGATGGTTAACTGACGGAGCCACCCAGGCGCCCCCCTGACAATTCTTTTTGTATCTTCCATATCTTATCTTTCACATCAATTGTTTCTTCTTCACATTCCAAAGGCAAACTTCCGTTCTAGATTCACCAGGAAGATTCAGACCCTATTCTCTTTTCTCTAGTCCTAATCAATTATGTATGAGTCAGTCTGATGAGACTCTTCCCTACCTGTGCTTTTGGAAGCACCTCCTTCTCTCTCCCTGTGAGCCTAGGTTCAGCTAATTACCACCACATTCTGTTATCTCAGACGTAGCTGGGCCTGACCTGGCACACTGCCAAGATGACACATTCATGCATTTAACCATTATTGGGCACCTTCTGTATGCCAAGCGCTGTGCTGGATGTGAGGCTCCAGAGACACGTAAGAATCTGTCCTCGTAGCAGTTAGGACCCCAGCAGAAGATAGATGGAGCTTCAAATTGAGTCATTTGAGGAGAACGTAGTCAGAGTTTAGGGAAACCACATGGGATAGCGTAGACCCCTGAGGCTGGTGATAGTGGGAATGACTATCCTTAGCCCTGACATGGGTGAGGCTGGGAGGTATGGCTGCTGGAACATGGGAGAACAAGAAGGACTAGCAAGCTATGTAGAGATGCTTCCCGACGTTGTGGTCTTCAGTCAAGGGCTGAAGTCAGTCCTGAAGCCATTAGTCAGCTGATGGCAATCTAGCAAGGAGGGAGCTGGGGAATCAATACCTTGACCTCACTCTCCTTACCCTACGGCACCCTTTTCCAATCACTCGGAAGCCAGTCGGGGAGGAAGCCACTTGGTGAAGTGTATATGCCAGCCTCCTGGAGCTGAGCGGGAAGGAGAAAGGTAGAGTGGACCCAGATGGGCAAATAAAAGGTATCCTGTGAGTCTTCAAGGAGATCAGTAGCTAACAGAAATAAAAACAGGTGCTTCTGATACAGTATGGGATGTGATGGGGTAGCTGCATAGCATACACTGGTGTGATTACTATATGCCAGGCCCTATTCTGAGCATTTTACCTGCGTGCTTTAAAAATCCCTACAGTGTACAAGGTACTGGGGTGGGGGGAAACTAGTCTGGAAGGATCAGATAAGTTTTTTGGGGGAAAGCAAGGTGGAGATGAGTCCTAAAGTTTGGGTTTGAGATAGTTGGGTGAGGCTGGGTTTAGGGACGGGGCAAGAGCAGAGATACAGAGAAATAAAATAGTGTGATCGGAACCTCATGAAGTTCATTGTTGAGTTTGGGGAAGTCGGCGCTAAGGCTGTATTGAAGAGGAAGGCAGAGGTTGGATGATGGAGGGCCCATATAAATTGTATCTAATGGATGATGGGCAACAAATAGGCCATTTTTTTCACTGAGATGTAATTGACCTATAACATATTAGTTTCAGGTGTAAAACATAAGTGATTGCCACGTAAGCCTCGTTAACATCGGTCACCGTACATAGTTACACTTTTTTTCTTGTGATGTAACTTTTATGGTCTACACTCTCAGCACCTTTCAAAAGTGCAATGCGGTAACTATGGTCACCACACTGTACTACATCCTCATGACTTATTTATGTTATAATTGGAAGTTTCTACCTTTTCACCTGCTTCACCATTTTGCCTCCACCCCCCACCCCCGCCCCTGCTTTCTGTTCTCTGTATCACTGTGCTTGTGTTTTGGTTTTGTTCTTGTTTTTTTGGATTCCACATGTAAGTGAGATCAATGGTCTTTATCTGTCTCTGACACTGCACTTAACATAACGCCCTCTAGATCCATCCATGTTGTCACAAATGGCAAGATTTCCTTCTCTTTCATGGCTAAGTAATACTCCATCGTGTGTACGTATCACATCTTCTTTACCCATTTCTCCATCGCTGGGCACTTAGGGTCCCATAGTGTCCCTGGATGATGGGCAGCAGTTGTACAGTTTTAAACAAGATAGTGAAATGGTGAGTTTGGCAAGCGGGTGTACCCCCATCTTCTGTCCCCTAAACACGTGCACACCTAACGTGCTTATAGACCCATCATGTTTCTAAATAGTAGTAGTTCTTACTGACTTGCTCTAAATTAAATCTAAACACTCAAGACTGCCTCAGGGATGGCCCCAGAGGCTCCCAGGACGGGAGATCGTTTCTTGCCCCAAGCCTACATGCTTTGGGGAGGGAGTTCTACCTGTACCCATATAGCTTGCAGTCACTACCTTCCCTATGAGGGCACTTGGACTCCCCACCTTTTTATCTTCATACTTAACACCTTTACATGAACCAGCAGGTGGGTGTGCCATGGATAAGGCAATAATGTTAATAATACATAATAATAATAAACAATACATATTTATACGTCGTAAGTCATTGGTGGTAGGACCATAATCAACTTCTACCCTTCCTCTTCTTACAAGTTTTCTGTACATGCTTCCATTAAAAATTTAGAAAAGGATCAAGAAGCAAATAAGATAGAGGGCCTAAATAGGAAGAAGAATGTCACATTTGGGCCAAATGCTTTTGCTGCCCTGCATGCTGTAGATGGTTCATGTTTCCTTCCAGTTCCTGAGCTGAACGTCCTGTCTTTGCCTTTCTTTCCGGAGTTGGATACAACTTAGGCACTTTCTTGGAACTATCAAAAAAAAAAAAAAAAATCCATCATCCTTCACATGTGTGAATTATTTAAGGGTAGCCAGCTCTAGAACACAAGACACTGAGTCCAGATAGAAAGCTTCTAAATCACTGGTTTGTAGACCAGGTGGCTCTCTGGAAGCAATATTTGGGCTTATTTTTGAGCTTATTGTTAATTGGTGGAATATTACACTCCCCACGGTAAACTAGTGATTACAAGACGGATCCCCCCTTCAGGAATTCATTACAATAAATGGCCTATTCTGCCTTCTGTTAATTGAATCTCCAGTCCATGATGCATCATGTTACTGTGCTCTAATAGAATGACATCTAATGACATCCATGCTTATGTAACTTCTGGTTGAGTGCTTTATGCTCCAGCCATGCTTATTTGTGAGTCATAATTGTATCTGTGTTAAAACACTGCTGCAAGCTGTGTGTGCCCGTGTGGGTGTTTTATGTATGGGTGTAGTCTACAGCCTAGGAAGCCAAACCTGTTGGTGAAGGGATTTTCACTTACCTAAGAGACGGATCTGAACATTTAATAGAAATCAGGTTAATTTCAACTGGTTATTTACATGTCAAGTAAGGTTAGCGCAAAAAAAAAAAAAAAAAAAAATGTAACCACACGGCAGGCCCCTTGCTCCTTCCCAGCTACTCTGGGAGTGGAGAGGAAAATCAAAGAATTCTTCTTCCAGGCAGGGCAGCCTGTGGTTAGTTCTCCGGTCTACCTGGTAAACAAAATGGGCTTCTCCAGCTCTAGACGAAGAGTAAAACTTTTTTTTTTCTTTCTTTGAGTAAACGATGGTGAGTAGTACGATAGATAAGAGGACAGAATCTGGATCCCGACCATCTTGCTAGCTGTGTGCCTTTGGGCGAAGTTTCCCTATCTGTAAAATGGGGTGATAATAGTGTCTATCTCATAGGGTTGCTCTAAGAATTAAACGGTTTAATACATTAAAAGAACCTGGCACCTATTTACAGTGGCACTCAAATAGCTGCCTTCTCTCGGAAGGGTTCAGCCAGGTTCCTAAGGCTGGAGCTCGAACCACACAAAGGAATGTGGTCCCAGCCTTCCTGAGCTGAGCCTTAAGAGGATGTCTCACATGGGTATCCTATCACTTGCTCTTTTCTTTCTATCCCTGTTGTCTGTGGTCTTCTCTTGTGGATCGCTGGGCAGTTCTGTCTTGTCCTTGAGACTTTGGTAAGGGAGATTCTTTCTTTTCCTGGAGTTAAGTGTTCATGCAGGCTGTGGTGTGTGTCTTTTATCAGATTCTGTTGTTTTCCACCCCCAGCCCCGCAGGCACCGGTGCCTCCTTGCCAGGGCTGATTCTTTTCATCTTGCTCAAGTTCGGGCAGCTCCGTCAAACCCCCTATTTGCTCTGACGGAGTGTGGGTGACTTCGTGACTGCCTTCCCACCTTATCTGAGACCAGTTTGTTTTCCCCAAAGTGCTATAATTGGCAGGCTGGGTGTTTCCTGTTTTTCTGCGCCCTGTGGGCATGGTAGGGGGGCTCAGCTGCGGCTTTGGGCCCTCTTCATCAGAAACCCCGAGCTCTGTGTGTGTTGCTATTTCAGAGTTCATTCCACCTGCTGGACTCCGTTTCCACAGGCCTGGGATCCCTTCTGCAATTCAGAAGGCGGCCCTTGAAGCTTTCCCATGCATGGCTTTCCAGTGGAATGTCTCACCCAATTTCTCCCCAGCATGGAGTTTCTTTCCCTGCAATCAGAAAAGATAAAGATAACCACACAGACCGGCTCTTTGCAGATTTGAGTGTTGATGCCAGTGCTTAGCATTTCGTGACCCCTGCGAGAAGGAGCTGGGGGGGGGGGGTGCGGTCAGCAAGCCTCCCAAGATGCCGGCCTGCTTGGCTCCCATGTCTTGTGTCCTTCCTGGAACACCTTTTTGAGGTTTATAGTATCGGAACGTGCTTCTTTCCTCATTTGACTGCTGCTCGTGAATTTCTGTTATTTTTTTTCGATGATTTCCTGAGGAATGATCTCTGAGGCAGCTTCACGCTCCAGGGTAATCCAGAAGTTGTATTTTTCCCTTTTAATATGAACAAGACCTGCTCCATATGCAGTAGAAACCTTGACCTTGTTAGGCTACGCCACATTTGTCTCTTCTTTGGCCTGGCTTTTTCTTTCTGGGGCTCTACACGTAAACCAGCAACCCGTCTGGTCTGAGCCATCTGGTCAAATGGCAGCACGTATTATCTCCAGCTTTCAAATCTCTCCCCGGTAACCGGGGTAATGGTGGAGCAGAGAATCATTTTTATGCCATACGACCTGACTGGCTCTAATCAGTCACAGAAGTTAGTCTCTCTCAAGAGCAGTGACGCCGTAGAGTGATGAGAGCCTGCTTTGGAGAAGCGCTGCCCGGGTTCCACTTCTGTCTCTACCCCTTTGTAGCTAGCTGTGCGGACTGGAGCAAGTCATTGAATTTCCTGTGCCTCTGTTTCCTCATCTGTAAGATGGGATGATGATAATTCCTCTTACCTGTTAGAGTTTCTGTGAAGCTTAAATGAGTGATTATAGGTGGTGGGTTTTAAAACAGTGCCCAACTCTGGCGCCTGGCTGGCTCAGAGGGTAGAGCATGTGGCTCTTGATCTCAGGGTCGTTGAGTTTGAGCCCCGTGTTCGGCATGGAGATTATTTAAAGAAATAAATAAACTTAAAAAAAAGGGAATTCAATGAAATGGTGCCTCGCTCATGGTAACTCTTCAGTATATGCAGTAGCTCTGATCTTTTCTACTCTGTCGTTGATTGTCTCACCGAGCTATTTCCAGCAATGGTCTTCAGTGACCAAGGGAGCAAATATACTTTAATTGAGGAAGAGTAAGTAGAAATATAACTTCTCTGCTGGTAGAGATAGGAGTGGGAAGGGTAAGAGTTGAAATAAAAGTGGGAAGCACTGAAGCTGTGTGATGGGCACATGGGCGTTTGGTTTGTATACCGTTTTCTCACTATTGTGCATATTCATTTTCCATAGCAAAAACTTAAAAACAAACAAGAGGGGCGCCTGGGTGTCTCTCTTGGTTACGTGTTGACTTTGGCTCAGGTCATGATCTCACGGTTTGTGGGTTTGAGCCCTGCGTCAGGCTCTGTGCTGACAGCTCGGGGCCCGGAGTCTGCTTTGGATTCTGTGTCTCCCTCTCACTCTGCCTCTCGCCCACTCACACTCTGTGTCTCTCTCTCTCTCAAAAATGAATAAGCATTTCAAAAATTAAAAGACAAAACAAGAGGTGAAAGGTCAGTGTGGATAATGTGCGGTGAGCTAGGAGCTCTCGTAAGATCTGGGTGGGAGGCCACGGTGTGCCAAGAGGCCCGGAAAACAGTCTGACAGGATAGATCAAGAACCCTGAAAATGTTTGTTCTAGTTACTATTGCTGCATGAAAACTTACCCAGAAACTTGGCTTAAAACACCATTTTATTATTAAAACAAAACGGGGCTCCTGGGTGGCTCAGTCGGTTAAGCAGCCGACTTCGGCTCAGGTCATGATCTCGTCGTTCGTGAGTTCAAGCCCCGCGTCGGGCTCTGTGCTGACAGCTCAGAGCCTGGAGCCTCTTCAGATTCTGTGACTCCCTCTCTCTGCCCTCCCTGGCTCACACTCTGTCTCTCTGTCTGTCTCTCTCAAAAATAAACATTAAAAAAAAAAAAAAAAGCCCACACCGTTTTATTAAGCTCACAGATTCTGTGCATCAGGAATCAAACGGTAGTGATGGGTAGTCTGTTTTGTGACTTGTGCGGCCTCAGCAGGTAATGCTTGAAAGCTGGGTAGCTGGAATCTTCTGAAGGTGTGTTCAGTCCCAAGTCTGGTGCCTGGACTGGTCTTAGGACTGTCTCCGGGGGTGCCTTTCTGGGCCTCCATGTGGGTTGGCCTCCTCTCAGCTTGGTGGCCTTGTGGTCGTCTGGTTGTCTCTGTGGTGGCTCAGGGCTCCAAATGCGAGTGCTCTGGCCATCGAAGTTCAGAGGTCACGCAGCATCAGTTCTGCTCAGTCTGTTGGTTCATGTTGTCACAAGTCTGTTCAGATCCAAGGAGAAGGGAAATAGACCCCAGCGCTCCATGGGAAGAGTGCCAGAGAGTCTGGGGATCATGAGTCAGAACTGCCTCAGTGTTTATGTCTATGACCCTGATTTTACCTCTGAGGAATTTATCTTAATGAAATCACTTGAAATGTGAACAAAGTTTTGTGTGCAAATATATATATATATATATATATATACACACATATACATACATATATATATACATATATATACATATACATACATATATATACATCTACATATATATTTCAGTATAATTTACAATAATGAAATATTAGAAATAAACTTTTTAAGAAATGTTTATTATTTAAAAAAAATTTTTAAATGTTTATTCATTTTTGAGAGAGAGAAACAGAGCATGAGTGAGAGAGGGGGAGAGAGAGAGGGAGACACAGAATCCAAAGCAGGCTCCAGGCTCTGAGCTGTCAGCACAGAGCCCAACGTGGGGCTCAAACCCATGAACCTTGAGATCATGACCTGAGCTAAAGTCAGATGCTTAACCAACTGAACCACCCAGGCGCCCCTAAATGTTTATTTTTGAGAGAGACAGAGACAGAGTGCGAGCAGGGGAGGGGCAGAGAGAGAAGGAGAGACGATCCAAAGCAGGCTCCAGGCTCCGAGCTGAGCTGTCAGCACAGAGCCCGACGCAGGGCTTGAAACCCACGAGCCATGAGATCATGACCTGAGTCGAAGTTGGATGCTTAACTGACTGAGCCACCCAGGCGCCCCTAGAAATAAACTTAATGACTCACAATAGGAATAAGAATAAACAAATGTTGGTGAACCACAAAGATCATGTGATAGTGCCAGTTTTTTTAGTGCAGGGTAAGTGTCCATATTTAAATTTAAAGTGATAAACGTAGGATTCATTTTGTATATAACATTTAATCGAAAATGTTTAAAAAAGTCTAAGTTGCTAAAAATTGCATAGACAAAGACAAGAGGGAAACATATTAAATATTAACGGTAACTATCTCCCAGCAGTGAGATTATGAGCACTTAAAATTTTTTCTTTGTCATTTTCTGCTTTTCCAAAAATTTCTGCAATTTGCATGTATTGCTTTTGTAATTACAAAAAAAAATCTGATTTATTGGATGCAATAAAAAAAATTGTGACTCTTAACCAATTTGCTTGTTATATTAAACTGAGAAAATACTTGCTGACTTGATGAAAACTTGCATTTATATGACCAAACGTACACCCTCTGGGCTCCAACAGGGGGATGGACTAAACAGTAGCGGGACTGGCAGCGTTTTTCTGAATCCAGTTTAGCCCCGTCCATGCCTCTTCCCTCACCCTGTCCCCTCCATTTTTAGGACTGAGAGAACTTGTCTGTGGAAGAGAGTGTGTGTGACACAGGACATTTGCACCTTCCCTGTCTGTTCAGTGAGCAGAAGACAGCACCAGGAAGCTAAACCCCAGCCCCCAAATCCCAGCTAAGAGTTTCCTCTGCAATGAACTTTGGTTCTTCGGTAGGCCTTTCTAGCTTTTTTCCTAGAACACATCCTCCTCCGCTACTCCATGGGCAGAGATCCTTCCATACCCAGATCCTCATACACTTTTCCCTGGGCCTCAGGGAGTCCTCTGCTCTGCGGACCACTGGCTCAGCTCACCTTTCCAAGGGCTGCCGACTGTTGCCCCTGGAGTCCTGTCATCTCTCCCTTGTCACTCCCTCCACATCTGCTGCACCTTTACCAGTGAGATGATGAGATTGGTTATAAGTGAGCGTTTGTCTCTGGCCTTATCAGAGGGCCTTCCTGGAGGCTGTCTGCCTGAAATCTGTAGCTCCCAGTAGCACCGAGTTGGCTATCTTTGCTCCCATCTCGGCCTCCACCTAAGTCAGATGACTGTACACTTGGTTCCAGCTGCCCCCAACTTGTCCTTGGCTCAAGTGAGCCTCTGATGATACCCTATGCCATCTTTCTTCCCCCCAGGCTACAGCCCCTTGGGACCCATCAATAAAAGTAACCGAATGATATACCTGAGTCCCACCATGCAATGTGGCTCTAGATACAGTTTCCTATAAACCTAAAATTTTTTTTTTTAATATTTATTTGTTTTTGAGAGAAAGAGAGAGAGAGCGGGCAAGTGTGCGCACAAGTCGGGGAGGGTCCGAGAGAGAGGGACACAGAATCCAAAGCAGGCTCCAGGCTCTGAGCTGTCAGCACAGAGCCGGACGCGGGGCTCAAACCCATGAACCGTGAGGTCATGACCTGAGTCAGATGCCCAACCAACTGAGCCACCCAGGTGCCCCTACAGTTTCCCATAATCTATATAATCTATTACTTGTTTAAAAAGATCTCATGGGGCACCTGGGTGGCTTAGTGGGTTGAGTGTCTGACTCTTGATTTCCACTCAGGTCATGATCTCCCCGTTCGTGAGATGGGGCCCTGACTCAGGATTCTCTCTCTCTGCCCTTCCCCCGTGCTGGTTCTTTCTCTCTTTCAAGAATAAACAAATAAACATTTAAAAAAATGAAAAGATCTCAAACATTTAATCAGTTACTACATTCACTAGGCAACACTTGAAATAAACTGGCTCAAAGCTATATATTATTACCAGTATTATTTTCGTAAATAGTCTCCTGGTCTGACTCACTGATAACAGTGCTCTCATATTAATATTAAATTCCTTAGGATAGTTTTAAAAACAGTTTAAGCAATCAAAACTACTCCTATTTTGTTTTAGATTACCTAGAATTAATACCATTGGGCTTTTTAACATAGCACAAAATCGTCTTCCGTGGGAGTTACCAGCACCAGCTGTCGACGTCTTTACTTTCTGTTTTGTTTGATGTTCTATGAACAGAGGATTAGAGGGAGAGACGAAATATAGTTTAGGATAGAAAGGGAAATGGTTTATGATGCAAACTCAGACTAATATGGTTAAAGCATTTGATCCTCTTAAAGGATTTGCAAATCGGGAAAGATTTTATTCTCCATTCCAGCCCAATTTTGACTACTAGATTGTTTATAAACTCAAAGAGGCCAAGGGTCATTTTTGCTACTTGCCACTCACAAATATTCTAGCTCTTCTGGAGACATGGTAAGGGCGCATAGTAGGATCGCTGCTTTGGTGATAGCTTGGCCGTGAGACTTGCATTGGCCAATGAGTTGTGAGCAGAAGTGAGAAGATGTATCGCTTCTGGGCGAAGCGTTGGGAAATGGGGTGTGCTTTGTGGTATTCTGTTCCACTGCTGGGTTGAAATGGGGCTTTTGTCACCCTGGGTCCCAAGTGCGTGGATAAGCAGAGTGTCCCCAACCTGCACCGGACATGTAGCAGGATAGAGAAATGCACTTAAGAAGCCACTGAGATTTCAGCGTTGTTTGTTACTGGAGCATAACTTAATCTGTAAGTTAAATAGGTAGGTAACTAGCTAATGGATAGGTATGTATGTAGATAGACAGATATACCGATGGTGAGATAAAAAATCAGATATCCTGGTAGTAGTTGTTCATGGGTAGGACACGAAGTCTAGGAATCATGACTTCAAAATTCCTACTCTAACATTGATTAACTAGTTTACTGGTCACTATCTTTGGTTATAACTTCCCTGCCTTCGGTCCATGTGATTTTGGATGTCCTGGGAACTAAGACCTGCTCCCTTCCTACTGGCCCTTCCCCAGCCCACCCAGGGTAAAAGTGGATATATATCATCTGAACTTGGCCAGTCAGATACTCTCCTGGCATCTGAATCTCCATACAGGTACACGGGATGGTTTGTGGAGTTGTATCATCTGTTGGCAAGGTTTAAGAAAAGAGTCTTTGGAACTTTGGTTTCTGCATTTCTTTTCTTTTTTTTTTTTCCTTTTGATGTTTGTTTATTTTTGAGAGACAGAGTGTGAGTGGGGGAAGGCACAGAGGATCTGAAGTGGGCTCCATGCTGCCAGCAGCGAGCCGGGTGGGGGCTCCAACTCATGAACCGTAAGATCACGATCTGAGCCAAAGTCGGACGCTCAACTGACCAAGCCACCCAGGCTTCTCAGCTTCTGTCTTTCTTGAGGCTTTAGGAGTTACTTTGCTTTTACGGGTATGCAGTTTCTTCTGTTCATTTTGTCTTTGGTTTAAGTTAGCCTGAATTGATTCGGGGGTTTGCAACAAAATTATTTTTTACTAACGCAACACGTATTGCTTGTTTAGTTTACAAGATTAATGAGAGAAAACATAACAAATTTGTTTTTGTCCTCTTGCCCACGAAGAGTTAAGTCATGGAAACTTTTTTGGCTTTTTATTCTTGCTTCTTTCAAGCTGGTTGTGATTATTCTTTTAAGAATGAACAGGACATGTATAATCAGCTAGTGCTGGGTGGAGGTGTGTGCATGTTTGTGTGGACACACTTGGTGTTGTGTGATAATTGGAACTTAAGCTGATATACACACGGACTCAGACACACTGGGAGTGGGTGAGTCAAGGTGATACAGGCTTGGGTGTGTGATGGTGAGAGAGGCGGGTCAATATCCTTGCATTCTGGCTAGCCGCCCACCATTGCATCCACACCTCCTAGTTATACATGAACATGTTATTTCTGGCTCCTTTCATGTCCCCAAGCAATGGGCCTCCCTCCCTAGCATTTTGGTCTGACGCTCTCCAGTACTTTTAATATAAAAGCTATTCCAGGCATAGTGTTCCCTCTCATTCCCCGTTCAATAAATATTTGTTGAGAAATTGCCACGTGTCAAGAGATGTGCCAGTTGCTGGGGATCCAAAGCAAGTAGGACAAGATTTGTCTTTAAGAAGACTACAGGTTCAGAAGGACCATGGGAAACAGACCCCTTTAGGGAGCCACCCAAGGTAAGTCTGGAAGTACACTCCCCACCCCCCACTTCCATGGGAGCAGGACTCCAGAGGTCATTAGTGCCACTCCCCAATATTTCTGGTTCTCTGCCTTCAGAGCACATGGTAGGATTGTACTTCCCTCCCCCTTGCAGTCAAAAGCAGCCATGTGACTTGCTTTGGCCCATAAGATATGAGAAGTAACGTATGTCACTCCTGAGAAAGTCTTTATGAACAAGTGCATGAATTTCTACGTTAGTGACCGGCCGTGTTCCAGATTGTATACATTGTACACAGGCTACATTCTGGTAGCCCGGGTCCCATGATAAGGGTGATTTGGAACACAGTTCCCCACACTGACCCAAGATAGACAGTAATGTAAACATGAAAAAAACTTTATTGTTTTAAGCCAGTGAAATTTGGGACTGTTTATTACCTCAGCATAATCTGACAGATACAGCGAACCTCTCCCAGACCCAGCAAGAGTTTCTGTGGCCCCGAAACTCTGTGGTTATCTAGACTGAGTTAGGACTGGGGTTCCTGGGTGAGCTGTAACACCAAATGAACAAAGGTAACAGTGAACTCAGTTTAACTAGAATTCCCAGAAGGAACAATCCTTTCAAGTTGAGTAATTCCCCCCCAATTCCCCCTTAGCTTCAAAGGGGCCGCCTCCCTGCGCCATGAAAGTCTTTGAAATAATAAAACCCAAGGGCAGACCTACTTGGCAACAGTAGGTCCATACCTGGTGGAAAAAAAAAAGAAAAAAAAGGACCACCCCTGAGAACCAGGATTGGAATTGTCTGCAACAAAACAGACCTGGAAGATGGGGGCAGGCTGGCGTGCCCTACTGAGAGTCTATAATCTTGAAATCTGGGCTTCCCTCTTTGCTCTGCATTTAGGATAAGTTGCTGAAGCCACTTTTGAGATGTATTTCAACAGGAAAAAATGGCGCAGACATCACCAGGAATTAAGAAAATGCAAAATAAAACAGCACAACGATCATTTTCTTCAGTTATTAATTTGGTGAGGTATTTTCAAGTGTCCTGTGTTGGCAAGGGTGATATAAATTGCTATGGTCTTTCTGCAGACCGATAAGGTAGCATATATCAAAACCCTTAAAAATATGTATGCTCATTAATGCCTTCTTCCATGGTAATAAAATTTTTAGCTGGGCTACTCAGAATAAAGATTATATTCCCAGCTTCCCCCACAGCTAAGAATGAGCATGTGATTAAGTTCTGGCTAGTGGGTTGAGAGCAGAGGTGATGTGGTGACCTCCAGATTGAGCTTCAAAAGGACAGATGTAAGGTCTCTTGCTTCCCCGTCCACCCCCTTTTTTTGTCCTTATGTCTGGAATACAGATCATATGGACAAGAGCACTATCTAGGGAAGACAAAGCCACAAGATAGAAAGAACTTGGGTCCTTGACATCATAGAGCAAAATCACCATACCAGCTCTGACTTTATCCCAGATAAAAATACATGTATGTTAATTAAGTCACAGCATGTGACACATGTGGCCCGAAATATCCTAACTAATGCATCAGAATCCCTACTTTTAGAGACTTATCCTCAGTCAGTAATTGAGGATATATGTAAAGATTTAAGCAACAGTGAAATTTATCACAGACCTTATGTGAAAGTTGCATATAAACTACTCGTGGCTCAGTTAAAGAAATTATAGCTTATTTATACTGTGGAATACCAGGAAGCTGTTCAAAATTATTACATTTTAGAATATTGCTGATGTAGAAAAACATGCATTTTTTGGGACTGCACATGTAAGACAAGAAAATGATTACCGGTGTCTACAATCTCAGCCTTTCCCTCTCGTCACCTGCAAAGAATTCAAACTGTGTCCTCTAGGTCTCTTTCCCTTCTCCCTCATTCTCTGTGGAAGGACCTGCCTTGCCAGACAAAGTTTCTTGGGCTTCTGCGATGAGAGCTGAGAGGGAAAGAAAAGGGGGAGAAAGTCGGGAGGCATGGTGGTTGGGGCTGGGAGGATATTTTGTGCAGGGTTTTGAGAAAGGAGAGGTGAGCCATTGCCTGTGGGATGGTGGGTGGAAAGGACAATGGGATTTGGAAAAGTCTGCCTGGGGCCATATGCCTCTTCAAGGTATTTGGGCTGAAATTATGTCAGGCTGCTGTGATATGCTGGCACTGAACCATGGGGCCTCTCAGTCGTGGACACAGAAATAGGTCCTGAAGATACACAGATATATATCAGATATCCAGGTGTGTGTGTGTGTGTGTGTGTGTGTGTGTGTGTGTGTGTGTGTTTTACCAGCTTTTCCTCTGGGTGGGTAAAATTCCATTTTCTGTTTTTTGCTTTCCTGCTAAGTACTTCCCCATTTGTAATTAAAAACAAATGCTTAGATTTGTTTTTTTGTTTTTTTTTAATGGTTACTGAGCCCTGCTAACAAAAGTGGAAACATAAATTCGTCCTGGCCTTTTCTGTCAGCACAGGAGAGGTAAGGGGAGAGGAGGTAAGCTTCCGCCTTCACCGGCCCCGTCTGTCAGCAGCACCCACCTCTGCCTGCCAGAAGGGACTGTGTGCCTCCCCCAACCAGTCCCTGAGCCAGTTAGGGTCTGGCCAGGCGGTGTGTGTCCCCAGCTCCCCAACCACCCAGTGGTGGAGGATGAGGGCACTTGGGAGTAGTCTGCTGCTTTATTTCTGGGGTGATGGGGCCATGGACACCTTCACGGGCACCCATTGCAGGCCCTCTCGCTATGTCCCCGAACCCTGACTGTAACCAACAGAACCCCTGCTCCCATTCCTGGTTTTTAAGAAATTGCCTGGGTTTTGTGGTAGGCCTGCCACTCAGCTGATTGGAAACCCGGTCGCCATGACTGTATCTATAAAGGGAGTGAACTCTGCCTCCGGAATTCTTGACCTATAGATGTGGCACATACCTGATGGCTTGAAAATGACAGCTTCACAGAACATTCTGTTGTCCCTTTGGCCCCACTTCATGGAATATTTGTGAGGAGCAGTGGCTGAAGTCCCAGGTTCTGACAGACTCGGTGTAGACAGGAAAGAGAGAATGGGGTTTTGGTAATCCACAACAGTGAGAGTTGATCGAATCACTTGCTTGACTCTTTTTAGCTATCCATGACCCCAGGGAGACATCCTGAAGTGCTCTGGGCGGCTAGAGAGAGAAAATATAAAGAGTATGGCGGGAACCCCTGTGCGCTATTGGTGGGAATGCAAATTGCTACAGCCACTGTGGGAAACAGTATGGAAGTTCCTCAAAAAACTCAAAATAGGAACATCATAGGCACTACTGGGTATTTACCCAAAGAAAATAGAAGCACTAATTCAAAAGGATACCTGCACTCCTGTGTTTGCAGCAGCGTTATTTGCATTAGCTAGGGTATGAAAGCGGCCCAAGTGTCCGTCGATAGAATATCACTCAGCCATAAAAATGAATGAGACCTGGCCATTTATGACAACATGGATGGACCTAGAGGGTACTACACTAAGTGAAATAGAAGTCAGGCAGAGAAAGACAAGTACCTTACAGGTGCACTTACATGTGTAATCTAGAAAACAAAACAAACGAATAAACAGACGACAGAATCAGGCCATTAAATACAGAGAACAAACTGATGGTTGCCAGAGCCATCTGGGGGCTACCTGCTGGAGGTTGCCTACCTACTGGGGGTAGGTGGGGGGATGGGCAAAATGGGTGAAGGGGAGTGGGAGATACAGGCTTCCAGCTGTGGAATGAATAAGTGATGGGAATAAAAGATACAGCGTAGGGAGTATAGTCAATGATGTTGTAACAGCACTGTACGGTGCCCGATGGGGCTACCCTCCTGGCAGGCATGGCATGATGTCTAGAATTGTTGAATCACTGTATTATACACCTGCAATTAATATAACATTACATGTCAACTACACTCAGGTTGAAGATAGAGTGTGGCAACGAAGGTCATGCCATCTATAGAGGATCCCCTTTAACTGGCTGCAGTGTTTAGAGACTTCATACCAAGCCTTTGCTCCATGAAGTGTGTCCCCAGGATTGACCCGGAGCTTATTCCACAGGTACAGTTGTAGTTCCGGGGTAGATGGGAGAATGAACGAGAGGATTCGTAATTGCTGCGGAAGGAATACATCGGCGGGTCATCTGGCAGGTATTAGTCCGCCGTGGGCCACTAAACCGCCCGGTCATCTGGGTGACAGGTGGCGTAGTTCTTGAGGAATTGCTTCCCAGGTCTGCTAGCACATGTAACCGTGTTGGTGCAGGTGCTGGGCGGAGGGCCCCTGGACCTGAATGGCAGGGTTTTAATAAGGATCTGTAGGAGTCTCTGAGGATTCCACGGGGCTGGAAAATTCCCCACCTGGAAAAGACCACTGACTTGATAGCCGTCTGAGGATGTGTCCATGTTGCATAAAAACAGAATATACTGCCCTTAAAGATCCATGGGTAGTAAAAGTCCGAGTTGTTTCTTAGCACTGCATATGAGTGGGTAATGGGAACAGAAAACTTTTTTTTTTATTTACAAGAAAATATTTTTTAGACGTTTATTTATTATTGAGAGACAGTGAGAGATAGAGCATGAGCATGGGAGGGGCAGAGAGAGGGGGAGACACAGAATCGGAAGTAAGCTCCAGGCTCCGAGCTGTCAGCACGGAGCCCGATGCGGAGCTCGAACCCACAAACCGCGAGACCGTGACCTGAGCGGAAGTCGGACGCCCAACCGACTGAGCCACCCAGGCGCCCCGGGAACAGAAAACTTTCTTAGGCAGGATCGTCTATGTATTTGCAGGAATCAGTGCAAAATGAAAACAAGTCCCCTTGTTCAAAATGTATTAAGACTTTCAACACAGAAACTGTAGAGCATTAAGTCAAACATGGAGTCCTTCTAAGCATGAGGCCCTTGTGAATGTATCTAGGTTGCACACCCGTGAAGCCAGCTCTGTTTTAAAAATTCCCAAGACAGTCTTTGAGATTAGCTGAAGACAGAGAGGACGAGAGCAGGGTTGAACTGTAACAATCATTGCTGACATTATTCTCTTAACTTCTTTTTAAAACAATTTTTTAATGTTTATTTTTGAGAGAGAGCGAGCGAGCACATGAGCGGGGGAGGGGCAGAGAGAGAGGGAGACACAGAATCCGATGCAGGCTCCAGGCTCTGAGCTGTCAGCACAGAACCTGACG
The DNA here is from genome assembly GCF_023721935.1 of Panthera uncia. NCBI lineage: Eukaryota > Metazoa > Chordata > Mammalia > Carnivora > Felidae > Panthera > Panthera uncia. Next base: position 8,347,834 of record NW_026057581.1, read on the forward strand.
TGGGGCTCGAACTCACAGGCCGTGAGATCATGACCTGAGCCGAAGTCAGACGCTTACCTGACTGAGCCACCCAGGTGACCCTGTTTCCTGCTTTTAATCTCTATGGCTTTACTAGGTATTTCCTTACGGGCTATAAAATTTGCCCATAGGCTCCCCCTAGCCACCAATTCATTTCCCTCGTTTCCTTAACAGCCAAACTTCTCAGAAGACCAGGCTACAATTGCTATGTCTACTTTTATTCTGATTAGACAGACATCCACATTTTTAAAATCAAATTTTAATCCCCCACGAACCCACCAGATCTTACCAGCAGGGACCACATGTATAAGTTAGGGGTGCTTCTAACTACAAGTAACAGAGAATCTGGCATTCAGTGTCCTAGACCCACAAGAGTGTGTTAACTTTTCTCACGTTCTAGGAGGTCTGGAGATAGACAGTTGCAGGTGTTGGTTTAACAGATCAACAACGTCACGCCCAACATCATGCTTTTATCACATGGTTGTAAGATTTCCCCTACTCCCACCCTGCTCAGCTCCTAGAATCAAGGCTGGAACAAGGGAGAAAGAGGAATGCTAGATGGGGAAAGATTGTCCTACTCCACAATGTCTGAAGTCTCAGCTGGGAACACTTGAAGTCTCGATTCAGTCATGGACTGTCACTGAGAGATGTCCTGCCTCCTGTGTCTCGTGGTTGGTGCTGTTGGCTGGGACCTCCATGGTGCTGTCATCCAGAACATGTAGACACAGTCTCTCCGTGAGGTCTCTTGGCAGAGGCTAGCTTGGGCTTCCACACGGCATGGCTGCTGGCTTCCAGAAGCACGTATACCAAAAGAACAGGTGGAAACGCATAGCATTTTCATGATCTACCCTCATATGTCACAGTGCCATTTCCACTGCACCCTGTTGGCTAAGACTAAAAATAAACTCATTCCAGGGTCAAGGGTGGAGGACATTGATTCTATCTCTTAATGGGAGGCGTTTTACAGTCGTGTTATTAAGAAGAGCACACTGGGTGGGAGATATTGTGGCCGTCTTTGAAAAATACAATCTACCACGAACCCTTTTATTAAGAAAGCAACACTTTCGCAGAAACCACCCGGCAAAGGTGCAGTTTTATCTCTTTGAACCCATCTAGGTCACATGTGCGCTTAGTTGGTAGGGAGGGTGAGAAAGAGAGCATTTGACTTTCAAGTCTATTTAGTGGAAGCTGGTGTGGGGAGGGGAAGGCACGACTGTTAGGTAGGCAATCAGCAAGGTCTGTCACACTCCCGCCCACGCCAGATTCAACTACTCCCTCCTCTCTGCTCTTTGTTCTCTGTACAGGCTTCTATATGGCACCTATAAAATTTTTACTGCATTCATTCATTTGTTTCTTTCAGCTATGTTCCAAGCCCTTTATATGCAGGGACTGTGAATTATCTGTCTTAGCATCTCCAAGGTCTATTGCTATGCCGGGCACAGGGGAACATTTAATAAAACCCTTCTTGAAGAAATGACAGGTTAGGTTCTAGAATTTCCTGAGTAGAATAACTTACGGACTGAGATGTTTGGGGTCCAAGACCATGAGTTGTTTTAACGGAAAGACACAAAGAAGTCCACCCTCAGTATCAACAATAGCTAAATTGCCTGGTGGCTTCCAGACAGCAAAGGAAGGACCCAGAGGCCCAGAAGATACTTTTGACTAATAATCATCCTGACTGCCTTGTTTCATGTAAAGTGGTTTTCCCAACATCATTCTATTTGTTACTCATAACCACTTTGAAGATTCAGAAGGGCAGATTTGCCATTTTGCAAAAGTATCTCAGATTTAGGGTAAGTGACTTGTTCAGGCTAATATGTGGAGGAAAGCATGGTAATTTCGTTTTAAATTAACCACACATACAGTTGAAGTCTGGAAGTCTGTGTGATGCAATCAAAGCACTTACTGCCTACTTGGATTGGATTTGGCTCTAATTGCGGGTGCAGCTTCTGAAAATAACCATGAAGTTTAAAATTACAAGTTTACATACACCCATCGAATATATATAATATTATATATATATAGGCATTAAGATATGCACACACAGATACACACGTAGAAATATATATCAAACCAGGTGCCATTTACCTGGAAGCTATTTGACAGGATTATGTAAAACGGTATTCTAGAAACATGGCTATGATTTTCCTTAAACATAATTTTCTCTCTAAAGTGAGGGTAGATTGATGTCTGTTTGAAAAGGTGATTTCATCCAGTTCTTGAATGCCTGGCTTATAGCCGCGGCCGTGGTGCATGTATGTAAGAACAGTATTCTGTCTCCTGAAGAAGGAGCTGGGCAGATCTGTAAAAGGTGTTAGCTCAGCACCACACAGTCTTTGCTAAGGTGCTGGGAGAGCCACACACGGGAATGCTGAACCATAGCAGTCAGACCGGACATCAAGGAATCAGGATGTGCAACAGGGATTCTGTAAGTAAAGGAAGGAAGGCTACCCAGGGTCCTCCTAAAGACGTTCCTGCATTTCCCTAGGAGATAACCCCCGCTGGGGTGATGAATGTGTACGTTCAGACGAGGGATCCAGAAGCGGAGGAATGACGCTTTCCAGAAGGACATGTCAGGGTTAATTATGAAGGAAGTAACTAAAGTACAGAAGACCAGGTGAGTCAGTATTCCTTATGGCCTGTTTTAAGAACAAGTGTTTGCCAATCTGTAGATAGAGTCAATACTATTTCAAACAAATAGTTTGGATCTTTACCATCTCAACCCAATAATTAATGGTAAATGTCGTGATGGCTCTCCACATTTCTTCTACAGTATTTATCTTAGTTTTCCTGTGCAAGAGTATCTGTATATAAACGCTAACTGCTCCAGGACTGTGGACGACGGGGACTCTGTCTTATTTATCTCTGTGTCTAGCAGAGACTCAGCACATGGCTTTGTACTTAGTAGCTTAGTAAATGTTGTTTGAATCGAATAGTTCTGTGTAGAGGCTGCAAAGGCAGATAATAGAGAGCAGGTCCTTGACTTAATTAGGTTCAATCAATATGTCATAAAATTCCCAGGGTAATTCAATTACAGGTCCAGGCTATGAAGGTAAGAGCAGTGTCTAAAAAACAGCCAGGATCATTATCTATCTCTTAGCATTCGGAAGAACTTGACCCCCATATCCTGATGCTGGCAGGAAGTGAAACAAAGATCTTGCTGGCAATTTAAGGGGCAGCCTTCTACAATCATACTTGAGATGCATTTTTTAAAAAAGTTTATTTATTTTTGAGAGAGAGAGAAAGAGAGCAGGGGAGGGGCATAGAGAGAGGAGGAGAGAGGATCCCAAGCATGCTCAGTGCTGTCAGCTCAGAGCCCGATGCAGGGCTTGAACTCATGAACCGTGAGATCATGACCTGAGCCGAAATCAAGAGGTGGACATTTAACTGACTGAGCCACCCAGGTGCCCCGAAATGCATTCTGAAGCATGCTCCATGCTTTTAGCAGCTTTTTAAGAGTAGCGATATCCAACAAACAAGTATATTCCTGGTAGACCAGATCTTTGATATGGCATAAGATATAATTACCAGTACCCAGAAGTCAGACACGTCACACGCAGAATACCTTTATGTCCCTGACTGATGCCTATTATAATGCTGCGTGACAACCGTGATAAGGGTGAGTGAACCTTGAACTGACTGGCAAATGAAAAATTACTTTTCATTTTGTGAAAGCCCTGGATGGATGGCAATGTCTCAGACTCCTGTCTTCTTCCTTATTTGATCATCATGATCTCTGACACCTGAATGTTAGGCCAAAGATTAAAGTTGTGCTTTACCAGGGGCGCCTGGCTGGCTCGGTCCGTAGAGCACGTGACTCTTGATCTTGGGGTTGTGAGTTTGAGCCCCACGCTGGGTGCAGAGATCACTTCAAGATAAAATCTTAAAAACATTGTCTTCACTGTCCGTCTCTAGCACTGCCTCCTATTATTGTGGCATCCAACCGATGGCAGATCGGACGGCCACCCGCTTCAGTTGTACTATTTCTCAAAGCTTCAACTGTCACCTCGGAAAGTGGCCTGCATCCTCCAAGCTTGTCCTCCCCAGCCTGCACCTCTTCTCTGAGTCCAATTCCATTCATTAATTCCTTTAAAACGGATTTATTTAGCATCTACTGGTGTGTGTTTGGTGCTGGAGATACAGGAAGGCATGATCTCCTCCCTTCAGGAGCTCACAGACTGTGAGGGGGGTGGAAAAGTAACACCGGAGTTGGGGAAGGGACTTTCCACAGGAGACGACCTTCCTATGGTCATTCGCACCTGCCGAAGGCCCAACGTTTTGAATAAATAATTAATAATTTTCTCTCCAAAACGTACGTTGCTTCCTAATTTCCCCCATCCTGCTGTATAGCACTACTATTCAGTTCCCCAGCGATTTAAGTGTAAAACCTGGTGTTTCCGTTTCTTCAACCCCCTGGAGCCACTCGCCATTGGGTCTTGTTGGCTCCCACCTCTCATTTGAGGTCCCCAGAGCCTTGGGGACAAGACAATCATGCCCGGAGACTTTGGCTGTTACCTCTTCACCGGCACCTGGCATTGTCAAAGTTAAACAAAAAACAAAACAAGCTCACTGGCTCCAGCCACCCACTCGTCCACACCCCATCACCTCACTTGCGGGTTACTGAGCTAGCCTCCCAGCTAGCCCGGGCCTGCCGAGACGGTCGCCCTGGAGATGTTCCTGGCGACTGGCTGGCTTGATCATGTGGCTTTAGGATGAAGGGGGCAGGAAGAAGAAAACAGCTCCACAGACCTGTGAAATCGTCTGCCATCAATATGCGTGGGTATAACAGCAAGGGGCGTAGGCGGACAGGGGTCCGTAGCAATTCACCAGAAATAACCAACCCGGAAGCAGTGATGGCCTGAGGGACAAGAGGCCCAGGTAAAGAGAGCAAGGCAAACGTACTGATTTCCCGTGGCTGTTGTAGCAAATTGCCATACACGTGAGAGTTTAAAGCAACTAAAGTTTATTTTGTCACAGTTCCGGAGACCCGGAAGTCGGAAATCAGCATCACCGGGTCAGGTGTCAGCTGGGCCCCTGTCTCTCCAGAGGCTGGAGGGGTGAATCTTGCCTCTTCTGGCTTCTGCAGGCTGCTGCTCCTTGGCTGGGAGCTGTATCGCTCCCGTCTCCGGCTCCACGGTCACACCGCCTTCCCCTTTTCTGTGTGTGTTTTCACCCTCTGCTTCTGTCTCATAAGGATACGTGTGGTTGCATTTAGGACCCATCCCAATTGTCCAGGATAATGTCCCCATGTCAAGATCCTTAATTTCATATGCGTGCAGAGGTCTTCTTTTTTGCCACCTACAGTAACAGCCACACGTTCTGGAGATTAGGGTGCGGGTATCTTTTTGGGGAGTGGGGTGGGGGGGTGCAGGCTTTATTCAGCCTATTGCAGTAATCAACAAAGTAATTTTAAAATCATGACTCTGGCTTATAAATCTGACCTCGTGGTTGTTTTAGGAGTAGAGCTGGGTTTTGGCTACGCGGATGAGGCACGGGGTATTTCTTTCCAGGGAAACAGCATGAGCAAAGGCCCGGGGGCAGGTGTGAGGATGTAGGGAAGAGAATGGAGACAAGGCCAATTGGACTGGAAATGTCCCCCATATTTTGTCATAGTGGGCACTCAGACTGGCTACGTAATCAAAGAGGGATGAGATAACAAGAGCTGGAGCAGCTGGGGGCTGCTTCTGATAGAGGGAGAAGCCTCCTGTCGGAGGACTGGTCTGCTCTCTCGTAAAGGCCAGTCCATTCCTAACTGAGAAGCCTCACGCAGAAGCTTCACTTAATGGTCTAGGTGCCTAAATGCCACCTCAGACATTGCTCTCCACGTGTTACTAACACGTTGGGCCTCAGAAAAAACCGTGAGTAAGATCTAATCCCCACCACAGCCCACCAGGTCGTGTAGGATTTGGCCTCTGGATGCCTCTTCAAGATCCCTTCTTATCATTTTTCTCACTACCCACCCACCGGCCCCCTTTCCTTGAAGATGTCAAGCTCAGTGCTGCTTCAGGATCTTTGGATGTGCTGGGGTGTTTTTGTTTTTTGTTTTTTGTTTTGTTTTTTTGTTGTTTGTTGTTTGTTTTTCCAAATGGTCTTCCCAACATGGGCAGGGCTGATCCTACCTCATCCTTCTAATCCTGCCCTCAACGTCATTGTTTGCCAGAAGATCCTCTCTGGCCACCCTATTTAAAGTAGGTCCTCCATCATTGGGCCAGCTAGCTTCCTCGAAGCACTCGTTACCGTTTGCAATGACACGTATTTACTCTCGCACTTACTTAGTGGCTGTCTCGTAATCTTCTAATCTTCTTGAAGGAAAACCGTTTCTCTGATTTCACATACTCAACAAGTATTTGTTGAGCACTCGCAATGTGTCGGGGGCCGTACCGGGTGCTGGGAGACAGCGATGAATGAAAAGGTGCCATCGCTATCGTCAGAGAGCTCCCGTTCCTGGGGGAGGCATGTAATAAATGGGCAAGTGAATATACAACATATCAGGAGGTGATGAGCACTACAGAGAAAAAAGTGAGCAGGGTGAGGGTATATAACAGTCTGGTGCAGAGCACTGCTTTTTCTTTTATTTATTTATTTATTTATTTATTTTAAATGTTTTATTTATTTTTGAGACAAAGAGAGACAGAGCCATGAGCAGGGGAGGGGCAGAGAGAGAGAGGGAGACACAGAATCCGAAGCAGGCTCCAGGCTCCGAGCTGTCGCAGGGCTCGAACTCATAAACCGCGAGGTCTTGACCTGAGCCAAAGTCGGATGCTGAACCGACTGAGCCGCCCAGGCGCCCCTAATTTATCCAGTGCTCATCCCAATAGAGTGTTGCTTTTAACGAGGTGGTCAGGGAAGGCTTCCTGGAGAAGGTGACATCTGAGCAGAAACCTGAGAAGAGTAAGGGAGCGAGCCAGGCAGATGTCTGGGAGAAGAGTTTTCTGACAAGAGCAAATTCAAAGCCTCAGAAACGGGAGCCGTTTGGCCCAGGTGCTTAAGGAAAGCCGTGGCCGCACCGGAGACAGCAGGGCAGGACGTGGTTGGCCTGGCAGATGCAATAAATTCTTGGAGAGAGATGGAAGTTGTTGAAGGGCTCTGAGCACCGGAATCATCTGCTACAGCTTACATGTTTCAAGGGTTGCCCTGGCTTCTGACTTGAGAATAGACAGCCTGGAAAGGCAAGGAGAACAGAAGGGGGGTGGGGCATGAGGAAACTGGTGCAAGAATCGCGCATATATGAAGACAGTGGCTCGGCCCAAGGGGTAGGGCTGAGATGAGGACGATGGTCAGAACGTGGGCATATTTTGAGGTACAGCTGATAGGAGTCGATGCCACACTAGGAGTGGGATGTGAGAGGAAGTGGAGTTGAGGACAACTCCAATGTTCTTGTAACCTGAACAACTGGAAGGATGCATTCTCTCCCTATTCCGAGCTGGAGCAGATTTTGGAGGAGAAACCAGAATTTAGCTTTGGGTATGTGATACTGGGGATGCCCGTGAGCCATCCAAGTGGAAATGTTGAAGAGAGAGACAGATATGGCAGTCTGGGGTCCAAGTGAGAGGTTAGGACCAGGCCAAGTCACGAAGAGGGGCTGTTGTCAGTGCACAGATTATATTTATAGCCATTGGAACAGAGCGAGAACGTGGGGACTTTGCGACAATTAAAAAGACAAGGCCTGCAGACTGAGGGGATGCCAATATTCAGAGATCAGGGCCGCTAGGAGCTAGTTAAGAGGATGAAGGACTGGACAGTAAAAAGGGGAAGAAATAAGATAAAGTCATGTGTAGGGGCCACGTGAAGCAAGTTTTTCCCAGAAGGAAGGAGCCAGGGGCTCATCGAATGCGGCAGACAGAGCCAGATGTCGGTTCTGTTAGCTCTTCTCTTCAGTGCTGGGCGTGTAGATGTCATACAAATATGCACTGAGTGACTACAGAGAGAGGTGCAGCTGTGTCCTTACTAAGCTAATAAGGGACGAACTTTCTACCGTCAGAGGTAGAGCCCTAACAGGTGTTTTGATCTAGAGGAGAGGATCTTAACACGGAGTTCAGAGCTCACTAAGACAGAAAAGCTCAAGAAGCTTTCACGGAGACCCCATCCCTCCATGGTGCCGGCTGGGGAAGAACACAGGGAGTTAAGAGTTTCTGGCTCTCGACACAGGGAGGAACCATAAGGTGGCGATGGGGGTGGGGAAGGACGAGGAGAGCTTCTCTACTGCCGAAGTGAGGATACGTGTCTGGGAAGAAGAGAGACGAGAGTTCCCTAACAGATCCCACGAGGGATGAAGGGAATGTTCAATTATCTTCGCCTAAGCCATCACCCTCCTTCTCAGCACAGAAGCTGACTCCTCTGTGATCAGCCAGAGGTCAGGTCCCCAGCCAGTTGACAAACCACAGTGGGGGTGGCCGGACCTTCACGAGCTGGGACTCTTTGAACAAATGGACCCATCAATTTGCTTAAAACAGCGCCGTCCAATAGGAATATACTGTGAGCCACATATGGAATCGAAAATGCTTAGTAGTCATATTACGAAGTGAAAAAGATTAAATGGAATGAATTTTATTTTTATTTTTATTTTTTTAAATTTATTATTACGTTTTAAAGTCCGGCAAGGGAGAAGAAGCATTCTCTTTGAAGGACACTTTTAAAAATTTATTTAATGTTTTTATTTATTCATTTTGAGAAAGAGAGAGAGAGAGAAAGAGAGCACAAGCTGGGAGGAACAGAGAGAAAGGGAGAGAGAGAATCCCAAGCAGGCTCTGCACTACCAGCACAGAGCCCGAGGCGGGGCTCGAACTCACGACCCGTGAGGCCATGACCTGAGCTGAAATCAAGAGTCAGATGCTTAACCGACTAAGCCACCCAGGTGCCCCAGTGGGAATTACTTTTAATAATGTTTTATTTAACCCAACATATCCCAAGTCTTATCATTCTGGCATGTAACCAATGCTCAAAATATCAAAGAGACATTTTACGTTCTTTTTCCCTTTTGTCATGAGCCCTTCAAATCAAACCAATGGCACGTCTCAGTTCAGACCAGCCACATTTTAAGGGCTCGGGAGCCCCAGTCAGCTAGGGGCCGCCATACATCCCACAGCGCTGGTCAAACACTTTGCAAGCCAGTCACACACATACCTTTCCAATGTACTATTGGTGCCTAAGTTCAAAGTTCAAAACTGCATTAGCCAGCCTTATGTCCAACGCGTGCAGTTACTAGCTTCTTCTGGGGACGTCTGGAGACTGAAGGAAGAAGGTCCCAGGGCTTTGGGCCCCAGGAAGAGGAAATTGTGCATGTAGTGTCCTTCTTCCTACCCTTCTAGACTATCTTCCCTAGATGCCTGTAGTCCCCATGCTTCCTGCTTAGAATCCTCGGTTCCACGGAAAGAACTGGATGTATAAACTAGCTCCCGTGAAACCCCGATGTCAGCAGAAAGAAGAAAACAAACACTGTGTAAGCTCCCACCTTTTCCTGGTTCATTCCCAAGGCTTCATAGTCCTAAAAATGCTCCCTCTCCTTCCCTCATGCCGGCTGCCACAGATGCCCCATGTCTGGGGAAGGCCTGTGCCCACGTGAGTCCCTGGGGGAGTTGCAGGCTCTCAGCAGGTGGAGGCCTGCATATATGAATTATGAGTGACCCAATGGGCCCCATGTCCTGCAATGCTTACAGTTTATTTTTATTTCTTTTTTATTTTTGAGAGAGAGATACAGAGAGAGAGAGAGAGAGAGAGAGAGAGAGAGAGACAGAATCCAAAGCAGGCTCCAGGCTCTGAGCTGTCAGCACAGAGCCCGATGTGGAGCTCGAACTCACAAACTGCAGGATCATGACCTGAGCCAAAGTCGGACGCCCAACTGACTGAGCCACACAGGCGCCCCCTGAAATGCTTACATTTTCAACAGTTATGCCTGGGGAGAAGGATATTCAATTCAAAGAAATAAACATGTAATGGTGGAATTTTAGGTACCATTGATCCTGCATTCAGGAGAGGGGATATTTTTTGGATGACAGCATCCAGGGGTTCTCAGCGTAGTGAGCTGCTTGGTTGCCTAATCCCACGTCCCTTCCTTCTTTCTGCAAGGATTGTTTGGACCCTGCTTGTAGGCTCAGTGTTTCTTGAGCTGGAAATTGAGGCCAGTAAGTCAACACCTCATAGTTGGTCCTTCTCTGAACCTGAACTCTTTTTTTTTAAAGTTTATTTATTATTTTGAGAGAGAGAGAGCACAAGAATGAGCAGGGGAGGGACAGAAAGAGAGGGAGAGAGAGCATGCCAACCAGGCTCTGCACAGTCTTTGCAGAGCCTGATGCAGGGCTCCAAGTCAAGAACTGTGAGATCATGACCTGAGCTGAAATCGAGTCGGACCCTCCCCCAACTGTCAGACATCCAGGTGCCCCTGAACTCCTGTTTTTAGAAATCGAGTCCTCACTTTTTCCACAGGACCAAGCCCATTCCTCTTTCCTGCCTTTCTCAACACCATCCAGCTCTTAAACCTGCAGGCTGAGCACCACCCATTCCCTTTGGTAATCCGGGCCAGCCTGGCAGCGTATTAAATTTCTATTTGCCTTGTTCCCTATAGGTGTGGTTTGGACTGAGTCTTAATGGTAGTAATAGTTCTGTTTATGGAGCATCTGTAATGGTGGTAGGCACTGGGAGAGCGTGGTGCTTCATACACATTACGTCATTAATCTTCACGACTGTGCTAAGTGCATGTTGTCATCCCCAGCTTAACGATGAGGCAACCACAACTCAGAGATCTTAATTAACTAGCTGACGATCTCATGGCCAGCAAGTGGTGGGATCAAGATTAAAACCCCCATGCGTCTGAGTCCAGAGTATACATCAGATGCCACCACCACACATTCTTGCCGTGCTGGCCGATAATTTGGTAGGGCTTGGGTAGGTCCAACACGCTCAAGCTTCCCTTCTTGCCTCGCGTGCGTGTGCCTTGTCTGCTTCTGGCCTCGACCCTGACTTTTACCCCTGGGACTGAAGTTCGCTGTGACCCCAGTCTACTTCACTGAGACCCTTACATCCTGCCCCGAGAGCTTGCCTACCTCCTGTCCCCCAAGGCTGCACCTGTTCCTTCCAGCTGCTAGACGCAGTCTTGTGACCCATGAAGCCTCCGGCTTGACGGCATTCGTGATCTCTACCTGGAGATGGTTGCTGCCTGAACCATCAGCTCCTTTTTAAATGGCTCCAGCACAAGTATGTCAGCGCACGTTGGGACTGCTCCGCGTAATGCTACCATAGGGACTTGCACGGTGGCATGAAATTGCTACGAGAGAGGTGCTGTGTGCCCAACTTTCCACTTTTCACGTCTTTTCCCCATAATTTCGTGATCTCCCATGGGGCTTGCTAGCTAGTTATTTATTTATTTATTTATTTATTTATTTATTTATTTAACGTATTTATTTTTTAAATTTACACCCAAGTTAGTTAGCATAGAGTGCAGTAATGCTTTCAGGAGTAGAACCCAGGGATTCATCCCCTACATATAACACCCAGGGCTCATCCCATCAAGTGTCCTCCGTAATGCCCCTTGCCCATTTAGCCCATCCCTCCACCCACAACCCCCCTAGCAACCCTCAGTTCATTCTCTATACTTAAGAGTCTCTTAGGTTTTGTCCGCCTCCCTGTTTTATATTATTTTTGCTTCCCTTTCCTTCTGTTCATGTGTTTTGTGGCTTCAATTCCACATATGAGTGAAATCATTCCCATCGGGCTCTTTAACTCGAAACCTATTCTCGGTCAAACTCCTGTTTTGTGACCCTGTTTTGGATTCACTCTCTAAGATGTCACACGATTCCCAGTCTCTGCCTTCAACTTCACCTACCGTAACCACGGCTGGGGACAACGTCCATGCCCCGGTGATCTACCATAATTTGTGGGATTTGCCCCCGTGTTTTTCCCTGGCTTCTGCCTATCAGAGGAGGTGGGGATCAGCCTCCTGCTGGCAGATTTGAACACTGTAACCAACCCATGTCAGACCCTAGTTTGTGGTTCGGACAGCCGGTTCTTCTCCTTGGGGCCATGCCCAAAACCACATGAATCCCTCTTGCTTGGTTATTGCCAGTTTTCAGCTCATTCTTCCAGTGCTCACCCACCATTGAGGTTCTAGCATGCCCAGTAGCCAAATCAGCCCAGATTATAGCGCCCACTTTCCCCCGACGTTCAGAGAGTCCCTGCCTACACTGCTGTGCCCTGTTCTTGCCCCAAGACCCCCTTTCTCTAGAGCTACAGACTGCATGGGCTTGCCAGGACCCAATGCCTGGCTTTCCCTACCACGCTGCCCTCACTGCTATCAGTCCGTCCACATATGGACCTCGCTAACACCAACTGCCTGCTTGGATTGCTGTTGCCCCACACCCCCTTGGAGCACCGCCAGCTGGCCAGACACCCAGCCAGGCCCAGCCCCTGCCTCCCTTGACACTCCCTGCCTTGTCACCCCTGTTGCCCCGATCGTGTGTTCCACTCACCAGTCTGTCTGCTGTCTGGTCCTGGCCGTTCCTCACCTGGCCTCTCTCCCCGGCTCTGATATTTAAAATCCAGTTGCTATGAAGGGACCGACTGCCTGCAGCACGGGGCACAGCTCCTCACACGGGCTTCTAGAGACTTCCAGAGGCTTCATATGTGTACATCATCTCCTGAATTAGGTTTGGAGTTCCTTTAGGTTAATAAGTGTGTTTTATGCCGACCTACTTTAATGTCTATTGAGTTCTTATTGTGTCCTTAGCCCTGTGCTGGGTCCTAGGGTGGGGGTGAGTGGGCGGGGTAAGCACAGAACAGAATCATGAATCAACAAGTGGCCTTATACCTGGAATAAGCCTTTGAAAAGACACTTGTCCTTGAAGTTTGTGTCTGATATCGGCTCCGGATGGTAGAGCTTGTTGCTGATCTTGACCTTGTATCCAAGTTCACTGCTTCCCTGATGTATGTTCGGTACCTTGTGCATATCTGGGATTTAAACCCTTGGTACATGTGTCTCAGTCGCTTCATGGGTGAGGCTGAGAACATGTGTATAGAAGAGAAATCCACTGGTTTGAGAATCTGCAAGACCATCAGGTTCTGATCCATGCGGGGTATTAATGTATAAGAGCTATTTCAGGATTTCTCTAGAGACTGGCCAAGAGTCCTAAACCAGTTGTCTTGCTGGTCTGACGGGGCTGGGAAGTTCCGAGCCTTAGGACCCACTTTCCTTTCTTACTCAATGTTTTCCTTCTAGAACACTGTGGGTTGTTAGTTGCCTTGAGTTGGAACACGGTTTGCATTCACAACGGCAAGTTTATTCATCCTTTTAATCGATGCATGGTTTTTTGTGTTTTTTTTTTGTACATAGTTCTCAATTCTTTAAGAGGTGACAACAAATTTTGGTTTTCTACTGTCATGTGAGAACATTAGGCCTCAGCAAAGCGTTGCTGGGTAAGGAACATAAAGTGCTTCTGTAAAAACAAAACAGAAAAAAGAAAGGAAGCAAGGAAGCAAGGAAGCAAAGAAGGAAGGAAGGACGGAAGGAAGGAAAGTGCCTTATATGTAAAGAGGTCATATGACTGATCATCCAAATTGGGAGACTTTGAGAGTGTGAGGGTCCTAAAAATAATTTAACTGGTCTACAGCCGGTGTAAAGCAGGAGGCTCGGGAGAACCTGGGAATTATGTCACACTTCTCAGATATGGCCTAGCTTGGCCTTTGCAGGCTCAGCGCGCTGAGCGGGCTCGTATGCAAGTTCTGGCTGGTGGCCGTGCTGGCTCCAGAACCTCCATCTCCTGACTCCCAGCCCTCATTGTTTCTCTTGTCTTTCATCTGAATCTCTGCCCTGTAGGAATTTGTAATCTAGTAGCTAATGTTCAAGAGTCAGGAAAAAAAAAAAAAAAAGACAACGAATGTATGTCAGTGAACTACCAAGTACGTGAGACAGACAAGCACTTTACCAGAGTCCCTCCGCTTAGATCTGGTCTCCACCTTGGCTTCTGCTGGGTTTTTGTCCTCGGTAGAGTTATGGCCACAAAAAGCACAAAATCTTTTGGTAAACAATACATAGAATGGACAGTCAGAGGAGGGAAAGATCTTCTTCTGTTGGTTGGCTTTTAGAGGCCACGGTAATTGAGTCAGGCCTTAAAAGATGGGTGTAATTTAGATCCTTCTAATGCATTTCCAACCACATCCAACTCAATACCGTGATCAAAGTTGTTGTTTAATATATACTAGTTGACTTGTTTTGCCCTCATGTACACCCAAATACATTTTGGATACATTTGTGTCCATACCCCTGTGGCTCAGCTGTCTGAGGCCACAGTGCTATCAAATGACACATAACAAGCATCAGCGCTAGGGCACCTGGGTGGCTCAGTCGGTTAAGTGCCCAACTCAATTTCAGCTCAGGTCATGATTTCATGGGTTTGTGAGTTTGAGCCCCGCATCTGGCTCCACACGGACAGTGAGGAGCCTGCTTGGGATTCTCTCTCTCTCTCTCTCTCTCTCTCTCTCTCTCTCTCTGCTCCTCCTCCGCTCGTTCTCTCTCAAAATAAATAAATGAACTTAAAAAAAATAAGCTTCAATGCTAGTTCAGTTTTTAGAGGTGTGTGTGTGTGTGTGTGTGTGTGTGTGTGTGTGTTTGTGTGCACGTGTGCAGTTTAACCCTGGAGCTTCAGATTAGATCACTTGAAAAAATAGTTAAGTTGAATTCCATCCCACCTACAAAGAGTTTCCATTTAAAAAAAGGTGACCAGTGCAGTTCTCTAATCTTCAAAGATACACCACCACCTTTCTGTGACCCCGGAGGGTGTAGAAGGCACTCTGTCTCCCTCCTCTTTGGGAAGATAGGAAATCAATTCTCTCATTTTTTACAGAAGCATAAAGATCTACCACATGCAGACTAGAGAACCAGACTGTCTGTACTCATTCAAATTAGAAACGGACACTTGCTACTTAGTGCCTGATATATACCAATGTACATGAACAGAGCACTTTGCAGAGGTCCCATTGTCACCAATCATCGGCGACAAATCGCCTTGAATACTCACACATGGGCCATTAATAACCTTATGTATTTATTTATTTATTTATTTATAAAGTTTATTTATTTATTTTGAGGTAGGGAGGAGCAGAGAAAGTGGGAAGGAAGGGGGGAGAGAGAGAGAGAGAGAGAGAGAGAGAGAGAGAGAGAGAGAGGTTCCCAACAGGGTCCTCATTTGTCAGCACAGAGCCCGATGCAGGCTGAAACAAAATCAAGAGACACTCAACCAACTGAGCCACCAGGTGCCCCCCCCTTTTTTTTTTTTAATTTTTAAGTATTCTTTACAGCCAACGTGGGGTTTGAACTCACAGCCCACAGATCAAGAGTTGCATGGTCTGCTGACTGAGCCAGCCAGGCGCCCCAGCCTTATTTGTTGTTAAACATACCTTCAAATAGTTGCTATTCGTTGAATATAAGCGCTTGCCATATCTCATCTTGTTTCAGCTTGGATGCCAGGAAGTGGTTATCATCAGCACCGCTTCCTAGGTGAGGAGACGGGCGCAGGAAACCAAGTGACTTTCTTAAGGGAGCAGAGCTAAGCTCTGAATCCACGTGTTTAAGAAGCACCCTCTCTTTCTCCTAAGCAACATGCTGTACTTTCTTATCAAAGGTTTAATCAAATATTGATTCTTTATTCTCAGAACTTGATTTTCATGATACATTTTTGACTAGGGAGACAGCACCAAGACTCTACATCCTAGAAGGTGATTAATGCTAGAGAAATCTTCCAGGGGCACCTGGACGGCTCCGTTGGTGAAGCGTCCAACTCTCGATTTTGGCTTGGGTCATGATCTCACTGTTCGTGAGTTTGTGCCCCTGCACTGACAGTGCAGGATCCTTGGGATTCTCTCTCTCCCTCTCCCTCAGCCCATCCCCTCTGCTCGCTCGCTCTGTCCCTCAAAAATAAATACATAAACTTAAAAAAAAAAAGAGAGAGAAATGCTTCCCCTCTTGGAAGTTGTGATATGTTTAAGAACAAATGGTATGATCAAGAAAGAATTTGTGGTATTTAGTGCAAGCCGTAGGCATCATTGTGAACGTTTTACTCATTGCCTGTCAAAAGCATATCTAAAACCCCAAGATTCAACTCTTCTCTTGCCTCACCGTGACAGAGTACTGTAAAGACGTTTCACTGTAACCCCTAAGGGAAGTTACACTCCTGGGAAATTAATAGCTATTTAACACTGGCTGAAAACAAAATTTCTCAAAGTTAGGCTTACATCGAGGCAGGGTAGGTACACTGCTGAATCGCATCAAACCTGTGCTCCGGGCACCCATAAACCTTTGTGTTTTGATTTCGCAACATTTTGTGCTACACTTACCCACTTAACTGCATTTCAATGTATGTCACAAGAATTTTGGCTCATGTCTTTTAGCTAGTAATATACATGCACTCATGAGCTTCAGAAACACAGGAAACCGATTTATACTGAGAGACAACGAAGGATCAGGAAAACAGAATTCTGGTGTCAGGAAGAGAATTGACATCCGGGAAGGAAACAACAGGAGTTCAAGGAAGACACAAAGAACGACAGTGTATAGAATAAAGGTTAATAACCAAGCTGGGTGAGTCTTAGCTTCTGAAAGTACGAGTAGGCGAAATTCTGGACTGACTGAGAATTAAAAGTGGACTTCGTTTCCAGCATTTTCTCTGATGTATGTGACTTTGAGAAACCCGATTATTCTGTACCTCAATTTCTTTATCTGTAAAATGGAGTCATTGACCGCCTACTCAACTCCCCTTGTGGTTATAAAGATGACAGAGATAAGGGTTACAAAATGCTCTGATGAAACTCACTGTACAGACATGAAATACATCTGTTATTAGAAGCTACGCCATATTTCACCTCCAGTGGCCTCTGACTAAAGTGTGCCGAAGTCACATTCTAAGACAGATCATCAGGCACTCTTCAAATTTCCCTATCTTAGGTAATTACTTCCCCCACTGTCTTCTTCAGGTTCTTATTTGTAATGCATACGAAATCAAAAGTTTATTAGTTATTCCAAGGTTCGTGCATGTTGCCTGAACTGGAATACATGTCTACCTTTAGTGTCTTCAATTTCAAGTTTATTTAAAAGGGTACGGGTGGTGAGAATAGGAAATTGGATATTTTATCTTGCAGAGCACACTTTTTATGATGAAGATCAATCATCGTTATATACAATGTAAAGGGTTTTTTATTTTTTATTTATTTTTTTAATGTTTATTTATTTTTGAGACAGAGAGAGACAGAGCATGAACGGGGGAGGGTCAGAGAGAGAGAGGGAGACACAGAATCCGAAGCAGGCTCCAGGCTCCGAGCTGTCAGCACAGAGCCCGACGTGGGGCTTGAACTCACGGACTGCGGGATCATGACCTGAGCCGAAGTTGGACGCTTAACCGACTGAGCCACCCAGGCACCCCATATACAATATAAAGGGTTTTTTAAGGTTTACTTGTTTATTTTGAGAGAGAGAGAGGGAGATAGTGAGTGGGGAGGGGCAGAGAGAGAGAGAGGGAGAGAATCCCAAGTGGGCTCTGTGCTGTGAATACAGAGCCCAATGGGGGCTTGATCTTACGAACTGTGAGATCATGACCTGAACTGAAATCAACAGTTGGACGCTCTTGAGACTGAGCCACCCAGGTGCCCCATGATGTAAAAATTTCAATGAGTGCATTGATTAGGAAGGTAGGAAACATTAATTATTGTAGGAAAACACAGAGGATATCTAGCATCCTGTTACGCTAACTTGGCATATGAGTTTTATAATATAAGGAGATTCATTCAGCTGCAAGTTTTGGGGGGAGTAGTGGAACCCTGCCTGCAAAACCACAGCAGCCTAGAAATAAGTGTCTTCTCACAGACACTCTACAGGGCTCAGCTACTGACTTCCTGTTTCCAGGGGATGATATTTTCTGGTCAATTAGTAAAGTACTCTAAGATGAAACTTTCTCAGTGCGGCTGTAACTATTGAAACACAAACTGCTGCCATCTTGAAAAATCACTTGTCCTACTCTCGGGATATCAGCCAGAGAAACTATGGAAAAGAGGCCGTGAACTGCTTGGATAAAGGATGGAGTGGGGCATCTAGAAGATAAAATTCCAGGTCTGGCATTTTTTTTTTTTTTTTTTTTTTTTACTTCCTGTCCTCCATCCTGGGCAGTGCACCCATCCCCATTAGTGACTCACTCAGGACAGCTCAGGTCCAGTTGAGTTGTGTGGACCAAGCATGGAGGCAATGGGCTTTGCCTTGTAAAGAGCTCTACCTCGGTGGAAAGAGGGTAGACTGGTCAGGATTGGAAAATAGAAGGTGTGTTGTGGAGATAGGGGAAATTATCAGGGATCATGTGCATCTTACTGGGCTTGAGTCAGATCTCAGAGGAGAGGAGCCAAGGGAAAAGAAATCCAAGACGGGCATCACTCACCAATACCACCGGGTGCCGGAGGCGGGGCACTGCTCCAAGCCCAAGTCTGCCCCAGGCAGCACCCGCTCCTTCAACAATAAATTGAGTAAAGACTTCTGAGCTCCTCTATGTGCCAAGTGCCATGTTAGGCAGTGAGGATCCTGTGTTATTCTGGCCACTTACTATCCAATCCACTTTTTCTTCTGGTAATAACCTTATGAATTTCTTTCAGGGAGCCATTCCCTGCTCAGGCCACATGGTTTAGAGAGTCTCTATCCCCAGCTCTGGGCACAGAGCAGGTGCCTCAGGGCTGGCCAATCACCACACTGAGTCCCCATGGCTAGTGATTGGTTCAGAGATGGCTGAGTCACTCAGGTTCCTCCAATCAGAAAAAACCCAGAACCTAAGAGGGAAGCGCTGGGAAGACATTTTTCTCCTGGGATTTCTAGCAGTAAGAATGAAGTCAGCTGGAATTGCCAGGACCCACCGCATAGCACCCAACCTACATCGTGGGAGGCAGCGCTAAGATGGAGAAAAATGGAATTCTGAAGATATCATTAGAGCCTCTGGATCCGGGCCAAATCAGTTTGGCACTAACCCTGAACTTTCCCATTTTATGAGCCAATGGTTTCCTTTTTCTTTAACTCCTCCTTGGCTTAAGCCAGTTTGGATTAGTTTTTATGTCCTTTGCCACCAACACTGAAAGAATTTTGACACAGGGCCATAAATGAAAAGACATCACGCCTGATACTGAGGCTGCACACCTATGGTTAGTGCAAATTTAGAGACACATTCCCAGCGTGGGGGGTACAGCAGAGGGAGCAGCTGATTCTGCCTGGGGAGGATGTTCCCGCGCCCTGGGGAGGGGAACAGTTGGTGACTAGCCTACACTCCTACTGACCATAAGACATTCATTCTCTCTTCCTACGTGCCTCAAGCTAATTAGTTCTAGGAGGGTCCAGTGGTCTGGAAAGAATTTCTGGCAACTCCTTTTTTCTCCACTTTCCCCTAGTCTGTGCATTTCCCTTAAGGGAAATGGTGGAGATTGCCGAAGACCCTATGGTCAAGTCAAAGGCTGGGCTGCTGAAAATGACAAGAGAAAATATTTTTCTTTCTTTAGGGAAGCGGTAATTGGCATTAACCACCCCCCTCCATGTCAAGAATAGGTCATGTAAATGACAACCGCTAACAATAAAGCATGACTTACTGAGCTGTCAAACATTTCTTATGGCTGGATATAATCTTGGACATACTACTGAAAACCAGTGAATTCCTGGATCCATCCAGCCGTTGTGCCCTCCTGCAAGCTGGATAGCCTACTGCAGCCTTCAGCAACAGCTCCTGCAGAATGACTTCTGTAGTTGTGTTTTGGATTTGCAAGATTTGCTTGATAAGGACTGGCAATGTTTTCTAGGACACAACGTCTGTCTTTGCGAGGCTGGCGTGGAGGAGGCAGAACGGTGAAGCGGAGAGAATGTGACCTTGGAGTCAGATGGATCTATTTTGATTTCTTACGGCACCCAATCAAGATCATTAACTTCTGTGAACGTTCATCACAGTCTTAAAGGAAGACAATAGTAGCTCACTCTGTGTGGTTCCTGTAAAGAGTGGATGGGACCTTGCACACTGCTTGCCCCATTCCACATTCATGACGAAATAAATGGTTAGAATCATTGTTGAGACAGGTTTAAATCCTGTCTCTAAAAGCCAAGATTTTTAAAGTTTTTTTTTTAATTTAACTTTTTAAATTTTGTTAAGAAAAGTTTATGTATTTATTTTGAGAAAGACAGCGTGAGTGGGGGGGGGGGGTGCAGAGAGAGAGGGAGAGAGAGAGAGGATCCCAAGCAAGCTCTGGGCTGATTGCGCAGAGCCCAACGCAGGGCTCGATCCCACAAACTGTGAGGTCATGACCTGTGCCGAAACCAAGAGTCAGATGCTCAACCAACTGAGCCACCAAGGCGCCCCTAAAAACCCAGATTTTGTAAATTTCTAACCAGACCACTACTTTTCCTTCAAGTTCAGTGTGCCCCAACTTACCCTTTTCCATTCCCCAAGTACGAGGGCTATTTTCCCCAGAGTAAATTCTTCTCCATGACCTCTATGGTAACAGGGAAACTGATGGGCCACGTGTCCAGCTGGGATCCCAGCAGGGAGGGTAGACTATAGCATGATGGCTGGCTTGGGAGAGACCCACTTTCCCACTTTCCCTGGCTGAAGTCAGGTAGCAGATTTCTTCTCTGCTTCTCTGCTTTCACCTGCACCTGCTCTCAGCTGATTCTGTGGCACAGCTCAGCTTCTTCACAGGGGCCCGACTAGAGTGCATACTCCTTGAGGACAGAGACATGATCTTTCATTCATTGCTTGCTCTCAATGCCTAGACGGTTCCATGGCGTAAGGTAGATGCACCATGAATCTTTAGGAAGCACTGTGTAAGCAAATGAATCCGGAATCCTCACTGGCTTCCCTTTCTCAGTGTCTCCCCCGGGGCTCTGTCTGGATTTGGGAAAATGTGTAAGGGCTGATTGGAATCCCTTTGCCAGATTCTAGGGCTATCCTTCACTTTCTTAGCTTGGCAACCCACCTATGCATCTGGAGATCTTAAACTGGCTCTGAAGGTGGAGAGAGATACTTTGGTGGCTCAAAAGAGATTAGACTGGGCACACGAAAAGGCCAAGTTGACTTTTCAGTACCCTTTTCCCTAGAGCTACAGCCCTCAAAACATTTAATTTCTGGCTGGATATTCCATTCCATTATATTTATATTATTAAGGAACTGCTTTAAACTCGTAGGAGCTGGGACCCCCCCAAACAATATTTTAAGTGAGACAATTTTGTTTGTCTTTCACAGAATAAGAAGGCTGGAGGCGGGTGGTCAAGGGCTGAGATAGCTCCACAGCAGCATCAATATCTGGCATCCTTCTGGCTTTCTTCTCTGCCGTTCTTAGCATGAGGCTTCCACCTTCACAAGAGCCTGCGGGTGCTAAAAAGATCACATGTAAGTCGGAGGATGGACAGAGGACGAAGGAGTGCTTGCCAGCTGAGGAGACGCCTTGAAAGAGCCTTCCCAAAAACCCTGGGCCAAGCTTTCCATTTCATGTCCTTGGCCATTCATTCTGCAAGGGAACGTGGAGATAATAGAACATATGTTTTTTTTTTTTTTTAACGTTTTATTGATTTTTGAGACAGAGAGAGACAGAGCATGAGCAGGGAAGGGGCAGAGAGGGAGGGAGACACAGAATCTGCAACAGGCTCCAGGCCCCGAGCTGTCAGCACAGAGCCCGACGCGGGGCTCGAACTCACAGACCGCGAGATCATGACCTGAGCCGGAGTCGGCTGCTTAACCGACTGAGCCACCCAGGCACCCCAGAACATATGTTTTTAAAGCATGACGTATTGACACTTCCCAAATATAGGAGTTGGTGACGAAGACAATGAATACTGGCTAGGCAATTAGCAGTCTCTGACCAATTATTGTATCAAACCAAGTAAAAGAAGATCACGGACTTCATCCTGTAGATTTGTGGAGACATTCTTGGGAGGATGAAAAATCGGGCTTGAGGAGGCCGTGCTTAGGGAACAAGTCCCAGAGCCACACTGCAGGACTGGCCTGCTTAGCTGGCTGCTGCTTCGAGACCCCCAAACCGCTCTGTCTCTGCACCAATCAGGATGCTCCAGGTCTCAGCATAACCAAATGTCTCCACCGCTGTGCTTGCCAGAAAAAAAAAAAAACCCTCTCCCTGGGTAGGCTCCTTCTGTGACTTCTTTCCTCCTTGCGAGTTTGGCAAAGTGAGAATGCCCGGATTACTGTCCTGTGAGGGAGTCTCACTTCCTATAAAAATCCTTCCTATAAGGAGGTTGGAACAAATGTTGAGTAAATCAGTGGGCAATATTTGCCCCGATAGTTTAAGCTGGTCGTATAATACACAAATTTGCCATGTTCAGTGACTGTGTGTGTGTCTTCTCCTTTAGGAACTTGCTCCTTTACTTATTTACTTGATCAGCATTATTCAGGGCATGCTTTGTGTCAGCCTTGCACTAGGTGCCCTGCGGAAAACACGAAGGTAAGCTTTACGCTGGGGGTGACAAGAAGGCCAATAGGGAAGCGGGTTGTGGCGAGCTGGTGGGTGCTGGCAATGCCTTCTCATTGCCAGTTGTTTGTTTCTGGGAAGGACTGCAGTTTTCACACCTTCCCACATGTCAAAAGCCAGAATTTAAGCTTTCATGTGAATTCTTCACGTTCTTTTTTTTTTTTTTTTAATTTTTTAAAGTTTGTTTATTTGGAGAGACAGCAAGTGCGAGTGGGGGGAGGGGAAGAGAGAGAGGGAAAGAGAGAATCCCAAGCAGGCTTCATGCACTGTCAGCATGGAGCCCGATGTGGGGCTTGATCTCACGAACCACGAGATCATGATCTAAGCTGAAATCAGGAGTCCACTGCTTGACCGACTGAGCCACTCAGGGGCCCCAGGACTCTTCACATTCTTAAAATCAATTATTTAAAAAAAATTTTTTTAATGTTTGCTTATATTTGAGGGGGGGGAGAGAGAGAGACAGAGTATAAGTGGGGGAGGGGCAAAGGGGGGGGGAGGGAGAAAGAATCTGAAGCAGGCTCCAGGCTCCAAGCTGTCAGCACAGAGCCCAACGTGGGGCTCAAACTCATGAGCTGTGAGATCATGACCTGAGCCGACCTCAACCGACTCAGCCACCCAGGAGCCCCAAAATCAATGATTTTTTTAAACACTAACTAGACATTAGAATAACCCAGAAATCTTAACATAAAGCACTCTAGCCTAATCATTAGAAAAACATCAAACAAATCCCAAGTGAGGAGCATTCTACAAATACCTGACCAGTACTCCTCAGGACTGGCAAGATTACCAAGACCAAGGTAAGTCTGAGCAACCACGATGACCAAGGGGAGCTTAAGGAGACATGACAACTAAATGTGACATGGTAACCTTGATGAGGTCCTGGGACAGAAAACAATCACTAGAAAAAAAACAAGGGAAGTCTGAATAACGCATGGCATTCGATAGTAATACTGGATTAATACGGTTCATTAATTGTAACAATCGTACCCCAGTAATGTAAGACGATAAGAGGGAAAACGGGCCGTGTGGTGTAAGAGGATACTTAGCACTATCTGCAATAATTCTGTGACTCTCAAACGGTTCTAGAATTAAAGGCATTTTAAACATAGATTCTGATGTCTCAGACCATTCCCAGGCCAATTAAAGCAGAATCCCTAAGAGGGTAGGACTCAGGCAGTGACGTTTTTTGGAAAGTGTTCCCAGGAGACTGTGACGTGCAGTTGGGGTTGAGAATCGGCGCCTTGCATTTGGCAACCGACTCCTATATTTTAAAAACACTGTAATGGTAAAACAAAACATCTGTGGGGCCATATGCAGCCTGTCACCACCAGTTTGGGAATTCTGCTGTACACTTTCAAGAAAATTATAGTGCAGTTAGGGAGAAACACATATAATCAAATACAGAAGTCATGGCTGAAGTGTGGATAGCATATGAGTCTCGGAGAAGCAGTGGGTTCAGGTGGGAGAGGAAACAGCGGTGGCCGTCAGCGTGACTGAGAGAGAACCTGTGAGATACCCCCCGACTTCTTTCCCCGTTGCTCACCTATTTTCTCTGCCTGTACCTTGTCTGCTATTGTTGTCCCAGGGGACAATGTGCGTGGGGGAAGCACATCCAATCCAGTGATTGATGATTGATCAGACTTGCTTCTCCAAGCGTGGTCATCCATTGGCTAGCCTGGCTGGCGTTACTCGGGAGTTTGTTAGAAATGCTGACTCTCAGGCCCTGTTCCAGAACCATTGAATTGGAATCTGCATTTTAATAACATCCCCAGGTGATTTATAGTCACACCAACTTTTGAGAAGCACTGGTGTAGACAATTCCTGTAAGTCAGGAAGGGGAATTAGAAACACATTCCGGCACTAAGAGAAGGCACTGAGGAGAGGAGGAGGACAAAAGTTTAGCAGTGAGTGCTGGACTCTGTCTTCAGAGCTGGCAAAGGGTGTCAGAATAGCCAGGCAGTATTGTGGCAACTGCGAATATTGGGGCAGATTCCTTGTTTCTTTGGGGGCAGCTCGTCACACCGTCACGTCCAATATGGCGCAAGAACAATAGAAGAGCATTGGCAGAGGATGGGTCTAAATTTATGAGGGTGAGACAGTGACCAGGGACCCGCAAACTGCACATGGCACCGAGGACACCCAGACGCTTCACGTGCCTCAGAGAAAGGCTGTTAAAAGGGCCCCAAATCCAAGGAACTGATAAGGTCCCCTGGGCTGAGAATGATGTGGCTTCAGAACATGGGGACAATGCCAGAGGTCAAGGATTTCTGCAGCTGGTATCATCGTAGCATCCAAAAAACCAAATGGGACAAGCCATACCTCAGCAGCTACCAGTTCAGTACATTCAGAAGCCTACTGAGGTGAGTGGCGTCTCAGCACATGTAGGGAGGAGACAGAGGTATGTCACCTCCCATATTTCCTTGCATGCAGGTGCCATCTTGGCAAGTGCTGGAGGTTGTATGAATTCCTCTGAAAGGAAAGAAATCATCTGATGAGGAGTTGGAACCTTCCATATCTTCCTGAAAGCATTGACTTTATTTTTTATCTTTTTTTAATGTTTATTTATATTTGAGAGAGAGAAAGAGTGCAGCATGGGGGGGGGGGGCGGGGCAGAGAGAGAGGGAGACACAGAATCCGATGCAGGCTCGATGCTGGGCTCGAACTTAAACTTGCGATCATGACCTGAGCTGAAGCTGGATGCTTAACCGACTGAGCCACCCAGGCGCCCCATGAAGGCATTGGTTTGAAACCTAAAGAGACTGCATTACCTTTCATTGGCAAGTTGGGTGCTTCCACTCTACTGCTCCTGTCATTAGCAGAGATAATGGAATACAGAGAAGATAAACATAGGATTTTTACATATCTGAGCTGAAGCGCATGCGTTTCCTGCTATATCAGGAAGGGCTTGTAGGGAAATTTAAATTAAAGTTAACGGATGAGGAGTGTCTCCCAGGAGGGTCGGGGAGGGCATTCTAGGCAAAGGGACATAGGGTTGTCCACAGCGTGATGGACTCGAACGAAACTCATCCCGATGGTTAGAGAATGCAGTGTGTGCAAGGGAAGAAAGACACTGGTAGGTAGGGTGAGATCTTGGTCTTTGGATGCTATGCTGTTTGGATTTTATTTTTTTTATTTTTATTTAAAAAAATTTTTTTTAATGTTTTTATTTATTTTTGAAGGAGAGAGAGAGACAGAGCATGAACGGGGGAGGAACAGAGAGAGAGGGGGACACAGAATCCGAAGCAGGCTCTGGGCTCTGAGCTGTCAGCACAGAGCCCGACACGTGGCTCGAACCCACGAACTGTGAGATCATGACCTGAGCTGAAGTCAGATGCTTAACTGACTGAGCCACCCAGGTGCCCATGGATTTTATTTTTATGGGCAATTGTGGAGAGGGAGGAGTAGATTCAAGTTTCAGAGTCAGTACCCTGGCACCACTGAGGAAAATGAGTTGGAGGAGGAGGGCATTGGAGGCAGAGACCAGTTAGGAGGCTTCTACGTGGGGGAAGAGCTGGAATAAAGTAAAGAAAGAAGTCTTAGTTTTCTCCGTTGGGTTACTGTGGGGTGGTGTGGTCATTCCTGGAGAGAGGGGCTTGCAAGAGAAAGGAGGTGACCCCCATAGCATTGACCAGCCTCTGCTTGACCATCTCCCTACTGTGGAGCATTCAGGCTGTTGGGAATATCTCGTTATTACAGTGCTGCTACGGGGGCGCCTGGGTGGCTCAGTCGGTTAAGTGTCTGGCTTCCATGATCTCACGGTTTGTGAGTTCGAGCCCTGTTTCGGGCTCTGTGCTGACAGCATGGAGCCTGCCTGGGATTCTGTGTCTCCCTCTCTCTCTGCCCTTCCCCTGCTCACGCTCTGTCTCTCTCTGTCTCTCAAAAATAAATAAACATGAAAAAAATTTAAAGTGCTGTCACGAACATTCGTAAATAAATTATTATTTTTAAAATTTGGGGGGTTGAGGGAAATGAGGCCATATTTCCAAGTCATGACTTTTTTGTCAACATGCAAAACAATTTCATAATGCTTTTAAATGTTGTCAGATTGCTTTCTGGAAAGATATGCCACTGTATAGCTTACCAGCCGTTGTTAGTATACCTTTCTGCATATCGTTCTGATGTATCGGATTTTTATTTAAAGATCAATTTTAGCTAATTTAAAAGGTGGATCCTAGAGTTATTTGAATTTTGATTTCCATAACGAATGGTAAGCCTGTGAATTTTGTATGTATTGTTTTGCTAGATTTTTTCAGGCCACTTGTTCATCTCTTTGGATACCTTATCTTTGATTGCAAATAGTGAGTACCAACCCTCCATAGCTATAAAACTCTCATGGGTTAAGTTTTTTGGTTTTTTTTTGTGTTTTTGAGAGTGAGCGAGAGCGAGAGAAAGAGATAGCATGAGAGTGCACGTGGTGGGGAGGGGCAGAGAGAAAGAGAGAATCTTAAGCAGGTTCCATGCTTCGAATGGAGCCCAATGTGGGGCTCAATCCACAACCCTGGGACCATGACCTGAGCTCAAATCAAGAGTTGGATGTTCAACCAACTGAGCTGCCCAGGCACCCCAGGTTAATTTTTAAAAATAGGCTTTATTACATTGTACACCAGAGGTCGTCATTCACATAATTTTTGTATTGATATCTAGTTGTGCCAATAATATTCATTAAATAATGACTCCTTTCCTGTTTTGTGTTCTTTTCGGTCATCATTATTTTCTGGTTTTTAGAGCAAACTTCTGCTACATCTACTCCATTCCTTGTTTGTTTAAGGTATGTCACTAATTCATGACAATTTGATTAATATGTACGGATCTTCACCATAACCTGCTTCTTCATGAGGCTCATACTTATTTCGTAAAAAGTAATATATTATTTTTTCCTTTTTCTATGTTTGCATCTCTTTGATTTTATTTAAAATAACAATTGGGGCGCCTGGGTGGCTCAGTCGGTTAAGCGTCCGACCCTTGATTTCAGCTCAGGTCATGGTCTCACCGTCAGTGAGTTTGAGCCCTGCATCGGGCTCTGTCCTGGCAGTGCAGAGCCTGCTTAGGACTCTCTCTCTCCCTCTCTCTCTGCCCCTCCCGTGCTCCCTCTCTCTCTCAAAGTAAGTAAATAAACTTAAAATAAAACAAAATAAAACAGTGATGGACAGCTTGTCTAGTACAGTATAAAGTAAGATTCATGACAAAGGGAAATTTGACATATTCCTATTTTTAAGCTGAACGTTTCTAATGTTCTGCATTAGGTGTGATAGTTACCATCAACTTTAAATATACAATCTATCAAATTAAGAAAAATTCCCTTTAACTGAGAAAATATTTTATTTTATTTTATGGTATCTTTTAAGTTGTATGTATTTATTTTGAGAGAGACAGAGGCAGCATGAGCCGGGGGAGGGTAGAGGAAGAGGGAGAGAGAGAATCCCAAACAGGCTCCGCACTGTCAGCACAGAGACCGCCTCAGGGCTCCAACTCATGAAACCACTAGATCATGACCTGAGCTGAAACTGGGAGTCAGACGCTTAACTGACTGAGCCACCCAGGCGCTCCAAGAAAATATTTTATATTTAATCAGATTTGTATCTATTTATACTGTTATGTGATCCTTATTCTTTGTAGTTAATACAATGAATCACCTCGATAGTGTTCTATGGGTCATGTTAACCTTGCACTCCGTGTCAATAAACCTTGTTCATTGGTGACAATGTGTCTTTAGATGCTTGGAATGACCTCATTTCTTTCTTCCTTCCTACCTTCACTTCCTCCCTTGTCGCCTCCCTTCCACTCTTCCCCTCCATTTCTTTCCTCTTTTCTCCCTTTCTTCCTTTGCACCTATGCTGATAATTATAATTTTCTTCTTTGATATTGGCCTTCGGCTAGGGAAACAAATCCATGTTGAACTTATGAAATCAGTTCAGAGATGTATTGTCTTTTCTGGTTTTTTGAAACAACACGTGATAGAATTAATTGTTGGTTGAAAGACTGGCAAAGCCAGGTGACTTTTCTCCTCCTTTGTTTTCATTATGTTGTAACAGCTTTTCCTATTTTTTTTCTAGGTAGTTCTGGTGGCCTTTTTCCCCTCAACCATAATAAGTCTAGTATAATAAATCCTCTCCTCTCACTAATTTTTCACCCAAAGGTGGAATAACAGAAAATTGGTGCCTGTAGACCTCTTCTTTTTTTAAAAAAAAAATTTTTAATAAAAAAATTTTTTTAAATGTTTATTTTTGAAGGAGAGACAGAATGTGAGAGTGGGGGAGGGTCACACACACACACACACACACACACACACACACACACACAGAATCTGAAGCAGGCTCCAGGCTCTGAGCTGTCAGCACAGGGCCCGAGGCGGGGCTCGAACTCACAAACCGGTTCATGACCTGAGCCAAAGTCGGACGCTCAACCGACTGAGCCACCCAGGCGTCTCCCGTAGACCTCTTCTTAAAGAGGTTCTGGGGAAACCTTTTGAGATGTTCTCCAGGAGCCTGTGCCAATGGGATTGACAGCCTATATTCTTGCTAGTTCTCTTTGCTTATGTATTTTATATTTTTAGAAAACTCATCCATTTCATTTTGGCTATCAAGTATTTTAACATATAGTTGAAAATAATATTCTTCCATTTCAGTGAAATAAAAAAACTTTGGCTCAAATTGTAATTGCTTTTTTCTCACGCTGAATATTACTAGTGTGGGTTTTCCTCTTATTTCGATGATTAATACTTCTCAAAAATTGTCAGCAAACCTCCTATTATTGATTTTACATCTCCTTTTCTGCCTTATTTATGCTTAGTTTATTAGTTCTCCATTTCTTTAGTTTCTTCTCATGATTTTTTCTTTTTAAAAAGCAGATAATTTAGAAAATTAATAAAATAAGAAAAATTACGGCTCAGTCCCAGAAACCAAAGACAACTATGATTATTTTGATGCAGTTACTTGTGTATTTTTTTTACATAATTGTCAGCTGTGTGTACAACTTTATATATTGTTGATCATGTGTGTGTATTATACAGTGAGAATATATTGTTTAAAATATATTGGAGGGACACCTGGGTGGCTCAGTTGGTTAAGCATCCGACTCTTGATTTCGGCTCAGGTCATGATCTTGCGGTTCTTGGGTTCAGCCCTGCATCAGGCTCTGTGCTGACAGTGCAGAGTCTGCTTGGGATTCTCTGTCTGTCTCTCTGTCCCTCTCCTGCTCATGCCCATGCTCTTCCTCAAGAATAAACAAGTAAACATTAAAAAATAAAATATATATATTGGAATTATGTAGTAGATTTCATCTGACGTAGGTTATTATTTAAGAGATTAGTTTAAAACTTGAATCAATTCGGGATGCCTGGGTGGCTCAGTCAGTTGAGTATCCGACTTTGGCCCAGGTCATGATCTCGCGGTCAGTGAGTTCGAGCCCCGCGTCGGGCTCTGTGCTGACAGCTCAGAGCCTGGAGCGTGTTTCGGATTCTGTGTCTCCCTCTCTATCTGCACTTCCCCTGCTTGTACTCTGTCCTTCTCTGTCTCTCTCTTAAAAGTAAATGAACATTAAAAATTTTTTAAATTAAAAAAATAAAATATGAATCAATTCTTCTGTTGCCTTTATTTCAAATTGCACTCCTTTTTATTTTGGGAATGTATTATGTAAAAATACCTTCCTTTTTTTTAAAGTAATCTCTACACCCAGCTTGGTCTTGAACTCATGATCCTGAAATCAAGAGCTGCACATTCTTCCAACTGGGCCAGCCAGGCACCCCTCTTTTTTTCTTCATGTAATGAAATTTTTTGATACTCTGATGACCCCTTACACTGGAAAAAATGTATTAACTTCTATGCTTCCACATGTGTGTTAATTCCACCTAATTTATTATACTCATCAACTCCGTACTTTCTTCATTAAATCCAGTTCCTACTAATTTGTCATGCGGAACATTGACATTTCAAAGTACGATTCTAATTTCTGCCTGTTTTTTCCTTGCGTGGTGTTCTGGTGTTCTAAGGCTTTTGTTGCTAATGACACCTTTTATTATTATATAATGACTTTATTCGTTTCATCTTGAAATCAGACAGTGAGATAGCCACTCTTACTTACAATCAAACAGGCAAACCATGTCAACCCCTTCTGTGGTACTGCCCCAAGCATGTTCCTTGGCATAGGTATTGGTTTCCTGGGGCCGCCATTACAAAGTCCCAAAGGCTGCACGCCTTGAACAAGAGAAATGTATTATCTCACAGTTTTGGAAGCTTAAGTCCAGGATCAGAGTGTCGGCGGGGTTGATTTCTTCTGAGGACTGTAGGGAGAATCTGTTCCATGCCTCTCTCCCTGGCTTGTAGATGTCTGTCTTCTCCCCGTGTCTCTTCAGATCGTCTTCCTTCTGTGTGTGCATCTGGGTTCAACTTTCTCCTCTTTATAAGGACACCAGTCAGATTGGATTAGGTCTCATCCTAACCTTCATTTTAACTTGTTACCTCTGTAAAGATCCTGTCTCCGAATAAGGTGCCATTCTGAGGTCCTGGGTGTTGGGACTACAACATATGAATTTAACAAGTTAAACATTCAGTTTATGATGTTTTGGGGAGGATATTCAGTTCTGTGTGTTCAATTCAACAAATCTTTAACTCCATATTCATTGAGTCCAATAACTCAGGTAGTTTTACTCCTTTTTTTTTTTTTTGTATCTCCTTGTAAAATGTATTTTTGTTTTTGCTATTCTTTTTTGCTTTCATTCATAGGGTTTTATTTTTTTAATTTTTTTAATGTTTATTTTTGAGACAGAGAGAGACAGAGCATGAACAGGGGAGGGTCAGAGAGAGAGGGAGACACAGAATCCGAAACAGGCTCCAAGCTCCGAGCTGTCAGCACAGAGCCCAACGCGGGGCTTGAACTCACGGACCGCGAGATCATGACCTGAGCCGAAATCAGACGCCTAACCGATTGAGCCACCCAGGCGCCCCCATTCGTAGGGTTTTAAAAAGGGTGCTTTGAACTCTGTATCTTCTTGAGGTGATGATGATGGTGATGATGATCTTATCTAATTTAGTTACTTTTCTAACATTTTTAGACATTAATTATTTAACATGGTGTTTACTTCTGTAAGTTTCTCGTACAAACGGGTGAGCTTTCTTTCCTGGGGGTGATAAGAAGTCAGAAAGTTTTCTGTGAAGGTGCCATCTTTCAGCTGTGTGTGTGTGTGTGTGTGTGTGTGTGTTTTCCCTTACATCTATCAGGCTTCTGGGTAAGATTTTATTTGAAGAAAGCCATCGGTTCTCTGTCTACATTCTCTTTTCCAGGCCTGGTGCACCCATCCCCCAGCGCCTGTGAACCTAGGCTGCTTCTGACCCACAGCTGCCCTCTTGTCCGCAGAATTGCCCTCAGCATGGGGCTGCCTGGAGCCACTCAGCAGCCCTCAACCAATGGCCAACTGATAGGATACAAAAGGCTGGCCCCTTGCCTAGCCGGTGCTGGACTCTGAAGTGTAGATTGGCTCCTGGGCTCCCTGGGGATGAGGCTGAAGCCAGAGTCCAGCTGCGACCACGTCTTATTCAGTGTTTGCACCCTGCCTTATCTTGCTTCCCCCACTCCTCTGCCCCAGGACCACTTCCTCCACAAACCATTCGCACAAGAATCTCCATCTCAGGTTCCATTTCTAGACCAAAGGATTCCTTAGACAAGGGTTCCACAACTAAACACCATGTAACAATCATGGATCTAATTCCGTTATGTGGTGGTACATCTACCTGGGTAAGTGGGACCCCTGGTGGCTCTAAGGAAAGAAGTTAGAATTCATCTTTCAGTGCTTCTCTCTCTTGCCATCTTCTGAGAAAGATCCCCCTGGAGATGGACTTTGATCAGCTGCTACAAGAGGAATACCAACCATCATTTTGGAGAACCTCTGGTCCAGGGGACATAATCCAACTTAAGCGGATGCCTTAAGACTCTGATGTTAAATTGCTAAATGTCTTTGCTAGGGAGGATTACAATATTAATCCTTCTTGTTTCTTATGCTTCTTTTTTAAAAACTTTATATGCTTCCTCTGATGGGAATTGGAGACCAAGCAGGCAGGCGTCAAGCTCAGGAGTAAAGGCAACAAGGAAGGGAGACGAATGGGTGAGCGGAGTATGGTGGGAGGTGGGCAGCTGAGAAGTGGGAAGCTCTCATGGGTCTCCTTGGGCATCGTGGGTCCCTCAAACTCAACATGTACGA
Organism: Panthera uncia; assembly: GCF_023721935.1. Taxonomy (NCBI): domain Eukaryota; kingdom Metazoa; phylum Chordata; class Mammalia; order Carnivora; family Felidae; genus Panthera; species Panthera uncia. The sequence continues at coordinate 8,380,514 of NW_026057581.1, forward strand.
AATGGAAATATTGTGTCCCTGAATCATGCCTACTCCTCTTCCCTACTTTGGTAGATGATGTGACCATCTACCCACTTCTCTTGTCAGCTGGTACTCTGCCTCTTTGTCTCCAGAAGCCAACCTAACATTACTTTGCCATCTGTACCTTCTAAGTATTTCTCAGGTGTGTTCACTTTTCTCCACCCCCTCTGCTACTAATCCTGTCCACACCACTGTCATGTCATACTTGGGCCGTGCGACAGGTTCCTAACTAACATGGACTATCCATTACCCACAGTGTAGCCACAGTGCCTTCTGAAACACAAATCTGTTTGTGCCATTCTCCTACTTAAATCCATTCATCTATCAGTGGACACTTGGGCCACATCCATGGTTTGGCTATTGTAAATAATGCTTCTATAAACATCAGGGTGTGGGGCGCCTGGGTAGCTCAGTCAGTTGAGTGTCCGATTTTTGGTTCAGGTCATGTCTTGTGGTTCACGAGTTCAAGACTTGCATTGAGCTCTGTGCTGACAGCTCAGAGCCTGGAGCCTGCTTCAGACTCTGTGTCTCCCTCTCTCTCTGCCCCTCGTCTGCTCGTGCTCTGTCTCTCTAACTCTCTCAAGAATAAATAATAAACATTAAAAATTTTTTTTTAAACATCAGGATGCACGTCTCCCTTTGAATCAGGATTTCTGTATTCTGTGGGAAATACCTACTAGTGCAATTGCTGAATCATAGGGTAGTTCTATTTTTGACTTTTTAAGGAAAGTCCATACTGTTTTCCAGAGTGGCTGCACCAGCTTGCATTGCCACCAACAGTGCAAGAGGGTTTCTTTTTCCTGCATCCTCGCCACCACCTGCTGTTTCTTGTGTTTTTCATTTTAGCCATTTTGACAGGTATGAGGTGATACCTCATTGTGGTTTGATTTGTATTTCTCTCTTGATGAGTGACGTTGAGCATCTTTTATGTGTCTGTTGGCCATCTGGATGTCTTCTTTGGGACAATGTCTATTCATGTCTTCTGCCCATGTTTAAATCAGATTATTCATTTTTTGGGTGTTGAGTTGTATCAGTTCTTTATATATTTAGGATACTAGCCCTTTATTGGATATGCCATTTGCAAATATCTTCTCCTATTTTCTAGGTTGCCTTTCAGTTTCGTTGACTGTTTCCTCTGCTGTGTACAAGCTTTTTATTTGGATGTAGTCCAATAGTTTATTTTTGTTTTTGTTTCCCATGTTTCAGGAGACACATCTAGTAAGCCATTGCTACAGTTGACATCAAAGGAGTTACTGCCTGTGTTCTCTTCTAAGATTTTTATGGTTTCACGTCCCACATTTAGGTCTTTAATCCATTTTGAGATTATTTTTGTGTATGTTGTAAGTTTCATTCTTTTGCATGTTGCTGTCCAGTTTTCCCAACACCGTTTGTTGAAGAGACTGTCTTTTTCCCATTGGACATTCTTCCCTGCTTTGTCAAAGATTAATTGACCATATAAATGTGGGTTCATTTCTGGGTTTTCTGTTCTGTTCCATTGATCTGTGTGTCTATTTCTGTGTCAGTACCATACTGTTTTGGTTACTACACCTTTGTAATACAACTTGAAGGCTGGAATTGTGATGCCTCCAGCTTTGCTTTGCTTTTTCAAGATTGCTTTGGCTATTCAGGGTCTTTTGTGGTTTCATACAAATTTTAGGATTGTTCTAGCTCTGTGAAAAATGCTATCGGTATGTTGATAGGGATTGCATTAAATGTGTAGATTGCTTTGGGTACTATAGACATTTTAATAATGTCTATAATGTCTATATTTTTCTTACAATCCATGAGCATGAATGTATTTCCGTTTGTGTAATTTTCAATTTCTTTCATCAGTGTTTTCTAGTTTTCAGAGTACAGACGTCTTTACCTCTTTGGTTAGGCTTATTCCTAGTTATCTTATTATTTTTGGTGCAATTGCAAATGGTTTCATTTACATTATTGCTGCTTCATTATTGGTATAGAAATGCAACAGATTTCCGTACATTGCTTTTGTATCCTGCAACCGTACTGAACTTGTATATCAGTTCTCACACTTTTTGGTAGTCTTTCAGGTTTCTACAGAGAGTATCATGTCATCAGCAAATAGCGGAAGTTTGACTTCTTCCTTTCTAATATGGATGCCTTTTATTTCTTTTCTTTTATTTCTTTTCTTGTCTGATTGCTGTGGCTAGGACTTCTAGTACCATGTTAAGTAACAGTGGTGAAAGTGGACAACCCTAACTTGTTCCTGATTGTAGAGGAAAAGCTCAGTTTTTCCCCATTGAGGATGATACTAGCTGTGGCTTTTCCATAAATGGGCTTTGTTATGTTAAGGTATGTTCCTTCTAAATCTACATTACTGAGGGTTTTTATCATGAATGCATGTTGCACTCTGTCAAATGCTTTTTCTGTATCTATTGAAATGATCTATGGTTCTTATCCTTTCTTTTATTAATGCAACACACCATGTTGATTGATTTGTAAATATTGAACCACCCTTGCAAACCAGGAATAAATCCCAGTTGATTGGGGTGAATGATTTTTTTTTTCAAGGTATTGTTGGATTCAGTTTGCTAGTATTTTGTTGAGGATTTTTGCGTCTATGTTCATCAGGGATATTGGTCTGTAGTTCCCTTTTTTTTATGGTGTCTTTATCTGGTTTTGGTATCAGGGTAATGCTGGCCTCATAGAATGAATTTGGAAGTTTTCCTTCTCCTTCTATTATTTTGGAATAGTTTGAGAAGAAGAGTTATTAACTCCTTTAAATGTTTGGTAGAATTCACCTATGAAGCCATCTGGTCCTGGACTTTTTTCTTTTTTCTTTTTTTTTAATGTCTATTTTTGAGAGAGAGAGAGAGAGAGAGAAGAGGGGCAGAGAGAAAGGGAGACACAGAAACTGAAGCAGGCTCCAGGCTTCATGCTGTCAGTACAGAGCCCAACGCAAGGCTTGAGCTCATGAACCACGAGATCATGACCTGAGCGGAAGTCAGACACTTAACTGGCTGAGCCACCCAGGTTGCCCCCTCCCCGCCCCGCCTTTTTAGAGTTTTTTGATTACCGATTCAATTTCATTGCTGGTTATCGGTCTGTTCAAGTTTTGTATTTCTTCCTGTTTCAGTTTTGGAAGTTTACGTGTTTCTAGGAATTTACCTACTTCTTCTAGATTGTACAATTTGTTGGCATATAGTTTTCCATAATATTCTCTTATAATTGCTGGTATTCCTGTGGTGTTTGTTATTTCTTCTCTCTCAGTTGTGATTTTATTTATTTGGGTCCTTTCTCTTTTCTTTTCGATAAGTCTGGTTAGAGGTTTATCAATATTATTAATTTTTTCAAAGGACCAGCTCCTGGTTTCATTGATCTGTTCTATTGGTTGTGTTTTTTGTTTGGTTTTGTTTTGTTTTGTTTTAACATCTATATCATTTATTTCTGCTCTAATCTTTATTATTTCCTTCCTCTGCTGGCTTTAGGCCTTGTTTGGTGTTCTTTTTCTGACTCCTTTAGGTGTACATTAGGTTGTCTATTTGAGATTTCTCTTGCTTCTTGAGGTGAGCCTGTATCTATGTACCCCCCTCTTAGGACTGCTTTTGCTATATCCTAAAGGTTTTAGACTGTTGTGTTTTCTTTTTCATTTGTTTCCGTGTATTTTTATCCCCCCTCCCTTTTTGAAGTAGGCTCCAGGCCCAATGTGGGGTCTGAACTCTCAACTCCAAGATCAAAAGCAACATGCTCTAATGACTGAGCCAGCCAGGTGCACTTTTTTAATTTCTTTTTTTATTTCCTGGTTGACCCATTCATTGTGTTATGTAACCTCCATGTATTTGTAGTCTTTCCAGACTTTTTCTTGTGGTTGATTCCTAGTTTCATAGTATTGTGGTCAGAAAAGGTGCATGGTATAACTTCAATCTTCTTGTATTTGTTGAGGCCTGTTTTGTGGCCTATTACGTGATCTCTTCTGGAGAATGGAGAACATTCTGGAGAATGTTCCACGTGCACTTGAAAAGAATGTGTATTCTGCTCTTTTAGGATAAAATTTTCTGAATATATCTGTTAAGTACATCTGATCCAGTGTACCATTCAAGGCCAAGATTTCCTTTCTGATTTTCTATTTATAACATCTGTCCATTGATGTAAGTAGGGTAGTAAAGTGCCCTATTATTGTTGTATAATTATCTATTAGTTTCTTTATGTTTGTTCTTAATTGTTTTATAGATTTGGATGCTCCCATGTTGGTGGCATAATATTTACAACTGTCATATCTTCTTGTTGTGTTGTATTTTATTTTTTTATATAATATATATTTTATTATATAGTTCCCTTCTTTTTTTTCTTTTTATGGTCTTTGTTTTAAAGTACAGCTACTCTGACTTTCTTTTGACATCCATTTGCATGATAAATGCTTCTCCATCTCCTTACTTTGAATCTGCAGGTGTCTTTAGGGGTAAACTGAGTCTCTTATAGGCAACATATAGAAGGACCTTGGTTTTCTACCCATTCTGACACCCTATGTCTTTTGATTGGAGTGTTTACTCCATTTACATTCACAGTAATTATTGATAGATACGCATTTATTACCATTTTATTACTTGTATTTTGGTTGTTTCTAGAGATATTCTCCAATCCTTTCTTGTCTTTCTTTCATGCTTTGTTGATTTTCTTTAGTGGTATATTTGGATTCTTTCTCTTTGTTCTTTGCATGTTTATTAGTGGTTTTTGGTTTGTGGTTATTATCAGCTGTGTGTATAACCTCTTCTGTATATGGCAGTCTGTGTTAAGTTGGTGGTTGTTTAAATCTGAACCCATTCTAGGCCCTGTCCTGTGCTCCCAGAGCCTGGATATTCTCCTTCACCCCATCTTCACACATCATTGTTTGCTGTCCTTCTTCCTCACAAGACTTCAAGAGCTGGGAAGTCAGGAACCATGTCTCTCCTTTTTTCTACCATATCCCCAGTTCAAGGGCTGCAGTGAATACACACTGAACTTTTGTGCCAATCAGAAAAAGGCCCCTCTCCAGGCAATAGGTTTTTCTCTCTTGTTTTAGTGGGAGCCACGTGCCAGAATATTAGAGCTTGGGCTAGATTCGGCCTTCCTTTACCCCACTTGGTCAGGTATTTTTGTGCAAAGCAAAGACCACACAACCATACACAGTGGCCTTGAAAAGCATCAACCAAGTGCTTTGTGGGACATAAGAAAAGAAGATACCCACAAGTAGCCTTGGGTTAGTCACTGAGTTATGTGTAAAAGGATTGCTTATCATTCCTTTTATAATGGAATGCATAGCAGAAAAGCCTGGAAAATCCTTCAGAACAGGTGAAAGAAATTTCAAAGCAAGAAAGAGAGGTAAGAACAATTCACGTATCTAATAGGGCTGTCACAGCATTGTGTTATAGTATAGTTGGCAATATTTTTTTCTTAGTAAGTTGTGCACAAAATAATGGTGCATCTTACAATCTATGGCATCCTAGATATGATAATATATGAGGATCAGTTAGGGATTATATTCAGTTGCACGTAAAAGAGACTGAACTCCACTGGCATAACCAAATATAGTTTATTTTCCTCGTATGCTGAGAAGCATGGAGGCAGGCAGTCCTGGGATGGTCTATCAGCTCTATAATGACATCAGTCATGGTTCCCAGTAAGTACCCAGGTTCTGTCTCTTTTCCTTCTACTCCCAGCATATGGCTTTCTCATGATTCCCTCAAGGCTCACAAGGGATTGGTGACTAGCCGTGTCTGGCACACAGTGGTTTCCATTACGGTCTTGTCTATTTAGTGGTTTTTTTTTTTTTACTATTAAGTTGGATCTTAGTCTTTATTTTAGCTTTGCCCTTTATTTTTTATTCTTATCAATTGCTGTATTATTTAGCTGTGATTTTTGTTTTCTCTGTGGACCATCAATGTTCCATTAATTCTATTCTTTACCAATTCATGGAGCTGTTTTGTGTGTCAGCATTTACTTATTAGCCTCACTCTTCTTTGTCTCTCTTAGCCTCGTTAGTATCAGATGATTTCTTCTCTTCTTGGAATCTTTGGGGAGTATCGCCGGTCCCACCATTGTGCATAATTTGTCTTCTGTGATTTTGCCTTCCCCTTCAGTTTTGTCATTCTTCTTATTTGATTTTTGTTGTAAGACATTTAGATTTGAGGGGCGCCTGGGTGGCTCAGTCAGTTGAGCATCCGACTTCGGCTCAGGTCATGATCTCACAGCTTGTGAGTTCGAGCCCTGCGTCGGGCTCTGTGCTTACAGCTCAGAGTCTGGAGCCTGCTTCGGATTCTGTGTTCCCCTCTCTCTCTGTCCCTAACCCACTCACATTCTGTCTCTGTCTCTCTCAAAAATAAATAAACATTAAAAAAAAATTTTTTTTAATTTAGATTTGCTTGTGGTTTTGGAAGTTTGTCTTTTTTGTTTTTGTTATTGCCATATTTTTCTTTTTACCCCAGAAATTGTAACTGTGCATGTGTGTTTTTAATTTTTTAACGTTTTATTCATTTTTGAGAAACAGAGACAGAGCATGAGTGGGGAGGGGAATAGACAGAGGGGAGACACAGAATCCGAAGCAGGCAGCAGGCAGCAGGCTCCAGGCTCTGAGCTGCCAGCACAGAGCCGGACATGGGGCTCGAACTCACAGACTGCGAGATCATGACCTGAAGTCAACTGCTGAACCGACTGAGCCACCCAGGCAACCCTGTGTGTATGTGTTTTAAGGATTTTGTCAGAAGAAATGACCTGGACTATTGCTTATTGAATTCATAGGGATATCTAATGTGGAGTAATTGTATAAATACACACTGTTGTTGCGGGAAAGATTGGAATCTTCAATATTTTCCTTCAGCTCTCATCTAGTATCAGTTACCTTCATTTAAAAAGATTATGTTTCTGAGGCACCTGGCTAGCTCACTCAGTAAAGCATGCGACTCTTGATCTCAAAGTTGTGAGTTCAAGCGTCCCACGTTGGGTGTAGAGATTACTTTTATTTTTGAAAAAAATTTTTAAAGTGTGTTTATTTATTTTGAAGGAGAGAGAGGGAGCGTGAACAGGGGAGGGGCAGAGAGAGAGAGGGAGCGAGAGTGAATCTCAAGAAAGCTCTGCACTGTCAGCGCAGAGCCCGATGTGGGGCTCGAACCCATGAACCATAGGATCGTGACCTGAGCCCAAGTCGAACACTCAACCGACTGAGCCACCCGGGTGCTCTGAGATTACTCAAAAAAAGATTTTTTTTTTTTTTTTTTTTACAAAGTTTGTGTTCCTTATTAGAATGTTATCATTTATCATCAGGAACTGACAAATTAGGGCTTATGGACAAATCTTGCTCATTATTTGTGTTTGTGAGCTAAATTTTAGGGGACCAGGGCTATACCCATTCATTTAAACATTTTGTGCCACAAAGGCAGAGTTAAGTATTTGTGACAAAGACCATACGGTCCTCAGAGTCGAAAATATTTACTATCTTGCTTTTTTAAAAAAGGTTTGCTGACCCCTGTACAGAGTCTAATTTAATCCTACAGCAGCCATATAAGGTATGTAACATAGCATCACTTAAGCTAAGAGAGGTTATGCAATCTGCTCAAAGTCACGTAGCTGGTAAATAACAGTGCCAGGCTCTGGTCCCAAGTCAGGGACCCTACTCTTTAGGCTAGCCTCTTTTACGTACACAGAGCCATTTTCATTTCACAAACATTCTCTTGTTCTTCTTTTTCCACATGAGAAAACGTTTGCAGAGCTGGTGGACAACCAAGGCAGGATTTGAACCCACATCAGTCGACAGCCCCACTGGTCTGCTCTTTCTACCAGACAACACTGCCTCTAAATATTATATTGTTAGATATTTTGTATTACTTCTCTAACATTCTGTGAGCAGCAATGATTTGATCCTAGCTTTAAAAAATGTGTCACGAAATCAATACCGGGTCCAGTTCCCTCCAGAAGTGAAAGGAAAACTGTTGGCAGGGGAGTGATATTTTTTGACTGATCCATTTTTGTCCTTTCTGATCCCTAAAGCATTTGGGGACATCATTTACCTAACAAAGTAGTCACTGCAGGAACGTGGTAAGCTTGAGAGAATTTGCTGTGTTCTAGCACTGCCTTCCCCCTATTTTTTTCCCTCTGGATTAGCAGGCAATAAATGCAAAATTACTCCTTATACGAAGTCACTATGCGATCCCATTAGTTTGATTGGACGCCTACAGTTTAAAAAAAGAAACTGGATCAGATTCTCCCTCCATATTTCTTTTGACCTTTGAACATGTAACACTAAAAGGTAATCATCATTTTATGATGTTCAAAGATTCGCATTTTATCAAAGTACAGACAGGATGCATGAGACAAGTAGGTCCCCACATCCTAACTGTGCGGCATTGGGTTGTAATTCCATATGGCTTTGTGGGAAGGAATTGGCAGCCTGATGGAAGTTAGTAGAACTAGAGAGACAGCATCAGCAACAGAATAGGAAAAGAGGCTGTGATAAAGACAGAGAAAGAAACAGAGATCCCCCTTGCAGATTTCCAAGTGAGTCTTACAGGCACAAGCAAGGGATGTGACACAGACATAGTGACATGGCTGTGGGGCCAGTCCTCCCCGGCACCCCTGATGTGTGAGGTTATCACTCTGCTTGTTCCACACCTGGAAGAGCAGAGACCTCCTCTGAAGTCTCACCAGGAAAACACAGGGGGAGAGAAGGGGACACAGCAAGACTGAAGGGCCACCACCTGATAGAAGGGCCTCTAAAATGCAGCCTTCCATCCATGACATAGCAGGCTGGGTAATGCATTTTGTTCCCCCACTGGCTTGTTTTTATCCCATAGGATCAAACAGCATGGACCCGATTTGCATCACAGACAAGAGTGCATTTGCCAATTCTTTGTTGGGTTTCTTCTAAGAAGCAGCAGTTTTAGGCTTGGAATCCATTGTACAGAGAGCAAGGAAGGAATAGAAAAACACTCCTGGGACAAGGGGTTCCCTTCTAATTATATTTCTGGAAGCCTTCTGTTTACTTCCCAGGCTGCCCTTAATCAAGCCCCAGGGCACTAACAAGCCACAGGTGAAATTCACACCAGGCAGTCTGTGGGGGGTTGGAAATTGACACCACTAATTCCCAACGGGCTATTTTTGCAAAGGTGTAAAGTTTATTTTCTTAAATTACTTGGAATACACTTCCCATGATTTTAGAGGCTCCTTTAAAGGACCCAAAAGATCTAGCAGAAGGTATGGGAGGTGATTGTGATTATAAGGGCTTTTTGAAATTAGTTATGACCCCGGTCTGAAGTACTCAGAACATTGCTGTTGTCATTGTCATGCTTTTTTTTTTTTCCTTCAGAAGCCACTGCAACAGGGCAGAGGCACAACAGATTGCTTACTCTGCCAGCCTCCAAGAACCACTGAAAAAAAAAGTAATTTGCAGCATTGGTGGGGGAGTCTAGTGAGGCATGCAGTGAGAAAAGAACCAGGTGTTCCTTATTTCATTTGTATTAGGCCAAAGAGACAAAGAAATTCATTCATGAAACAAAAATACAGACTAGGTCATAGTAGAGAAAATCCATGCTCTGAGGGACCAGCTGGATGACCTTGAACGACCACTGGAGAGAACCATTGATCTGAAGGAAAGTGACCCAACAGGCTGCTTTTCTGGCTTGTTTTGACAAAAAGTATTCCCACGTGTGGTTATGGTGGTATGGCACAGGTCAACCGGTTTAACTAGCTTCTCTGATTTCTACCAAGAGCACATGGACACCGTTTTCTTTTCCTTCCTTCCTTCCTTTCTTCCTTCCTTTCTTTCTTTCTCTCTTTCTTTCTTTCTCTCTCTCTCCCTCCCTCCCTTCCTTTCTTTCTTCCTTAAATGTTTATATATTTTTGAGACAATGCGAGAGACAGAGTGCAAGCAGGGGAGGGGCAGACAGAGGGAGACAGAATCCGAAGCAGACTCCAGGCTCCGAGCTGTCAGCCCAGAGCCCGACACGGGGCTCGAACTCACAAATCATGAAATCATGACCTGAGCCGAAGTCGGACGCTTAACCGACTGAGCCACCCAGGCGCCCCAGACACCACTTTCTGACTTGTGTGATCAACAAACAGAGATGATTTGATTTAAGAAATAGCGGATAGTAGAAAGAGGACAAACAAAACATGTACAGATTATATTCTTGTTATTTTCAAGTGTTGGAATAATCAAAACGTCTCAGAAGAGCGAGAACGCAGGGGTTCCCTAACGGAGGCGAGCTGGGTCTAAGCTTGCTTGGGGCTGGGGTTGCCACATACTGCCTCTTCCAGCAGCCCATCACTGGTGCCCCAAATAATATCACCGGGTTTGTTCCTTTGGGTTCGGCTTGGTTATTAAGGGACCAGTGCGTGGACTTTATAAAACCTTAAGTCTAGCCTAGCTTATTCCTGAGGTGTTCTGTTCCCCAATGTGGGAGATGACTGGGGAACGCATGCCTATAGACCTTCCAGAGGGTGGTTCTGGGCAAGGCGGAGCGTCACCGGGTGGCAGCTGGGAGAAGAGGAAGCTCTGGGGGTGGTAAGGGATGTTCTCACAGGGACAGAGAGTCACAGAAAGAAAGCCAGCCTCACCCATTTCACAGTGTTTCCTGGGCTCGTGGTAAATTTGAGAAGGATGACAAAATATTGTTCAGACATCTGCCCCGGTTTCCTGCAAAGTTGGAGAACTGAGGAAATGCCCCCGGATTTCAAAGGCCTTCTATCAACGTTACTTGTAAGACTGGGAGGAAGACCACAGATGATCTGAGAGGCAACCCGTTGTTGGCAAGATCTCGACTTCTGAATTGACTAACGTTGTCCATCAGGGAGCTTTGGCCTCGGCGTGGCAGCACAGACTGAACCGTGATCTTTGCAGAGTGATGGATGCAGGGGAAGCCAGCAGATGGTTTACAGGGATGTGGCCAAGGCACTAATAGCAACAGAGCCCGGTGCTTGCAATTGCTTAGTCAGCTGAGGCCTTCACATACCGCACAGACGAGGAAATGGGCTGTTACAGGGTCGTGTGAGGACAGGAGTGGAGCCTGAGTCCTGGTTGGACTAAGCAGATTTCCCCTAATCTCCTCAGCACTTAGTCACGGGGGGTGCAGCCCTATGGAGCTTCACAAAATTCTCTACGAGAGTCTCTAATGCTTTGTATGATTTCATGCTCCTAGGATGTTTTCTGCCATCTTTTGGTGATATTCAGAGCTCACCAAATTAGAAAAGTTTTCATGTGTATGGAAGTTGTCTTTGTATACCAACGTTCTAGGATTTTTTTTCCTTTTATTTTTGATGTCATTCTTTTTTTTTTTTTTTTTTTTTAATTCCAGTATCGTTAACATGCAGTGTTACATTAGTTTCGGGGGTACAATATAGTGATTCAAACCCCTTCTTCTATTTCACCCATCCCCCTACCCACCTCCCTTCTGGGAACCATTGGTTTGTTTTCCATGGTTATGAGTCGGCTTTTTTGTTTGTCTCTTTGTTCTTTTGTTTTGTTTCTTAAATTCCATATGTGAGTGAAATCATGTGGTATTTATCTTTCTCTGACTGGCTTATTTCATTTAGCACTATGCCCTTTAGATCGATCTATGCTGTTGCAAATGGCAAGATCCCTTTCTTTTTTACGGCTGAGTAATATTCCACCGCCCCCCCCCCCATCTTCTTTATCCATTCATCTGTTGATGGACACTTGGGATGCTTCCATAATTTGGCTGTTATACATAGTGCTGTGATAATAGGGGTACATGTATCCCTTTGGATTAATATTTTCATATTTTTTGGATAAATATCTAGTAGGGCGATTAGTGGCTCATAGGGTAGTTCTATTTTGAACTTTTTGAGGAACTTCCCTACTGTTTTCCACAGTGGCTGCGTCAGTTTGCATTCCTACCAACAGTGCACTAGGGTTCCTTTTTCTCCGAGTTCTCACCACCACCTGTTGTTTCTTGTGTTTTTGATTTTAGCCGTTCCAACTGGTGTAGGGAGAGATCTCACTGTCGTTTTGATTTGTATCTCCCTGATGACGAGTGATGTTGAGCATCTTTTCATGTGTCTGTTGGCCATCTGGATGTCTTCTTTGGAAAAGTGTCTATTCATGTCTTCCGCCCATTTTTAAATTGGATTATTTCATTTCTGAGTGTTGAGTTTATCAGTTCTTTAGATATGTTTTGGATACTAACCCTTTATTGGATATGCCATTTGTAAATATCTTCTCCCATTCTCTAGGTTGCCTTTCAGTTTTGTTGACTATTTTCTTCCCTGTGCACAAGTTTTTATTTTGATGTAGTTCCAAAAGTTTCTTTTCGCTTTTGTTTCCCTTGCCTCAGGAGACATCTAGAAAGAAGATGCTATAGCCAGTGTCAAAAAACTTACTGCCTATGCTCTCTTCTAGGATTTTTATGGTTTCGGGTCTCACATTTAGGTCTTTAATCAATTTTGAGTTTATTTTTGTATATATTGTAAGAAAGTGGTCCAGTTTCATTCTTTTGCATGGAGCTGTCCAGTTTTCCCAGCCCGATTTGTTGAAGAGACTTTTTCTCATTGCATATTCTTTCTTGCTTTGTCAAAGATTAATTGACCATATAATTGTGGGTTTATTTCTGGCTCTCTATTCTATTCCATTGATCTATGTGTCTATTTTTGTACCAGTACCATGGCGTTTTGATTACTACAGCTATATCTTGATATCTGGGATTGTGATACCTCCAGCTTTGCTCTCCTTTTTCAAGATCGCTTTGGCTATTTGGGGTCTTTAGTGGTTCCATACAAATTTTAAGGTTATTTTTTCTAGCTCTGTGAAGAATTCTATTGGTATTTTGATAGAGATTGCATAAAATGTATAGATGGCTTTGGGTGGTATGGACATTTTAACAATATTTACTCTTCCAATCTATGAGCATCGAATATCTTTCCATTTGTTTGTGTCATCTTCATTTCTTTTTAAAAATTTTTTTTAATGTTTATTTGTTTTTGAGAGAGAGAAACACACACACACAGAGTGCGAGCAAGGGAGGGGCAGAGAGAGAGGCAGACACAGAATCCAAAGCAGGCTCCAGGCTCCGAGCTGTCAGCACAGAGCCCGACTCGGGGCTCGAACTCACGAACCGTGGGATTATCACCTGAGCTGAAGTCGGACACTTAACCGACTGAACCACCCAGGTGCCCCTCATCTTCAATTTCTTTAATCAGTGTTTTACAGCTTTCAGAGTACAGGTCTTTCACTTCCTTGGTTAAGTTTCTTTCTAAGTATTTTATTGTTTTTGGTTCAATTTTAAGTGAGATTGTTTTCTTAATTTCCCTTCCTGCTAATTCATTATTAGAGTGTAGAAGTGCAACAGATTTCTGTACATTAATTTTGTATCCTGTGACTTTACTAAATTCATTTATCAGTTCTAGTAGTTTTTTGGTGGAGGAATTAGGGTTTTCTATGTATAGTATCATGTCATCTGCAAATACTGAAAATGTTACTTCTGCCTTACCACTTTGGATGCTTTTTGTTTCTCTTTCTTGTCTGATTTCTGTGGCTAGGACTTCCAAAACTATGTGAACAAAAGTGATGAAAGTGGACATCCTTGTCTTACTCCTGATCTTAGGGGAGAAACTCTCAGTTTTTCCCCATTGAGTATGATGTTAGCTGTGGGCTTTTCATTGTGGGCTGTATTATGTTGAGGTATGTTTCCTCTAAACGTACTTTGTTGAAGGTCTTTATCATGAGTGTATTAGTCTTTTTTTTTTTTTCTCATAGATTGTGGCTATAAAACTGAACTGATTAAGAAAAAACTTATACAAGTAGTTCCCAGTTGGGAGAGGAGGGGCTGAGGACTATTTTATATATATAAAAAAACACAGCCCCAGCCATAAATATTTTATATATAAAATATGTGTATAAAAACATATAAAACTGGAGCCTTCGCAAATATGATATCTTTACACAACATATAAATTATAATATAACTGGGCCCCGCCCACAAATATTCTGATCTGTCCCATCCCGTCCCCCAACCCTTGTAATTTGAGTTATTTCATTGATATTTTGGCTGCGATTGCACTTAGATGTGGGAAACGGAAAATACATCTACAGTGGCTTAAACAGAAGAACGATTTTCACACCCAATACGTAATGTGGAGCTGGTGGGTCTGGTTCAGCAGTTAGACACGACAGGGTCTGTCTACCCAGGGTGGTGCCCTTGGCCTCTTCCTTCATAAATGCAAGGCAATGGCTATAGTGTGCCATCTTGCCCCTCGGCAGGAAAGGAGACGGGGAACTGGGGCATGCCAGCTTTCCAGCAGCTGCCTGGGAAGGCTTCTGCTTCTGCCTCTTGGGTCTGAACTGGGTCAGTCAGACGCCTCCAGCTGCAAGGAAGGATGTATAGCCAGAGGGGACAAGGAGCAGACGTTGGGAAGGGTTGGGGTGCCCATTCCACGAATCTGCCACAGTCAGTTGCTAGAATGGCGAGAAAAACAACGAGCTTTGGCTGGTTGACTGTCACCATTGATGTGATACCTTCTTCTGCCTCCAATGTAAGATTTGCATTGTATGGATTGGCTGCTAAATTTTGGTCCTTGGGGACACCATCTAATAATGCTTTTCCATGAAATAAGAAACTCATTCAAGGGGAGTCTGTGGGTGGCATCAAAGCCTGGACCTTATATCTAGGGGCACAAATGCCTATACTTTTTCGGGACGTGAATTCTTGAGATCAAATCTTTATTCTCAAGCAGTTCTACCACATGTTTAACCGGGAGGTAAACTGTGCTGAACTGTGAAAAAGAGAAAACTCAGTGTCTGTCAGTAGCTTCGCTGGGTGGAGTAGAGTGTGCCTGGGGGATATCCAGATGGCTTTGTCCTTTTCAGTGCAGACGTGATGAGCAGGGTTTTTTTGCGCATTTTATTTGTTTATATTTTTGTGCCAGTGTAATTGACATACAATGTTGTATTAGCTTCAGGTGTCCAATACAGCGATTGAACACTTCTAGACATTACCCAGTGCTCATCCTGATAAGTGTTCTCTTAATCCCCTTCACCTGTGTCACCATCCCCCCCCCCCCCCACCTCCCCGTACGTTCTCTGCTGTGAAGGGTTTGGTTTTTTGTCTCTTTTTCTCTTTCTTCGTTTGTTTTGTTTCTCACATTCCACATATGCGTGAAATCATATGGCATTTGTCTTCCCGTGATGAGCGATTCTGAAGGAGTCCTTCCAAGGATAGACCAAAACAGAAATCAAAACAGTTGTGCATAATTACGAACTACTGACACAGGAGCGGCGGAGATCCAGTCTGCTTCTGACTCTGCCACTGTCCAACTGTGTGACCTTAGGCAGGTCAGTAGTGTCTGTGGGGTTTTATTTCCACATACGGGAAACGATGACGCTGGATTCGGCGATCTTTGTTTTAAATATGAAGGAAAATGATGTTCCCCTGAAGGCTGAACGTTAATTGACTAATCAGATGGAGTACAGAATATACGGCTTATGGTTTGGATATCATCAATTAAAATTGAGCCAGTTTGCACAAAATTTTACTTAAGAAGTGCTGAAATGACATTTCTAGCTTAGATCTCTCTGCTGAACGTACGTAGCTGACCCCCGAGCGTCTCTTAGGGGATAACCCGCTGCAGGAATTTCTTTATTTTATTTGCTGTTACTTAAAAATTTTGTTTATTTATTTAGAGAGAGACAGAGACCGCATGAATTGGGGAAGAACAGAGAGAGAGAGAGAGAGAGAGAGAGAGAGAATTCCAGGCAGGCTCCACACTCTCAGTTCTGAACCTGACAGAGGGCTTGAACTCACAAAACTGTGAGATCATGACCTGAACAGAATCCAAGAATAGGATGCTTAGCTGGCTGAGCCACCCAGGCACTGCCACCGTGGTTGAGAATGGTACCTACTTCTCTTGCAGACCTGCTCCTCCTGAGTTTTCTAGCTCAGTGAATAAACTCTCCATTCAGCCTCTTGATTCTTTCTTCTGCATATCTGTGTCCCTAAACCTCTCTCTGCCCCCACTGCCACCATCCTGGCCAACTTGACCTCTCGCGTGATTGCCACAGCAGTCACCCAGCTGGTTTGTCCTAGCCTTGCGAGCCATTCACGTGATCTTCCTACAACGCGAATGTAATTATTCTTTCACTCGGCAAATATTTATTGAATGTGTCCTATAGGACTGTCCCTGTTCCAGTCCCTGGGGATTCGGTAGTGTACAAAATAAAGTCTTCACCTTTGTGGAACTTACATTACAGAAGAGGCAGTCTGTAAGTAAATGAACAAATGGATATATTACTAAAGTGATGGATGGGGTGAGTGCTGTAAAGAAAATCATGATAGGAATGTTTTTAGATAGGGTGGTCAAGGAAGATACTTGCAGGGTGATAATGGGTGGGAATGAAGTGAAAAAGCAAACTAGGTGATTGTCAGGGGAAAGAATGTTCCAGAGTGAGAAAGCCCTGGGAGGAGGGGGGAGGGGCTTGCTTGGTGAATTCAAAGAGCAGTAAGGAAGCCAGTGGAGTGTCAGTGGAGAGAAACAGGGGCAGAGTGGACATGAGGCCTCGGAGGTGACAAGGGACCAAATTACTAGAGACCTGACCGGCCACTGAAAAATTTCTGGGGGGGGGGGGCGGCGGGGGGGAAGGGAGGGAACACGGTGCCCACACTGAGGTTTCAAAATTCCCTTTGCTGTGTAGAAAATTAACTGTAAAGGATCAAGAATGGTCACAGCGAGATCAGTTAGTAAGCTTTTGCATAGCTTTGGAGGAGTTGTTTCATTTTTCTTATTGTGGTAGAATACACATAATCTAAAATTTACTATTTTAACCACTTCTAAGTGTCCAGGTCAGTGGCCTTATACACTGTCACACTGCTGTGCCACCGTCACCGCCATCCGTCTCTGGCACATTTGCATCTTCTCAAGCTGAAACTCATTAAATACTCATGAGTCCCCGTTGAACACTGACCCTCCATTCCCTCCTCCCCAGCATTCAACTTTCTGTCTTTGTGAATCTGACCATGCTGGGTCCCTAATATAAGGAGAATTGGGTAACATCTGTCTTCTTGTCTCTGATGCGGTCGCTTAGCAGTAATGTCTTCAAGTCTCCTCCATGCAGTGGCACGTGTCACACCTGCCCTCCTTTTTAAGGCTGAATACTATTCCACTGCACGTGTATACCGTTTGTTCATCCATTCGTCCGTTGGTGGACACGCGTGAATGGTGCTGCTGTGAACGTGGGTGGACGAAGATCTCTCCAAGCCGCTGCTTTTGATTCTTTTGGGTCGACGCCCAGAGGTGGAGTTGCAGGACCATGGGGTAATTTCTGTGGGTCTCTTTCAATGGCGGAGGACGGGAACCTCCACCTCTCCTTAACGTTTCTCAGTGGTTTTCTACTGCCACCAGGACCAAGTCCGAAGTCAGGTGAACGTGGCTCAAACATCCCACACGGTGTAGTCCTCGCCCAACTCTCAAAGTCCCCACATCCACCTTCTGACTTCTAGCGAACTTCTTTGAATCCCCGCAACAGGCCACGTGGTTTCCTCTTCTGAGAATTGACCCCTGACCCCAGCTGACTTGTACTTATTGTTAGTTCCCCCTGAGGACTTACACTTCTCAGCCCACCAAGTTCAGGTTAGGTTTCTAATGCCTCCATCCTGGGTGCTCCCCCAGGACCTTGCCTTGCCTACCATACGCGTGGCCATCCTTAAGCGCTGTCCTACCTCACTCCGCGATGCCCTTGACACGGTAGATGCTGTGTCTGACACGGACCTACTACCTACCTCCCAGCGGAAAGAGTACTTATTGAATAAACGAACAAAGGTGGACATACAATAAAATTATAATCTGTCCTTTCCTCGAGACACAGTGCTTTAAAACATGAGTTACAAACGAAAACACCCCCAGGGGCCACATAACACAACTTCGTGATGCTGAGTGTGGGGGCTTAAAAGAGTGGGGGGCGTGGCTTTCCAGAGCTCCTCTTGTACAGTTCTGGGCAGTAGGATCACTGCATGACTATTTAAATCAAAACTTGTTAAATGAAATAAAATTTAAAGTCAGATCCTTCATCAAACTAGCCACATTTCATGAACGCAGTCGGTAGCCACATGTGACTATTGGCTACCACACTGCACAAGGCAGATATAGAACATTTTCATCATTGTAGAAAGTTCTATTCAATGGTGCTGTTCTAAGGAGTGTATGTCCCACCAAAGTCATTCAGGTTTAAAATTTTGACCACCGTGCTGGCTGAGCAGAATACTTCGGCACCCCAGTTTCGATTCCCCACTCTCAAAGATGAGTCTTCCGATAAAGCCAGACACTGGGAGATTGCAGCACTGGGATTTGTCTTTGCAGAAATGACAGTTCCATTGACAAGACAATGACAGTGAGGACATTGCTTATTACCCACTTTATGTGGTGGCCTTTTCCTGAAAACGCTGGAGGAAATTTCTCTCTGATTTTAGCGTCAGGAATAGTTATATGTATATTTTTCCATCACAGTCTAATTCTGTAATTGATCAGATTTCCCTTTTTGCATTGGTGTCTAAACGAGTCAAATGTGACCCAGTGCTCGCAGGTGAGCCAAACCTCATTCTGTGCATAAAACCCTTAGTTTAGTCTTATTTTTCCTATTCCTCCTCCCTTCAGACAAATCCTGTGGCATGTGTTTTGTAAATGCATTCCCCCACCCCGCCGGTGAATCCAATCTACTTATTTGGTGCTGTACAGTATCCCATATATATGCACTATAGGTTAATTCTCAACCCCTTTATTGATAGGAATTTGAATTGTTTCCATCCTTCCCTATTACATCCATTACACATGGATGTCCCTGTGCATATATATCTTTGCCCTGGTGCATGAGAGGGCACTGAGAAATGGAACCATGGGGGGCTATGCTTATTCTTAGCTTTGAGAGGTTGTCAAATTGCCTTCCAAAGTTTTGTAACAATTTATGTCCCTGCCAGCTCTGTATGAGATTCTCACTCTTACCTCCTGCTCTCATCGGGAATGGTTTCCATTTCTGTGAACATAATGGGCTGAAATATCCCATTGTTGTTTTGTTTTGCATTTTCCCCAAGCACTGGTGATACTCTGTTTTCATACTTGCTTGTCTAATTGTGTTTCCTCTTAGGTGACCTTCCAGGACATCCTTTGCCCATTTTCTACTGGATTGTTTATCATCTTCTAATTGATGGAAGGGAACTATGTAAATCTGTTTTTAAAAATAACAGCTTTCTTGGGATATTATGCACATAACCATAAAACTGAGCCTTCTGAAGTATACAATTCAGTGGTTTTTTAGTATATGCCCAGAATTGTGTAACCATCACCATCATCTAATTTTAGAACATTTTCATTGCCCCAAAAAGAAACCCGGTAGCATTAGCAGCCATTCCCTACTTCTCCCCACCCCCACCTCCTGGCCCCAGCCAACCACCAATCTACATTCTGTCTCAATGGATTTGCTTATTTTAGACCTTTCATATAAATGGAATCATTTAATCACATCCATTTTGAAAAAAGATGGGCATATAAATAAACACTTTAATGAGTTATAAGGCAATTTTGCGTTTTTGAATTATGCAACTGGCCCACCATGCTTAGATGCTTTTTACTTGCATCTAAATCCTTTTCTCTTCCCTAACATAAGTTATGAATGATAAATATATACATTTTAAAATCCGCCTTCCCGATCCCTGGCATCTTTCACCTTCAAGGATTCCCGGAGATCAAAATCTTCCCTTTGAAAAGCATTGGCCTGAAGCAAATCATAGTCTAAACACAGCTCTTGTAAGAGCAGAGCTAAAATTCCGTTTTGTTTACATTTGGCTGAACTAAAAGGGGTCATTTCGAGAAAGAGTCAAGGACTAGAAAAGGAAATGGCCCAGAATGAGTCTAAAAGATTTAATGTTTAAAAATTGGGGAACGCTGAGGGGACTTGCAAACTATTATCAACTGCACGATTGAAAAGGAATCATGCGAAGTGTTAGGGTAACCGGCCAAACCAAAGCTCTTTAAGGGCAATCATCACAAAGTATGTATTTGAATGTATACATAATACCATGTACAGTGCAGAAATGAGAGCGTAGATCATAAAGTTCCTCTAGGAAATACATTCCTTGAGAGTTGAAGGTGGGGATGGGCGACAGGAGGGACGGGTGGTCTTGAATGAGAAACTTACAATCAGAAATTTTCAGCCCACGAAACAAAAAGGATTGGGTTAAACAGAAGTGAAAGTTAAATCTAATCAGTAAATCAACTATAACGTTCATCTGTTCTGTTTCTCCCATCTTTCCAAAGCAAACAACGGTGGTGGTTATTGATTTTCTTTGTGCATTCCGATAGGCAAAATGGTGTTTTTAAATTTTATGGATTGGAGGTTCCATTTCGTGTTTTCGATGGAAGTATTCGTCCTACTGTTCTGTTGGGTTTTAGAAATCCAAGTTATTTGAACATATCTTTCAATGTTAATCTGGTGTTATTTTTTTTCCCCCTAAAACGTAAACTCTTGTAGAGGCTTTGTAAACACATCCAGGGTTTCACACATGCCCACGAGGCCCTAACACATGCTATTTGCTGCCAGGCACAGATAGCGACTGTGGGTATTGTTACACGGGCTGGCATCTTCTCCTAGGAAGTATATGTGTATCCGGATCTCTGGGGACATGTTAGATTTAAGCATAAGTGGGATTATAAAATAAATGCAATATGTTTTTTTGACTTGAAACTTCCACTTACGTCTCGCCGGTTAGCCTCTTCTATTTATGCTGCTTTTAAAGAGAAAATGGTCAAATCCTCTAGTGGTTTCCTGAAATAACAATAAGGAGATTCATGAAACATAGTCTAACACGTCGGTCACCTCCCCTGACTGTGGGAGCACAATCTAGACCTGAGAGTATTTTTAGGAACGGCAGTTTATGACTTTCAGGCACATGTAAACTAGAGCGGCAGGCAAGGTGTTTCCAAGCCAAGGACCTCCTGGTCTGTGTTTATGTCTCATTTGTGATGGACGGTGCAGACACTAACAGAGCGCTAACATGCTTCAAGCAGATTGGACCAATGGAAACGACAATGTGATCAACATCTTTTCTTTATTAATATGCTTATCAAGAGTTTTTACAGAGAGGAGTCGCCGTGCAGCTTCTTTTGCAGGCAAACACACTTCAAAGTATTTCAGTTAGAAAGGTCTACTCAATAAAGAGAAGGTGTGCACCCCGGGCACTTACCAAAGATCTCTGCTCTTAATTGGTTGCCAAAAAGCACAGCGGAAGCAATTAATATCCGGAGAAGCAGTTTGAAGGACATGTTAATTATTCATTTTCTTAAATCTCTCCGTTGCTGTTTCTGCAGTCTTGCCTGGCCTAAAAGCAGCCATACTTTTCTCTACAAATGTTTCTCAGACTTTCACGTCCCAGGTTCCTGGGCCCTGTCCTCCCAGTTTTGATTTAGTTGGTCTGAGATAGGGCTTAGGGATCTGCACGTGTCAAATAGCACCAGGCGATTTTGTTTTTTTAATGCTTATTTATTTTTGAGAGAGAGAGACAGAGAGAGACAGAGTATGAGTCGGGGAGGGGCAGAGAGAGGGAGACACAGGACCCGAAGCAGGCTCCAGGCTCCAGGTTCTGAGCTGTCAGCGTAGAGCCCAACATGGGGCTTGAACTCGCAAACCACAAGATCATGACCTGAGCAGAAGTTGGACGCTTAACCAACTGAGCCACCCAGGCGCCCCAGCCCTAACAGATTTTGATCCAGGTAAAAGCACCGACCACGTTTGAGAAACCAGGTATGAGTGCATCAAAATTTCCTACCTGCTGTGGTCCGACAGATTATGCTGAAGGTAGATGGGAGGCAATTTCCTCTGAAGAAAATTTCACATCTCTCGCAAAACTGTTGTTTTGATGATGTTATTCAGTGTTTCTTATGGGTCTTGTATATCAGAAATTATGCAAGGGGCACCTGGGTGGCTCAGTTGGTTGGGCCTCCAACTTCAGCTCAGGTCATGATCTCACAGTTCGTGGGTTTGAGCCCCGCGTCAGGCTCTGTGCTGACAGCTCAGAGCCTGGGGCCTGTTTCAGATTCTGTGTCTCCTTCTCTCTATGCCCCTCCCCTGCTCAAACTTTGTCTCACTGTTTCTCAAAAACAAATAAATGTAAAAAAAATAAAAATAAAAAAAATTATGTGACCAATTTATCTGAGAATTTCCTGAGTGGCAGGAAAAAATTTTCCTCTCAAAAAAAAAAAAAACTGAATTTCCTCCAACTAACAACCAAAAGAATAAAAATTATCTCCTCTCTCCCCACCCCTGGAATATATAGGGGAAGCTCAGAGAACAAAAATAGCATCTTTTTTTAGGTTCTCAGCTGGACTTTTTCCTTGTTCTCTTCCTCAACAGGCTTCTGAACTTTCTTTTTTTTAAACATCGTTTTAAAACAATGTTTATTTACTTTTGAGACGGAGAGAGACAGACTGTGGGTGGGGTAGGGGCACAGAGAGACTGGAGACCGAATCTGAAGCCGGCTCCAGGCTCTGAGCTGTCAGCACAGAGCCTGACGCGGGGCTCGAACTCACAGCCGTGAGATGAACTGAGCCTGACGCTTAATAGACTAGGCCACCCGGGCGCCCCCTGAACTTTCTTTCCTATTTAGGTTTTAGCTGTTCTGGCACAGACCTCTCATTATTGTTATAATGCTTTCTGAGAAGTAGGGAAGAGAAATTATAAAACTCTAAGAAAATGTTTAATATAATTGTAGCTTCATAATGTTACCAATAGTTCTCTTGCATCATTTAACTGCAAGCCAGGGTCCTGTGTTGACCTGGACTATTTTTCTGGATTTTTTAAAAATTTGGTTTTTTACATTTATTTATTTATTTATTTATTTATTTATTTTCTGTCTATAGTAAAAACTTTTTTTAAATGAAATTTATTGTCAAATTGGTTTCCATACAACACCCAGTGCTCATCCCAAAAGGTGCCCTCCTCAATACCCATTACCCACCCCCCCACATTTATTTATTCTTGAGACAGAGACAGAGCATGAGTGAGAGAGGGGGAGAGAGAGAGAGAGGGAGACACAGAATCTGAAGCAGGCTCCAGGCTCTGAGCTGTCAGCACAGAGCCCGATGCGGGGCTCGAACCTACGAACTTCGAGATCATGACCTGAGCCCAAGTTGGACGCTTAACCGACTGAGCCACCCAGGCGCCCCAACCTGGACTGTTCTTCTGGTTCACTGTGCTCCTCGGGCAGACTTTGGGTTCCCCTCGTTCCCCGAGGGTACATTATCCTGAGTTGGTCCCATGATGGTCTCTGTGTCCACTTTGCTGATAACTCTTCTTTGCTGCTTTTCTCAAACTTAACAATGTTGCTTAAATCTGTTGTCTTCAACAGTGTCTGATATTTTGTGTTTATTCATCATAAGCATTGAATTTATTTTCCAAAAATCCTTATTACCAAAAACTGGAAACAACTTAAATGTCCTTGAGTGGGCAAATGGGTAGATAAACTGTGGTACATCCGTGTAACAGACTACTGTTCGGCATTATACTATGTGAAAGAACCAGTCCCAGAAGATTATATGCTATAAGATTTCATTTATTCGAGATACTGAAAAAAGCAAAGCTATAGAACAGAAACAGGTTGCCAGAGATTGGGTTGGGGAGAGGGTCTGCCCAAAGGGAGAACATGAGGGATTTTTTTAGGTATTGGAATGTTCTGTATCCTGTTTGTGCAGGTGGTTACAAGAATCTGTGCATGTGTTAAAACTCAGAATTGTACACCAATGTGAGTTCCATTGTACGCAGTTTTAAAAATTTTTTTTTCAACATTTTTAATTTATTTTTGGGACAGAGAGAGACAGAGCATGAACGGGGGAGGGGCAGAGAGAGAGGGAGACACAGAATCGTTAACAGGCTCCAGGCTCCGAGCCATCAGCCCAGAGCCTGACGCGGGGCTCGAACCCACGGACCGCGAGATCGTGACCTGGCCGAAGTCGGACGCTTAACCGACTGCGCCACCCAGGCGCCCCATGTACGCAGTTTTTAAAAAGACAAACCACACGGGCGCCTGGGCGGTTCAGTCAGTTAAGCATCTGACTTCACCTCAGGTCCTGATCTCATGGCTTGTGAGTTGGAGCCCTGCATCCGGCTCTGTGCTGATAGCTCGATGCCTTCTTCAGATTCTCTGTCTCCTTCTCTCTGCCCCTGACCCTCTCTCTCTCTCTCTCCCTCTCAAAAATAAATAACATTAAAACATTAAAAAAAAAAAAAAGACAAACTACAGACTAGGAGAAAATATTTGCGAAACATATATTTGTTAGAAGACTTGTATCCAGAATGACAATGATTTCTCGAAAGTCAGTAACAAGAAAACAAAGCAATTAAAAACAGAACAAAAGATTCGAATAGACATTTCACCAAATATACAGATGGCAAGCAAGCACATTGTCATTGGGGAAATGCAAATTAAAACCACTGTGAAATATACCTGTTAGACTTGATAAAATAATGATAAATAAAAAAACTGACAATACCAAGTGCTGATGAGAGTCTGGAACACCTAGAACCGTCCTGGAGTGCTAGTGGGAATGAAAAATGGTTACAGCCACTTTGGAAAATGGTTTGGTGTTTCTTTAAAAAGTAAGTGTACCCCACGCCGACGGTTTCGCTTCTGTGTATTTATCCAAGAAAAAAACGAACACAAATGTTCACACAAAAACCTGTACAATTACATCAACTTTATTCATAATTGCCCCAAGCTGGAAACGATCTAAATGTTCTTCAGCTGGTAAATGGATAAACAACCTGTGGTCCATCCATACCATGGAAAAAGGAACAAATTATTGATACATGCAAGGACATAACAACATGGTGAATTTCAAATTACATGGTGAATTTCAAATTACATTATTCTAAGTGAAAGAAGCTGGATGAATCCATTTATGTGACATGCAGAAAAGGAGAGAAGTATAGGAACAAGAGAGAAACAGATCAATAATTTCCGGGGGCAGAGGGAAGGGTTGAACACAAAGGTGCAAGGGAATGTTTTAGAGTGCTCTCTAACCATTCTAGATCTTGACTGCAATGGTAGTTACACAACCATATGCATCTGTCAAAACTCAGAGAATTATACGTGTTAAGGAGTAAGTCTTTCTGTATGTAGATTATACCTCAAGGAACCTGATTAAAACACACACACACACACACACACACACACACTCGCACACACACGATATGGCCCTCAGAACTGAAAGAATTTGGCACTATGTAAACTTCGCTTTTTTTTTTTTAATTAAAAAAAATTTTTTTTTTAACATTTTATTTATTTTTGAGACAGAGAGAGACAGAGCATGAACGGGGGAGGGGCAGAGAGAGATGGAGACACAGAGTCGGAAGCAGGCTCCAGGATCTGAGCCATCAGCCCAGAGCCTGACGCGGGGCTCGAACTCACGGACCACAAGATCGTGACCTGAGCGAAGTCGGACGCTCAACCGACTGAGCCACCCAGGCGCCCCTAAACTTCGCTTTTTTATCTTTTCTTTCAATTTTCCCTTTCTTTTCCAATCAATTCAGTAATGTATCACTCACCATGCTAAGCATTTCTTGGACTACAATAGAAGTTTAAAACTAAGTTTCTGATGTCAAGTTGTTTATAATTAGGAGGACAGGCATTGCAATTTAGACTTTATCTGGTAAGTAATAAATGGTCATTATGAGTCCTTAAGTATAGAGATGACTAATGAATGTAACATCTTAGAAAGGTCAATCAGAAAGTTTTGCACTGTATAGATTATAGCTGGCAGATACTGAAGGGGGAGACTAGTTAAGAAACTGAACTAACCTAGAAGTAAGGTGGGTGGTAAGCATTCAGACAGGTGCAAGGCAGTTGTGGATATGGCCAGGCAGCTTAAACACGTGCTGAGGGACAGAGCAGGGACACCTAAAATCGAGAACCCCACCCCCCAGCTTCGTAACATTTCACAGACCTTTGCAACTTACAAAGAAGGGCACCATACATTTTTTAGTCTTAGGGCCAAGCTGTAACCTTTCTCTGTGTTAGGACAGCAAGAGATGGAAAGAAAAGGGTAAATCTAAAGACACCAAAATAAATAAATTAAAAAAAAAATAACAGCACGTAAGGAATGTAGGGGAGAAGGAATAAAAAAATGACTTCCAAGTTATGATCTTGGACGAATGGAAGAGTCTGAGTTTTGCTTTGGACCTCGTGTAGTTTGATGCGAGAAAAGGCCATTTGGGGTGCGGATGTTCCTCCTGCTCCAGCTAGCCCCGGGCTCCTTTGCTGTTCTGGAATACGCCAGGCGCGTATTTCTGCGGCAGAACCTTTGAACTGGCTGTTTCATTTGCCTGAACTCCTCCGCCCTGCCGCCCCTCCCCATCCCGCCCCCATAGTTCCAGGGTATCTGCCACACCCCCTCCAATTCTTTACTTAAGCCGCACCTCTAAATGAGGCCTACCTTGACCACCCTGTTTAAAACGGTAACTGGTTTTCTGCTTACTTCTTTTCTTTTTCTTAGCACGTATTAGCTCTTGCCTTCTAGCATCCGTTGTTTACTTGGGATGTCTGTTGTTTGCTGTCTGCCTTTCCTTGCTAGAATGCAAGCCCACAGCGGAAGGGATTATTTCCCGTTTTGCTCACGGATGCATCCCGAGCTTCTTAGAATGGTACCTGGTACACCGTAGGTGTTCAGTAAATATCTGTGAATAAATAAAGTATAATAATGAACATGTACAGAGCACATGCTGGGACTAAGCGCTCTACCACCTGGTTTACGTTATTTATTTCACTGAAGACTTAACCCTCTGGGGTAGGTCCTATTATCATTCCCGTTTTACAGATAAGGAAACAGAGGCTCAGGCAGATTCCAAGACTAGCCCAAGGTTCGATACAGCCAGTAAGAGGTGGAGCCAGTGTCCAAACACCGAACTGCCTGCCCCCAAAGCCTGCATCTGGCCCATGAACACTCACACCGCCTCCTCACTGGTGAGTACCTGGCCGTGTTGCAGGTTCTTGGTAGACAGTTCAGATCTGCGGGGCGGAGTTGACAGTTGAAGCCGTTTGAAGGAATGAGATATCTGAGCGACACCCTTTACCAGTGATACGGAGAGACAGGCTGAGACAGCTGCCGTGCATACTTTCGAAAGATAATAAAGCTGGAATTTGAACTCAAGGTTTTCACTCTTCCGTGGTTTATAAGCGATACAAGGTTTAAATCCTATACATTCCCTCCTTCCTTCCTTCCTTCCTTCCTTCCTTCCTTCCTTTATAAAGGGGAAGTGCAGGCTGAATCCTCTTTACCCGCCAGTTTTTGGCCAAGTCCGCCAAAAATGAGATTCACTTAATGCTGACACTTACTGGAACTGTTCTATGGGAACAATTCATTTGGTTTCTGTTTTACCATACAGACAGGCGCATTTACCATTCTTTATATAGAATTCATTATGGAAATGCAATTGACAACACAATGGTAGTATTGGAGGAAACTCCTAATTTGGATCCTTGCTTTATCAACTCTGGCAGCAGGCCCCGGTTATAAAAATATTCCTAACCCCTTTGGACAGGGATTTAGTCTTCCGGTGCGGATTTAGGGCAGGATGACCTTTCACTCCCTTTGGACGCGCGCCCTCTTGCGGTGGACGGTGAGTTTGCACGTCTCCGTCCGTTCATGTGAGCCATGAACAGAGTTTTGTCGTGATCATTCTGTGATCTCTATCCCTGGTAATTGTCGGTTGGTCTCTGGTGTTCTTTAAACATAAGGGCAAACACGCCGTTTTTATTTCTAGCCTTTATTTTTCACTGTGTATTTGTATGCCAACTGCTGCTACTGTGACCGACTTTAGTTATAATTAGTTTCTCCATTTTATGGAGGGGAATTGGTGAATGAGAGTAGAAAAACGTGAAATCGGTTTAAAAAGTCTCTACATTTTAAATTATTAGTTCGTCCTTTACCCAAACAATTCGCATTTTTGTGTTAAAAGCATGATATGAGTGTCATGCTGAGAAATTTCAGGATGTCTTGGGATTGCGAGTTCTGGTTTCAAAGATGTCCTAAGGTCAGGGAGAAAAGGGCAAGATTTGGGGAGAAGCAGGAGGATGAAGATTGTGCAAATCCTTGTGTCTCTCACGCATGGATGCTTGAGAATATGCCTCCTGGAGAATGGTAACAGATAGTATGTAGAGTCCCTTGTCCCGATTTTAATTCTCCTATGTCATGGCTGCCGTTTTAACGCCAATAAATGAAGGGACAATGCCTCGTGCTTATTTCATGATACACTGAAAAGGTCCTGGGTCTTTGGAGTCCAGCAGAACTAAGTTTGACTCCAAACTCTGGTACTTAGCAATATGGCTTTGGGCAACTTCTTCCATCTCCCTTGTTGCCACAGGGAGACATCAAGCCCCATGTTGTAGGGTCAAAGGAGGTCATGAGCATACAGGGCCTCACTTAGCGCCTTTCAACTCAGAAGTCATTCCTCCATGAAAACACCCACTCAGTCCTGATTTATTGTAATCCTGTTGGGACAAGATACACACTAAAATACTGGATAGACAGGGTATAATAAATTGAGAATTATTTGAGGCATACAACAAATCGCCCTTATTGTACCGCCCATTTGTCTTTATGTTTGGAGGCTGTCTCAACAAGTGTATATATATATAGGATTGTTATATCTTCCTGGTACACTGAAGTTTTAAAAAGATCCTTGTTTGGTTACCCTAATAATGTTGTTTGCCCCTGGAACCTGTTTTGTTCAACATTGCCACAGGTATGATAGTTCTTCGGGCTAAAATTTGCTTGGTTTAAATCTGTAATTACGTATCTGCCGTTCTGAAAACCAAAGAGCTCCGAAAACAAGTTTTTCTTGTGATTCCTTTGACAGCAAAATCTGTTCTATGCTGATGTGAAGCTATTTATCGTCTTACTCTCTTAGTGTGAGCATTTATATTTCCTTCGGAATACTACTGTGTGTGATTAAGAGGCGATACCTCAAACCCCAATGAGAGTGTAATGTAAAATATAAGCTATGACCTATATGGATTTCTGAAATTAAAACTAACCTGAATTTGGAAACACATTTGGTTTTAGGATTTTTAGGGTTTGGGTTAAAGGTGTGTGCATTTATATACATTTTCTTTTTCTATATATACATCTTTAAGATGTGTATCTTTAAGTAGAGTTTAGCTGGGTTTGTTTCCAAGCTACTGTAATAATGTCTTTTAAATGGAAGATTTTGTCAGGGTGCCTGGGTGGCTCAGTCGGTTGTGTCCGACTTCAGCTCAGGTCATGATCTCGTGGCTCTTGAGTTCGTGCCCCGCGTCAGGCTCTGTGCTGACAGCTCAGAGCCTGGAGCCTCCTTCCGATTCTGTGTCTCCCTCTCTCTCTGCCCCTCCCCTGCTCATGCTCTGTCTCTCTTTGTCTCAAAAATAAATAAACATTAAAAAATAGCTAAATGGAAGATTTAATCTATTTACATCTATTTCTGATGTATTTGGATTTTTTTTTTTCCTGTCGGCTCATTTATTTTGCTTTCTAATTGTCACGCATTCTATGTACTCGCCTCCTTTCCAGAATTCTACTGGATTAATTGACCATCCCTTTCTCTTTTTTCCCAAGTTTTTGCTCAATTAGCTAGGAGTTATACCCTCTTTATCTCTTAATTGTTCCTTTTGAAATAGTTTCATGCATATTTAATTTACAAAGTCCAAAATTAATGTCTTCAGCCTATGCCTGAAAAATTCCAGAACGTTTCATTGCTCTCTGAACACACTGTCAGCTTACATGCTTTTTTTACTCTATGTTTTATCTTGTTTATTTGTTTTTTATAGAAGTGTAGTTAACGTATGTGTTATATTAGTTTCAAGGGTACGATATAATGAGTCAGCAATTCTGTGCCTTACTCTGGGCTCACCACAATAAGTGTACTCTTAATCCCCTTCCCGATTTCACCCACTGCCCCATGCCCTCTGGCGACTAACAGTCTATTCCAATCGTTAAGAGTCTGATGTTTTGTTTGTCTCTTTTCTTCTTTGTTCTTCCATTTGTTTTGTTTCTTAAGTTCCACATGTGAGTGAAATCGTATGGTATTTGTCTTTCTCTGCCTTATTTCACTTAGCATTATACCTTCCAGCTCCATCCATGTTGTTGCAAATGGCAAGAGCCCATTCTTTTTTTTTTTTTTTTTGGCCAAGTAATGATATTCCATTGTATTTATACCCCACATTTTCTTTATCCAGCCGTCTATCGATGGACACGCGGGTCACTTAATTTGTTACATAACTTGGCTATTTTAAGTAATGCTGCAATAAATGTAGGAGTGCATAGATCTTTTTGAATTAGGGTTTTTGTATTCTTTGAGTAAACACCTGATGGTGGAATTACTGAATCATATGACAATTCTATTTTAAATTTTTTAAGGCATCTCCTGTTCTCCTCAGCAGCTGTACCAGTTTGTGTTCCCACCGATAGTACATGAGGTTCCTTTTTCTCTGTATCCTTGCCAACACTTGTTGTGTCTTGCGTTTTTGATTTTAGCCATTCTGACGGGTATGAGGTGATATGTTGTTGTGGTTTTGACTTGCATCTCCCGGATGATGAGTGATGTTGAGCATCTTTCCATGTGTCTGTTGGCCATGTGTATGTCTTCTTTGGAGAAATGTCTCTTCATGTCTTCTGCCCCATTTTTAAATTGGATTGTTTGGTTTTTGGGTGTCGAGTTGTATCTGTTCCTTATATTTTTTGAATATTAACCCTTTATCAGAGATGTCATTTGCAAATATCTTTTCTCATTCAGTAGGTTGCCTTTTTGCTCTGTTGGTGATTTCCTTCACTGCACAGAAGCTTTTCATTTTTGTGTATTCCCAATAGTTTAATTTTGCTTTTGTTTCCCTTACCTGAGAAGACAGATCTAGAAAAATGTTTCTATAGCTGATGTAAAAGACATTACTACCTGTGCTTCCTTCTAGGAGTTTTATGGTTTCAGGCCTCACATGTAGGTCTTTAATTCATTTTGAGTTTATTTTTATGCGTGGTGTAAGAAAGTTGTCCAGTTTCATTCTTTCGCATGTTGCTGCCCTGTTTTCCCAGAGTCATTTATTGAAGAAACTGTCTTTCCCTTGTATGTTTTTGGCTCCTTTGCTATAGGTTAATTGACCGTATATGCATGGGTTTATTTTGGGGCTCTCTATTCTGTTCTGTTGACCTGTGTGTCTGTATTTGTGCCGGTACCATACTGTTTTGATTACTACAGTTTGTAGTGTATCTTGAAATCTGCGGTTATGATACCTCCAGCTTTGTTTTTTCTCAAGATTGCCTTGGCTATTCAGGGTCTTTTGTGGTTCCACGCAAATCTTCAGGACTGTTTGTTCTAGCTCTGTGTAAAATGTTGGTGGTATTTTGATAGGGGTTGCATTAAATCTATAGATTGCTTTGGGTAGTATGGACATTTTAACTATATTTGTTCTTTCAATCCATGTGCATGGACTATATTTCCATTTGTTTGTGTCATTTTCAATTTCTTTCATCAATATTTAATAGTGTTTGGAGAACAGATCTTTCACCTCCTTGGTTAAGTTTCTTCCTAGGTATTTTCTTTTCTTTTTGGTGCAATTATAAATGAGATTGTTTTCTTGATTTCTCTTTCTGCTCCTTCATTATTGATGTATAGAAATGCAGCAGATTTCTGTACATTGACTTTGTATCCTGCAACTTTACTGAATTCGTTTATCAGTTCTAGCAGGTTTTTTTGGTGGAATCTTTAGGGTTTTCTATATAAAACATCATGTCATCTGCAAGTTTTACTTCTTCCTCATGGATTTGGATGCCTTTTATTGCTTTTTTGTTGTCTGATTGCTGTGATAGGACTTTCAGTACCCTGTTAAATACAGGTGGTGAGAGTGGACGTCCTTGCTGATGATCTTCAAGGAAAAGCTCTGTTTTTCACCGTTGAGCATGATATTAGCTGTGGTTTTTTTCACGTGTGGCCTCTATCGTTGAGGTTCATTCCCTCTACACCTAGTTTGTTGAGAGTCTTTATCATGAATGGATGTTGTACTTTGTCAAGTACTTTTTCTGTATCTATTGATATGACAGTATGGTTTTTATCCTTTCTCTTGTTAATGTGATGTATCATGTTGATTGATTTGAGACTATTAAGCCATGCTTGCATCCTGGAAATAAATCCCACTTGATTGTGGTGGATGATTTTTTTAATGTATTGTTGAATTCAGTTTGCTCATATTTTGTTGAGGATTTTTGCATCTGTATTCATCAGAGATATTGGTCTGTAGTGTCTTTATCTGGTGTTAGTGTGACAGTAATGCTGGCTTCAATGAATTTGGAAGCTTTCCTTCCTCTTCTATTTTTTGGAATAGTTTGAGAAGAATAGGTATTAACTCTTCTTTAAATGTTTGGTAGGATTCATTTGGTAGAATTCACTTGTGAAGCCATCTGGTCCTAGGCTTTTGTTGGTTGGGAGGTTTTTTTTTTTTTTTTGTTACTGATTCAATTTCATTGCTGGTAATCGGTTTGTTCAAAATTTCGATTTTTCTTGGTTCATTTTTAGAAGATTATATATTTCTAGGAATTTATTCATTTTTTTCTAGGCTGTCCAATTTTTTGGCTTGTAATTTTTCATAATATTCTCTTAAGGGGCACCTGGGTGTCTCAGTCGGTTAAGTGTCTGACTCTTGTTTTTGGCTCAGGTCATGATGTCCTGGTTCGTGGGATTGAGCTCCACATCAGGCTCTGCACTGACAGTGTGGATTCTACTTGGGATTGTCTCTGTCTCTATCTCTTTGCCCCTCTTCTGCTCATGCTGTCTCTCTAAATAAATGAATAAACATTTAAAAATATATTCTCTTAAAATTTTTTGTATTTCTGTGATGTTGGTAGTTATTTCTCCTTTTTCATTTCTGATTTTATTTGAGTCCTCTCTCTTTTTTTTTCTTAGTGAGTCTGGCTAAAGGTTTATCAATTTTGTTGATCTTTTCAAAGAACAAGCTCCCGGTTTCATTGATCTGTCTTACTGTTTTTTCAGTTTCTATTTCATGTATTTCTGCTCTAATGTTTATCATTTTCTTCCTTCTACTATCTTTGGGTTTTGTTTTTTCTGCTTTTTCTGACTCCGTTAGGTGTATGGTTAGGTTGTTTATTTGAGATTTTCTTGCTTTTTGAGGTAGGCCTATATTGCTATAAACTTCCCTCTTAGAACTGCTTTTGCTGCATCCTGAAGATTTTGAACCGTTGTGTTTTCTTTTCTTTATTTATTTACCTTTTTTTTTTTTGAGAGAGAGAGAGAGAGAGAGTGCATGTGTGTACAAGTTGGGTGGGACAAAGGGAGAGGGAGAGAGAGAATCTCAAGCAGGTTCCACACCCAGCATCGTGCCCAACCCGGGGCTCAATCTCACAACCATGAGATCATGACCTGAGCCTAACTCAAGAGTTGGATGCCTAGCCGACTGAGCCACCCAGGTGCCCCAGGTCCATTGTGTTTTCATTTTCATTTGTCTCCATGTATCTTTTTTTATTTCCTCTTTGATTTCTTGGTTGACTCATTCATTATTTATCAGAATGTTATTTGGCCTCCATGTATTTGTGATCTTTCCAGAATTTTTCCTGTGATTGATGTCTAGTTTCATACCATTGTGGTCAGAAAAGATGCGTGACCTGATTTCAGTCTTTTTGAATTCACAGAGGCTTGTTTTTTAGCCTAACATGTGATCTATTCTGCAGAGTGTTCCATGTGCACTTGAAAAGAATGTGTATTCTGCTGTTTTTGGATGCAGTGTTCTGTATATATCTGTTAGGTCCATCTGGTCTAATGTGTCATTCAAACCTGTTCCCTTTCAATTTTCTGTCTGGATGATCCATCCATTGATGTAAGTGGGATGCCAAGTCCCCTACTATTATTGTATTACAATCAATTTCTTTCTTTTCATCTGTTAATAGTTGCTTTATATATTTAGGTGCTTCCATGCTGGGTGCATAAATACTTAACATTTGTTATATTCTCTTGTTGGATTGTTCCCTTTATCATTATGTAGTGTTCTACTTTGTTTCTTGTTATAGTCTTTGTTTTAAAGTCTATTTTCTCCAATATAAGTATTGCTACCCCAGCTTTATTTTTGCTTCCATTTGCATGGTAAATGCTTTTCCATTCCTTCACTTTCAATCTGCATGTGACTTTAGGTCTGGATTGAGTCTCTTGTAGGAAGTATATAGATGGGTCTTGCTTTTTTTTTTTTATCCATTTGGCCACCCTGTGTCTTTTGATTGGAGCATTTAGTTCATTTGCATTTAAAGCAATTATTGATAGGTATATACTTATTGCCATTTTGTTACAATAGTAAAAACTATTGTTTTTGTAATTTTTCTCTATTTCTTTCTCCTCTTGCTCATTTCCCTTGTGGTTTGATGGCTTTCTTTAGTGTTGTGGCTAGATTCCTTTCTCTCTTTCTCTTTATTTTTTTAATCCATTATAGGTTTTTGATTTGTGGTTACCATTAGGTTCATATATAATGTCTTATGTGCATAGCAGTCTATATGAAGTTGATGGTTAAGTTTGAACCCATTGTAAAAGCACTGAATTTTTACTTCCTTTCTCACATTTTATGTACAGGATGTTGTACTTTATATCCTTTTATCTTGGAAATCTCTTGACTAAGGGAGATTTGTGTGTGTGTGTGTGTGTGTGTGTGTGTGTGAATGTAATTGATTTTCTTGCTTGTTTAAAACCTCCATACTGGTTTTATAGGTGCTTAATCAACTACTTTTATTATATGTTTGCATTTGCCTATGAATTTTTTTCCTTCATAATTTTCTTATTCCTGATTATGGCCTTTTCTTTCCACTCTAAGAATTCCCTTTAACATTTCTTGAAAGGCTGAATTAGTGGTGATAAACTCCTTTAATTTTTGTTTGAGAAACTCTTTATCTCTCCTAGTCTGAATGATAACCTTGGTTGCAGATTTTTCCCTTTCAGCACTTTGAATATATCATATCACTTCCTTCTGGCCTGCAAAGTGACTGCTGAAAAAGCAGCAGCCTTATGGGATTTCCCTTGCATATAACTGTTTTCTTTTCTCTTGCTACTTAAAAAATTCTCATAACTTTTTGCCATTTTAGTAATTATATGTCTTCGTGTGGGTCTCCTTGGGTTAATTTTGTTGGGGGAATCTATGTGCCTGCTAGATCAGGATGTCTGTTTCCTTCCCCAGATTAGGGAACTTTTCAGCTATTATTTCTTCAGATACATTTTCTGCTCTCTTCCTCTCTCTTCTCCTTTTGGGATCCTTATAATGCAAATGTTATTATGCTTGATTGTGTCCCTGAGTTCTCTTAACCTGTTCTTCATTTTTGTTGGTCTTTTTTTCTTTTTGTTCTTCAGCTTGATTGCTTTCCATTGTCCCATCTTCCAGATTGCAGACCTATTCTTCTGTATCCTCTAATTTGCTGTGACTCCCTCTATTGTGTTGTTTATTTCAGTTTTTGAGTTCTTCATCTCTGACTGGTCCTTTTTTTATATTTTATATCTTTGTTGAACGTCTCACTGAGGACCTCTTCTCTTTTCAAGTCCAGTTTGCATCTTTATGATAATTACTTTGAATTCTTTACCAAGCATATTGCTTATCTCCATTTCAGTTAGCTCTTTTGCTGTGGTTTTGCCCTGTCCTTTCTTTTGGGACATAGTCCTCTGTATCCTCATTTTGTCAAATTCTCTGTGTTTGTTTCTGTGTACTAGGAAAGTGAGCTACATCTCCTATTTATTAGGAAAGTCAGCTACATCTCAAGTAGTGGCCTTATGAAGAAGAGGTCTTGTGTTGCCTTATAGCACAATGTTCCCTGTTCACCAGAACCCGGTGCTTCAGGGGTATCTCCTATGTGTGTTGTATGCACCCTACTGTTGAGACTGTGTTTGCCTTTAGTTCACTCAGCTGTAATGGCTCACTTTGCCTGTTGTAGGAGCACTGGGTAGGGTTTGGTCCCTGTGCTGTTTAGGGACCTATCTGGGGCCATGGGCTTGTAGTTAGGTGGTGTTAACAGTCAGACCAGATGCCTGCTCTCAGCCCATCTGCCAGGACTGAGTCACACGGGCCTGCCTTGTCCACCCAGAGGCTTTCACTGGTGAGCATGCCTGGCAGTCAGATCAGATGCCTGCCCCCAGTCTGTCTACTAGGGCTGCAGTCACACTGATCAGTAAGGCACCTTCTCTGTACTGGCATCTATAAGGTTAGCTGCTGGGACTGTGGGCACAGTGGGATGTGTGGCTATCTTCCCCTCTTGCCGGGGCAGGAGTCACATTGCAGTGGCACTGGTCCCTAGTGACATTGCTTAAAGCATATGCTGCGCAGGAGTCGCTTTGGAGGGATACCTGCAGAGTGGGGTGGCTTGGATGGGGTGGATCCACGGGCGAACACAGCAGTGGGGCATGTGATGTTAGCAAGATAGGTGGAGAGTGTTTGTTCTGGTTCCTGCAAGTGTCTGGCTATCGAGGCTGGGGGTGGGGTTGGGGGAGAAATGGTACCTATGAGCTCTTTTGTTATGGGAGAAGTCTCCTAAAGATCCCTGTTCCTCCAGCACATGTTCTGAGATTAGTAAATAAATCCCCATCTTGTATACCCCAGGTGTTCTGCAAACTGCTGCTTCTATGCTGTATTAAATTTTTTTTTAATGTTTATTTATTTTTGAGAGAGAGAGAGACAGAATGTGAGCGGGGGAGGGGTGGAGGGAAAGGGAGACACAGAATCTGAAGCAGGCTCCAGGCTCTGAGCTGTTAGCATAGAGCCCGACATGGGGCTCGAGTTCATGATCCATGAGATCATGACCTGAGCTGAAGTTAGATGCTTAACTGACTGAGCCACCCAGATGCCCCTCTATGCTGTATTTTTAAGGGCAGGGATTTAGTTTCCTACTGCCTTCAGCTCTCCTGAATGTAAGCCCACTGATTTTTAACGTAGCTGGAGTTAAGCCCCACTGATTATAAAAATTTGTGAAGTTAAGGAGTGAAGCCCTGAAGGTTTTCAAAGCTGAAACGTGGGGACTCATCTTCCCACTACAGGTCCTCTGTTCCTGGGGTTCCTGATATGGGGTGTGATACTCTTACTTCTCTGTGCTTGTGGTGTTCCTCCCATTTGTGGTTAGTCTTGCCAGGGATTTGGTTCCTAACCACATCTCTGCCCCCTTTTCAATGTGGCCTCTCCGATTAACTGTAGAAAGTCTCTTCCACCAGTCTTTAGGTATTTCCAAAGTTAGTTGCCCTGATGTGGCTGTTATCTCATTGTGTCCACGAGAGGAGATGAGCTCAGGATCCTCCTACTCTGCCATCTTCCCAGAACTGGTTATTTGTTTTAATTATAAAAATTTGATGTTATTATTTAATGAAAATGTTTATTTTAATTTATGCCCCTATTTACTAATTTGTTCGACAACCATTTATCTAACACATATTTTTAGCTCTCGGGAGTATAGGGTCTACCATAAGTCTAGGGACTAAGGCAGTGAAGAAAATAAAGTCCTTGATCTTCAGGGACTTAACTTCCAGCTCAAGTTAACTGTCCCTTCTTACATCTCAGATCTTCCTTCTGGGATCACTTTCCTTCTTTCTGCACATCTTTTAGAAGTTTCTTTACTGAGGGGTGCCTGGGTAGATCAGTTGGTTGGGCATCCAACTTTGGCTCAGGTCATGATCTCACAGCTCGTGGGTTCAAGTCCTACGTTGGGCTCTGTGCTGACAGCTCAGAGCCTGGAGCCTACTTCAGATTCTGTGTCTCCCTCTCTCTCTGCCCCTCTCCCTCTCACGCTCTGTCTCTTTCTCTCAAAAATAAATAAACATTAACATTAAAAAAAAAAGAAGTTCCTTTACTGAAAGTTTGGTGAATCAATTCTTTTTGCTTTTTAGATATACATTTTTTTGAGATATAATTCATGGGCCATATAGTTCTCCCATTTAAAGTATATAATTAAGTAGTTTTTAATATACTTACAAATACGTGCAGCCAACACTACGGTCAATTTTAGGGCATTTTCAAAAAGCAAACTTGTACCTGTTAGCAGTCACTCCCTATCATGGGTTGAATGGTGTTCCTTAAAATTCATGTCTACCTGGAACCTGAGCATGCAACCGTATTTGGAGATAAAAATCTTTGCACATATAATTCGTTCAGATGAGGTCATACTGAGTTAGCATGGATCCTAGATCC
This sequence comes from Panthera uncia, assembly GCF_023721935.1. Lineage (NCBI taxonomy): Eukaryota > Metazoa > Chordata > Mammalia > Carnivora > Felidae > Panthera > Panthera uncia. The sequence continues at coordinate 8,418,682 of NW_026057581.1, forward strand.
AATACTAGTGACCTTCTAAGAAGAGGAGAAGGCACATAGGGATGAACACAGAGAAGAAAGCCATGTGGAGGTGGTGGCACCTTACAGGATGCAGCTACAAGCCAAGGGATGCCCCTGATTGCCTGCAGCCACCAGAAGCTAGAAACAGGCAAGGAGGGATCCTTCCCTAGAGTCTTTAGAGGGAGTATGGCTCCTTAGATTTCTGACTTCTAGCCTCTAGAACTGTGAGAGAATACATTTATGTGGCTTTTCAGCCAGCCAGTTGGTGGTAATTTGTTATGAAATGGATACAATTCCCATTTTTCTTTTCTCTCAGCCCTTGGCAACCACTAATCTATTTTCCATCTCTGTGGATTTGCCTATTCTGGACATTTCATCTAAATAGAATCACACAATATGTGGCATCTTGTATTTGGCTTCTTTAACTTAACGTTTTCAAGGGTCATCCATATTATAGCATATATCGGCACATCATTCCACTTTATGACCAAACGATATTCCATTCTAAAGGTATACTATATTCTGCTTATCCACTCATCAGTTGATTGACATTTGGGTTCTCTCTAATTTTGGGCTATTATGAATAATGCTGCTATGAACATTTGTGTACAAGTTTTCATGTGGCATGTTCTCATTTCTCTTGGGTATATACTTTGGAGTGGAATCGCTGGGTCACATGATACCTCTACATTTAAATACTTGAGAAATTGGCAGACTGTTTCCCAAAATAACTACACACTACCAGTAGTGAATGAGGGTTCTAATTTCTTTACAACCTCGCCAACATGTGTTACTGACTTTTTGATTCTAGTCCTCCTAGTGGTTGTGAGTGGTATCTCATTGTCATTTTGATTTGCATTTCCTTGATGAGTAATGATGTTGAGTGTCTCATCATGAACTTACTGGCCACGTGTATATCTTTGTTGGAGAAATGTCTATTTAGGTCCTTCACCCAATTTTTAAATTGGCTTGTTAACTATTCTTGATATATTATAGGTAAACAATCCTTGTCAGATATATGATTTTCAAATATTTTTTCTCATCTGTGGATTGTTTTGTCAGTTCCTTGATAGTGTCCTTCAAAACACAAATGTTTTTTACTTTTTTTGAACTCCAATTTACCCTATTATTTTCTTTGTTGCTCACCTTTTTTTGTGTCCTATATAAGAATCCTTTGCCAAATCCAAGGTTATGAAGACTTACTCCTATATTTTCTTCTAAGAATTTTACAGTCATAGCTCTTACATTTAGGTCTTTGATTCATTCTGAGTTAATCTTTATGTATATTGTGAGATAAAGGTCCAACTTCATTCCTTTGCATGTGGCTATCCAGTAGTCCCAGCATCATTTGCTAACAAGAATATTCTTTCCCCATTGAATGGTCTTGGTGCCCTTGTTGAAAATCATTTGGCAATAGTTGCATGGTTTCATTTCTGAATTCTCAGTTCTATTCTATCAATTTCTATGTCTATTCTTATGCTGTAAAAATGGTATCAATTATCATTGCTTTGATTAAGTTATGAAATCAGTAAATGTGAGGCTTTGAACTTTATGGTTCGTTTTCAAGATTGTTTTGGCCATTCTGGGTGATGTATAGTCCCATACAAATTTTAGAATCAACTTATGAATTCAAGTTTGGTGGAATTCTATTAGAAATTGCATTGACTCTATAGATCAACTTGGGGAGGGTTGCTGTCTTAGCAATATTATGTCTTCCGATCCATGAACATCAGGTGTTCTTCCGTTTATTTAGATCCTTAAAAATTTTTTTCAACAATGTTTTGTACTTTTCAGAATATAGTATTACACTTCTTCTATTAAATTTATTCCTAAGTATTTTATTCTTTTTGATGCCATTGTAAGTGGAATTGTTTCCTTAATTAAGTTTTCCAATTATTTATTGCAATGACATACAAATACAGTTGACTTTTTATATTAATCATGTATTATGCACGTTGCTGAACTCATTTATTAGTTCCAATATGGTTTCAGTGCAGTCATTAGAATTTTATATACAATATCATATCATCTTCCAAAAGAGATCATTTTACGTCTTCTTTTCAAATCTGGATGCCTTTTCTTTTTCTTACCTGGAACTAGGTAGACCTTCTAGCTAAAATTTCCAGTACAGGATACCTGGGTGGCTCAGTTGGCTAAGTGTCTGACTCTTGATTTTGGCTCAAGTCATGATTTCAGGGTCATGGGATTGAGCCCTGTGTCATGGGATTTCAGGGTCATGGGATTCTCTCCCTCCCTCTCTCTTTGCCTCTCCCCAACTCTCTCTCTCTCTCAAAAAATAAAAAAGTAAATAAAAGAATTTTTTTAAATGATGAATTTGGAGCACTTGGGTGGCTCAGTTGGTTAAGCGTCTGACTCTTGATTTCAGCTCAGGTTATGATCTCATGATTTGTGAGATCAAGCCCTGCTTTGGGCTCTTGTGCTGACTGTGTGGAGCCTGCTTGGGATTCTCTCTCTCCTTCCCTCTCTGCCCCTCTCCCCTGCTTCAAAATAGATAATAATACAGAACTCCCAGTACTATATTGAGTAGAGTGGTGAGGACAGACATCCTGGTCCTGTTCTTGATCTTAGAAGGAAAGCCTAGTTTTTCATTATTAAGTGTAATTTTAGCTGAGTTTTTCATAGATGCCCTTTATTAGGTATAGAAAGTTCTCTTATTTTCCTAATTTATCGAGTTTTTTCCCCTAATTCTGATATTGTGTTGAATTTTGTCATATGCTTTTTTTGCATCTATTAAGATGATTTTGTGTTTCTTTTTTTTTTCAATTGATATGATGTATCACATCAACGGATTTTTAGATGTTAAACCAACTTTACATTCTTAGCATAAATCCTACTTGACCATGGTGAATCACTCATTCTGTATATTGTTGGATCTGGTTTGCTAGTATTTTGTTGAGGATTTTTAAATTCAAAATCATGGCATCACAGTGGTCTTTAGTTTTCTTTCCTTTTGATATTTTGCCTCGTTTTGGTATCAGGTTAATAATGGATTCATACAATGAGTTGGGAAATCTTCCCTTCTTTTCTATTTTTTTTTTGGAAAACAGTGAAGAATTGATATTAATTATTTAAATGTTTGATAGATTTCATTGGTGAAACCAGTTGGACATGGGTTTTTTTGTGTATGTTGGTAGTGTTTTGATTCAATGTTTTATACGTTATGAAATGATCCCCACAATAAGTCTTGTTACCATCCTTGACCATACAAAGTTATTATGATATTATTGACTATATTTGCTATGTTATACTTTTCATCCCTATGACTTACTTATTTTATAACTGAAAGTATATACCTCTTAACCCCGTTAACCTATTTTGCCCATCCCTCAACACCTTCCCAGTCTGGTAACCAAAGGTTTGTTTCCTGTATCTATGAGTTTATTTCTGTTTTGTTTAGTTTTTTGATTTTGTTGTTTAGATTCCATATATACTATCTGTCTTTCTCTGCCTGACTTATTTCACTTAGCATAATACCTTCTAGGTCTATCCATGTTATTGCAAATGGCAAGATTTCATTCTATTTTAAGGCTGAGTAGTATTCCACAGTATGTATGTATGTATGTGTGTGTGTGTGTGTGTGTGTGTGTGTATCTTTTTACCTATTGATCATTTTTTTTAAGTTTATTTATTTATTTTGAGAAAGAGTAAGAGTAAGCAGAAGAGGGGCAGAGAGAGAGAAGAAGAGAGAGAGAAGCCTAAGCAGGCTCCACACTGTCAGCATGAAGCCCAGTGTGGGGCTTGAACCCACAAACTGAGAGATCATGACCCAAGCCGAAATCAAGAGTCAGATGCTCAACCGACTGAGCCACCTGGTGCCCCACTTAATGTCTTTCTGATAGCTCATTATTGGTGTATAGAAACACAGTCAATTTCTGTATATTAATTTTGTGTCCTGTAACTTTACTTAATTCATTTATTAGTTCTAATAGTTTTGGTGAAGGAGCATAAGGCAGGCTGAGGACAAAGTACAAGCTAGCACAGCCCCTACCCCATGGGATATGTGTGATATTCCTCAGGCACTGCTGGCTGCCCAGAAACAAAGGAAAGGAAAGGAAACAAATGGTTAACTGAGAGAGATCACAGTCATACAGGACAGGAGTCTCTATCAGTTTGCAAATATCTTAGTAAATTACAAGAAAAAGGTAATCTTATCGATAGCCTAATCTCCAGAAACCTGTAGACTCAGTTTCCTGGAACCCCAACATCACCCCTCCAGAGTGATATGGGGAACAAAAGCAAAAAGGAAATGGCGGGTAAAATTAAATTTCCTTATAACCTGCAGCCCCTGGACGGGTACCTGAGGCAGGGAGAGCAAAATGTTTCTCTAGGAAGTCCCTACTGTCTTAATGTTAATGCCTTGCTAGAGGGAGAGACAACCTTAGGGTGACAACAGCAAGGCCTCAGGTATCTTTGGAGTCCTCTTTAGCAGATCAAAGTCCTTCTGGAGGCCTCCCATTTGACTTTACCTCCCCCACCTCCATAGTATATAAACAGTCACTCTGCACAACCCTAGTGCAGCCCTTTCTGCCCACGGGTCCTGTCCCTGTGCTTTAATAAAACCATCTTTTTGCAAAAAGGTGTCTTCAAGAATTCTTTCTTGGTCGTTGGCTCCAGACCACCCCCACCGTCACCCCCCGCAGTACCTTTAGGAAGAGATTAAGAGCTATCTGTTTTATGGCCTGCTTCTCTGCAAATCTCTGAGGCTGGCTCTGGATAAAAGGGTTGGCGGCAATGGCTTGCCTCTCTCGGAGTGACACTCCCATTTTGAGAACTGACTTCTTGGGGGGACGGTAGCCCCAAATGTCGTTAGCTTGTCCTGGCATGGAATTGCTGCCTTAAGAGCTGAGTCAAAGGCAACCAGGGTCCCAGTATTCTCAGCAGCGCTACGCCCAGCGTGGGACCTCCACCCCGCAAACAGGTAGGGTAGGTTTGGATAGAAGAAGAGAGCCTCACTTCTCAGTCATTTTTGTCTAGAACTTTGCTTCAGTTACATATAGCTGGGGACAGCATGAGACACGCTGACATCCTGTTCCCCTGGGAGGGTAGCCCTCTGGCTGGGGGCTGGGGCAAGAGTGAGCTCCCTGTGCTTGGTGGCACAGGTGTGGAGGGGAGTTCCCATCTTGCTGAGCTGGGATAGGTTAAGGAGGCTGTGTTCAAATACCATAGAATCTCACGGTTCTTTCTGAATTCTAGTAGCTTTTCTTGAGTATATGGGTTTTTTTTTTTTGTTTTTATTTGTTTGTTTGTTTGTTGCTGTACCTCTTTGGGTCCATTTCTAGAGATTTTAAATGGTTAGTTTAAAAAAAAAAACAACGAATTTTGCTGGCTGTGGGGGGGGGGGAGTCGGTCTGCGGAGTTGCTCACATGTATCTCTCAATTCCTTCTAGTACTTTTTATTTTTATTTATTTATTTTTATTTTATTTTAACATTTTATTACATTATTTTTAATTTTTAAACTTTATTTAAACCCAAGTTAGTTAACATAGAATGTAATAATCACTTCAGGAGTAGAATTTAGTAATTCAAAACTTACACATAACACCCAGTGCTCATCCCCACAAGTGCCCTCCTAAATGCCCATCACGCATCTAGCCCATCCCCCACCCACCTCTCCTCCAGCAACCCTCGCTTTGTTCTCTATATTTAAGAATCTCCCTCTGTCTTTTGTGCAGGGAATGTGTCATTTTTATCTTATTTTTCCTTCCCTCCTTCATGTTCATCTGTTTTGCTTCTTAAATTCCACATATGAATGAAATCATATGATATTTATCTTTCTCTGACTTCTTTCGTTTAGTATAATGCTCTCTAGTTCCATCCACATTGTTGCAAATGGCAACATTTCATTCTTTTTGATCACTGAGTAATATCCTATTGTATATAACACATCATGTGGTACTTTTTAAATCTGAAAATTATTTTAACTTCAGTTGTGAAACATTTTTTTAGGGGGTAATACATAATTCTAGCTGACAGTTATTTTCTCTCAGCATTTTTTTCCCCACGGTCTTCTGGATTTTCCTGTTGTTAAGAAGTCTGCCATCAGTATAATTTTAATTCCTTTACAATGATCTGTCTTTTATCTCTGGGTGTTTTCTCCACCTTCTATAAACATTAAAAAAAATAAAGTCAGGTATAATATAATATAATATAATATAATATAATATATAAATGCAATAAAACCCTTTTTATATTTAAAGTTCTATGAATTTAGGTGGGGTGCCTGGGTGGCTCAGTTAAGTGTCTGACTCTTGATTTCAGCTCAGGTCATGATCTCACAGTTCATGGGTTCGAGCCCCGTGTGGGGCTCTGTGCTGACAGCTCAGAGCCTGGAGCCTGCTTCGGATTCTGTGCCTCCCTCTCTCTCTGCTCCTCCCCCGCTCACACTCTGTCTCTCTCTGTTTCTCAAAAATAAATAAACGTTAAAAAGAATTTTAGAAAATGAAGTTCTATGGATTTTGGCAAATATGCATAATTCATCAGCCATCCACAATCTAGGTATAGAATGTTTTCATCATCCCCAAGAATTCCTTAGTCCTGTTTGTAATTAAATTTCTTCCCTTCATTCACATTCCCTGCAAACACTGATGTGTCCTGCTTTCGCTCTTTCCCGGATATTATATAAACGGAATCAAACTGTATGTAGTCCTTCAGTCTGGTTTATTTCATTTAGCACATTGTTTTACGATATATCCATGTTGTTGTTTATATTTTTTTTAATGTTTATTTACTTTTGAGAGAGAGACAGAATGTGAGCAGGGGAGGGGCAGAGAGAGAGGGAGACACAGAATCCGAAGCAGGTTCCAGGCTCTGAGCCGTCAGCACAAAGCCCTACTTGGGGCTTGAACCCATGAACCGTGAGATCATGACCTGAGCCGAAGTTGGACGTTTAACCGACTGAGCCACCCAGGCGCCTTGCTGTTGTTGTATTTTTAAATTGTTCCTTTTTATTGTTAAGTACTATTTCTGGTGGATGTACCACAAATTGTTTATCTCTTCACTTGTTGAAGGACATTTTGGACCATTTCCAGATTGGGTGGTTTTTACAAAGCGGCTCTACATATTTATATATAGGGCCTTTATAGATATGTATCTTAATTTCTTGAATAAATAGCTGGGAATGGGGTCGCTGGTCTTATGGCGAGTGTGTGTTTAACTCTGTAAGAGGATGCCAAACTGTTTGCTAAAGTAGTTGTACCAGTTTGCATTCCCTCCGGCAATGAGTGCTTTTTTGATGTTTCCTATCTTTGATTTTCTAAAGTCTTATTACACTGTGTCCAAGGGTCATTCCCCCCCCCCCCAAATTTAAGAATGTATACCTGTTATCATTAAAGGAAATTCTTAGCAATTATGTCTTCAAGACAAGACTATCATTTCTACTCTTTTCTGCAGAACTCTTGTTGCACATATCGTAGGCTCTCTTACTCTAAAAGACATGTCTCTTAACCTTTCTTTCCCATTTCTCAACTGCTTTTTACTCTTTTTACTCTGTACTAAATCATGGGCAGTTGCTTCGGCTCTATTTACCAGTTAATCGTCTCTTTTGACTATACTTTATCTGCTATTTAAGTATCCACTGAGTTTCCCTTTTCAGTGATTAATCTTTTCTAGAATCTCTGTTAGGTTCTTTTTAAAATCTTCCTGGGCATGTTTAATTCTATTTGCTCCTTCCACATTTTTTTTTTTTACGTAGGCTCTGTGGCCAGCACAGAGCTCAATACAGGGCTTGAACCCACAACCCTGACATCAACACCTGCACTGAGATAAAGAGTTGGACGCTCAACTGACTGACCCACCCAGGCACCCCCCTTTCCACATTTTAAAATTCAACTTTTACATCTTTAAACATTGTGTACAGTTAGTTACTTTCTACTCAGAAAATTCAATATCTCATAATTCTAACCTCTGAAGCTGTTGGGAACTCTACGAGACTTTTTGTTGTTTTTTTTATTAAAATTTTTTTTTAATGTTTATTCATTTTTGAGAGACAGAGCATGAGCGGGGAAGGGGCAGAGAGAGAGGGAGACACAGAATCCGAAGCAGGCTCCAGGCTCCGAGCTGTCAGCACAGAGCCAGACGCGGGGTTCCAACTCAAGAACCACAAGATCATGACCTGAGCCGAACTCGGACGCTTAACTGACTGAGCCACCCAGGCGCCCCTCGTTTGTTGTTTCCACTGACTCTTGTTTGTGGGGTTCCCTCCCTCATGCATTTTGACTGTGAACTCATATTTGACAGAAATTAATCTGTGGGAATTTGGGGAGGCTTGGTAGGAGGATGTTTTCCTTCCAAGAGGATCTGCATTTGTTTAGTTTGATTTTGGGTGCTAGTATAACCTGGGACCATTTCCTTTCATTCTTCAACTTGTGATTTAGCATCTGTACAAATATTTAAATTAAAAGCCCAGATCTGCATGTAGATAAACTTATGGGAGGGTTTTTTGTTTGTTTGTTTTTGTTTTTTTTCCCCCTTTTCCTTAGGAGATAGATTTTCTTGTCGACTCTCCTTGCTATAAGTAGTGTTTCTTCTGGTCTGCATTTTCACAGAGTGCAGGGACTGCTCAAGGTCCCAGATTTATTTGTGTGGAGGGTCCCAGGTTCAGAACCCTTCAAGCTACCTTTGAGAGACCGTGGCCTAGCATCCTGGGCCCGAGGCTGCTGGCTGTTGATCCTCAAACCTTTACATTTCTGGAATTAGCGTTTGTCCCCAAGGAAGTCCCAACTTTTGTATTCTCATACTTCTCCAGTTTCAGAAACTTGTGCATTTTATTTTCTGGGATGGGGGCGGGGGCTGGAGATTACTTTTAGGTTTCACGACTTAGCAGTGCATTTAAAAAGTATTTTTGGTAATCGACCCAGTAACTGAGTGTTTTTCAGTGCGATGACTTTTTAGAATATCTAGATGGCTACCCTCTTGTAAATAGAAACTCTACAGTTTATTTACACATTTAACTATTGGATATTCCGGGCATTTCAGATTCATTTTTTTCTTAATACTGTTACCAGCATTATGGGTCGTGTCTCCTTGTGCAAATCTTTGTAGAATTTCTCTAAGGTTATATGAGTGCTGGAGCACAGGGGTGACTTATTCAGCTTTATGAGAGATTTTGCCAAACTGGGTTCCAGAATTCCCGTGGCATACTATCAGTAACGAATAATGAGTCTCTGCTGTTGGGTGTTGTTGCCAAAACTTGGTACGACCAAACTAATGTTTGCCTATCTGATGGGTGGGAAATGGCACTGTATAAATTTGCATCTGCCTGAGGACCAATAACTGAGCATCTGTCCCTATTTATTTACCATTTGGAATTCCTTCTTGGGTAGTGACAGGGAATATCCTTTGCTCGTTTTATATGTAGTTATTTTTTTCTCACTGATTTATTAGACATCTTTATATATCCCTTTTCAGTTAGAGTCTAAATATCTTTTCCCTTTGGCCATTTTGTTCCATATACCCAAGAGATTACTTTCTTCTTTATGGTTATGACTTTGGGTTTTGTCTATGGACTTCTTCCTAAACCCGAGGTAAAAAATACATTCTGCCATTTTCTCTTAACGCTTTCTTGGATACGTACTGATGTAAAAGGGCTTAATTTTTTTGAGATCTGTGATTTAAATCCTCTGCCCCTTCCCCAAATTTATACTACGCAGAGAGAGATGATTTTAATTTGGGAGAGGGGAGAGGTGTCAGGATTCTTAATAAATTTAGCCCAGGGCACATGCGTCACCTACAAACCTCCATTATTCTTTGAGTCTCGGTTTAAAAACGTTCTCCTCTGAAGCTTTCCTGACTTCCTCAACTGAATTCAATTCAATATACATTTATTGAGCACCTTTTACATACCAGGCCATTCCCTAGAAGTTTAGGTCACAGTGTTAAGTAGAGTTTCTATTCCAGTGTAGAACTTAATACGTTAGCAAGATCTAGGCACAAATTCTCTCATGGTTCTTCTGTGTGCTGTAAACCTCCTCCATAGTAATTATTATCTCACCAGAATAATGCATGCATGGTTCTCTCCTCCATTAGCCCATCCCATGGGCTCTACCTTCAAAATGTAACCAAAATCTGACTACTTCTCAAGATCTTCAACATGATCTCCATCTTGTGCCTGGATTAGGTAGTGACCTCCCCCTGATCTCCTGGCTCCTGTCTTTGGGCGCTTCTGTCTCTCCTCAACACCACAGACCAGGTGATTCTGCTAAAGTGGATGTCACCTCCTGTCACTCTTCTGCTCAGAATCCTCGGTCAACTACCATCTCAAACAAAGAGAGCTGAAACTCTCCCACCCTGCCATCAGGATCTGACCTGCTCCTCCTCTCCCATCTCTCCCCCCCACCTGTGGGACCACAGCCACACTGATTCCCTGCTGTTTCCACAATATTCCAAGCACTCTCCTGCCTTACAGTCTTTGCTTCTGTGATTTCCTCTGGCCAAGACTTCCTACCCCAGGACCCCGTATCCACATGACTTGCCCTCTCACTTCTGTTGTATCTCTGCCCAAATATCCCATTTTCAGTAGGACCTCCTTTAACCAAAAATGAAATTTAAGAATATAAATAATAAATAAGTCAAAATAAAGTTAAAAATAGCACACACAGACTTACCCGCTGTCGCTCTTAACCTAGTTATATTTCTCCACAGCACTAGTCAACATTTGATCTGTTATGTATTTGTCTTCCCATCTACCACCACTAGTATATAAGCTCCCTGAAGGCCAGGATCTAAGCTCCGTAAGGGTCAGGAACTGACCTATATTCACTGCTATATCATCACTGCCTAGAACAGCACCTAGTACGTAGTGGGTACCCAAGATATGTGCTTATTGAGTGAATAAATATGAACATGTAGGAATGAATGAATGGCAGGTCTAGGGGTGCCATAACTGGTGATATTAGAATAAAATAGGTGGAGTGGAGAAGAGACCATAAGGAAAAGAAGAGGGTAGATAAATCTCTCCCATTGTGCAATTTTACTTAAAGCTTTTCATGTAGCTAACCATCATGACATTGGCCTCCTCTGTTGCCATTGGCATTAGTTTCCTTCCTGAAGGTCCTGAAGGTGGCTCTCACTAAAGACTTCTTGACTTAGAGCTTAACTAAGTTATTAGAAGAGGTTTTCTCCTGGATCACCCAGAAAATGGAATCACTTTCCAGACTGATGGGCAGGCTTGTCCTCAGAGCCCCCAGGAGAGGGAAGGACTGGGAGCTTGCTGTGTTCCTGTGGAGAACCCTGGACCTTGAGCTAAAGACATGGTCTCCATTATGAGAAGGCCACTGTGTTCAAAGCCATACAAGAAAGAGTCAAAACCGAATGAGATGGAACTTGGCTGACATCTAAGATTTAGCTCTTAGTTCAAAACTACAGTGAGAAATAATACTGGTAAGTTAAGCCTCAACTTTTCTTGGTTGTTGTCTTTGACTCACTAATTTATACTTTCGAGACCTTGATTTTTGGGTATATATTGAGAGATAGTGTTGTCTACTAGCACATAAACTGAGGGTAAGAAGACCTGCTTATATGCTAATCAACCGTGTGTTGTAGGTGAAATATTTATTCACACTGTGGCTCCCAAGTGGTGGAGACAGAAGAGTTAAAAAACAAAACTCTGAGGAAGGTAGCCAGTTTTTAACCCCAGCTATGACAATCAGAGACTATCAATCAGAGAGGGACACACTGCCAGGGAAACATTTTCCGTGCTACCTTTTACTTGTAAGGTACTCATTTCCTGCTTAAAGACAAGGACTAAAGCTTTTCATCATTGGAAAAAAAAAGCACCCAAGTTTTGGAGCATGTCCTGCCCTTCCCCATTTCCTTGGCCTTGTGCGGTGGCAATTCAAATGGGGATATCTAGAGATAGGGCCATATGAATATAAAACATGTGTGCTGGAAAGGCCAAACTTTGAGAACAGCAGGTACAAGTGAGTGGAATCTCCTCTCCGATACAGGGATCAGAATGCAGATAGTGTGGTGTAGACAGATGAGAATCAGCACAGGATGTGGATTGGCATAGCCTGTGGTCTGTGTGGGGTTCAGAAGCACCTCAGTGGTTGACCAAGAACCCGGACGGAGGTGGATGGAGTTGGATAATGAGGACTGAGTGTTCAGGTAGGACACCTTCAGCAACAAGTGACAGAAAACAAACCCAAATAAGGTTGAACAGAGTGACCTATCTGAATAACCCAGTGCATTCTTCCTCTCTCTCTCTCTCTGTCTCTCTCTGATCTTCTCCACTTAAGCTTCCTTCTCTGCTGATGACAATGGACATTCTCTATTTAGTAGGAACAGTGGCCTTCAGCAGGTGCCAGAGTCACATCCTGAAAGATTGGTAACCAGAGATGTCTTTCATCACTGGATTTCAGTTGGAAAGATCCTAGGAAAGAGCTCAGACTGTCCAGATTGGATTCTGACTCCTACCTCCTAGACTGTCACTGTAGTTGGGAGGTGGGCTCTCTGTTGACCCAGCTTGGATCATGTTCTCTTGTTTGGGTGAGAGTGAATAGTTTCTGTACCAGATAGTGGCTTAGCACAGACGTGACCACTGATCTGTTTCCATTAGACAGCCCTTACGTCGAGTCTCTGACAGTCACACAACGTTTCAGGAGGGATGGTCATTTACCATGAGAACCCCACCCTGGAGTGTGTGAGTGTGCACGTGTAGTCAGACGACTAGGTTCAAATGGCTACTCCACCATTTACTGGCCAAGCCATCTTTCTATGCATGAGGTTCCTTGTTTATAAAATGAAAAAAATAATAGGACCAACTCCATAGGTTTGATGACAGGATTACATGACTGATATGTAAAACCCTTAACATAAGCTTGGAATGTGAATGCTTAGTTGTCACTATTACTAACATAATAAAACCATAAAGACAACTCACTAAACAAGGGCACCTTTCATAATATCTTCCATGCCCTTTATAGACCACAAGGTCTGTGAAGTCGTTTTCTGTTCATTATCTTGCTCACTAGAAGATGCTCAGTGGGGCTCTGAGGCTTCCCTGGGTCTTTCCAGGCTTCCAAATCTGAGTGTTTTCCTCACTTCCTTCTTTTATGATCCAATACCTCTTATCTCAAATAAATAAACTTACTTTAGAGTCCTTTATCAGAGATAAAGCCTCACTTGAAAGCCCACAGTGGGCAAAGCTGTATGACCTTTGCTTAGCTTACTTGACCTGGTTGGGTCCATAATTCTGAACAGCCTCCCTCCATGTTGAAACAATGGCTCTTCTTGCCCTTGGTGGCTTGGCTTCATGTTAATCAATTTGTCATCACTCTTTTACCCATCACAGAGTTCTCACTCCTAACAATACATTTCTAAAGCCTAATAGTGTGTTCACTTTTCCTTAACCTTTTCTTTCTTTCTTTCTTTCTTTCTTTCTTTCTTTCTTTTCTTTCTTTCTCTTTCTTTTTCTCTCTTTCTTCTTTCTTAATAAATGTTTTTCTTCATTTCATCACACAAATCTTTATGTCCAACAAATCTTGGTCCAACTCAGCAAACACTGTTTGTTGTTCTTCTCTATACCAGGTATTATGCTCGGTGTCACTCATTTTATTTCCTTTTTCTTTTCTCTGCCTTTAATTCTCTCTTTGTAAGCTTCCTTGATAGAGGGGATAATTTTTTTTTAAGATTTTTTTTTTTTAAGTAATCTCTACACCTAGTGTGGTGCTCAAACTCACAACCCCGAGATCAAGAGTCACATGCTCCACTGATTGAGCCAGCTGGGCGCCCTAGGAATCACAACTTTTAATACACATTTTAACACTGGAAATAAAATTATCTTAGTTGTTGGAAATGTGTTCATAAATAAATAAATCTCCATGCATTAAAACTTTGTGTGGGAGCAAATTATAATTGGGAAGGGATTATATGTATTTGACTCTATCTCTCTATCTATCTATCTATCTATATGTCTATAGTTAATAAATTCCATGGTATGGCTTCATTATTCTCAACTAATCTTTTTGTTGCATTTATAGTCACGAGTTTTGAAGTAATTCTTCATATACTTTTAAATGAGAGATATATGAATCAGATAAACCTCTCAGCATTTAGGGTCTGTAATTAGTTGCTGAAGGCAGTTAAATCAGTCAAGAACAGAGTAATCCCTAAAGAGGGCCTATTGTTATGTGATGCTATGAAGGAAGACTTTTTTTAGTTTGCTGTAGTCCCACTTGTTTTTTTTGTTTGTTTGTTTGTTTGTTTTGTTTTTGCTTTTGTTGACTTTGCTTTTGGTCTCAAATCCAAAACAATCATCACCAAAACCTATGTCAGGGAGCTTATTGCCTATGCTTTTTTCTAAGAGTTTTGATTTCACCTCTTGTGGTTAAATCTTTATTCTGAGTTAATTTTTGTGTATGGTTTAAGTGGTCCGGTTTCATTCTTTCGCATGTAGCTGCCCAGTTTTCCCAACACCATTTGTGGGAGAGACTGTCCTTTCACCATTGAATATTCCTGTCTCCTTTGTCATAGATTAATTGACCATATGTATGTAGATTTTTTTTTCCTGGGCTCCTGATTCTATCCTATTGATTTATGTGTCTATTTTATGCCAATACCACACTGGTTTTTTTTTTTGAAATCTCATAGAAATGTATTGTTATTCCTTTTTTCTCTAAAAAATTTTTAAAAATGTATATTTATTTTTGAGGGGGGAAGGCAAGCGTGAGCAGGGGAGGGGGGAGAGAGAAAGGGAGACAGAGAACCCTAAGCAGGCTCTGCACTGTCATCCCAACGTGGGGCTCGAACCCACCAACCATGAGGTCATGACCTGAGCCGAAGTCAGATGCTCAATCAGCTGAGCCACCCAGGTGTCTCTGTTAATCCTCTTATTTCTGTTTTATTTTCTAATTTTTTTTGGCTCACAATGTTATCAGTTTCCCATGTACAGCATATAAACATGCAGCAAGTTTATACATCATGCTGTGCTCCCCACACGTGTAGCTACCATGTATCGACATACGGCTATTACAACATCACTGACTAGATTCCCTCTGCTGTGCCATTTCATTCTAGCGATTATTCATTCCATTTCCGGAAACCTGTATCTCCCCCTCCCCTTCACCCATTTTGCCCATACCCCTGCTCCCTTTCCTTCTGGCTACCATCAATTTTCTTTATATTCACAGGTCTGATTCAGCTTTTTGTTTGTTTATTCATTTTTTAGATTCGACACATGAGTGAAGTCATATAATGCCATACTACTGTGATTATTATAGTTTTGTAATATAGTTTGAAGTCAGGAAGGATGATGTCTCCAGCTTTGCTTGTCTTCCTCAAGGTTGCTTTGGCTATTCAGGGCCTTTTGTGGCTCCATGCAAACTTTAACAGTGTTTGCTCTATTTCTGTGAAAAATGCCATTGGAATTTTGATAGGGATTGCATCAAGTCTGTCCATCGCTTTGAGTAGTATGCACATTTTAACACTATTCGTCCTTCTAATCCATTAGCATGGAATATCTTTCCGTTTATTTGCCTCTTCTTTAATTTCTTTCATCAATGTCTTAGAGTTTTCAGTGTACAGATCTTTCACCTCTTTGACTAAATATATTCCTAAGTATTTTATTCTTTTTGATGCAATTGTAAATGGGTTTTTTTCCTTAACTTCTCTTTCTGATAGTTCATTGTTAGCGTATAGAAATGCAACTGATTTTTGTATGTTGATTTTGTTCCCTGCAACTTTACTGAATTCATTTATTAGTCCTAATAGTTTTTTGACAGAGTCTTCAGGGTTTTCTATATAAAATATTTTGTCATCTACAAATAGAGACAGTTTTACTTCCTTCTCTCCAATTCTGACGCCTTTTATTTCTTTTCTTGACTAACTGCTGCTAAAGAACAAAATTCAAACAAGTAAATTTGAAGATCTAATTGGCTTTATTAAACGATTCATGAATCAAGTGGCACCCCATCTAGCAAGTAGAGAAGGACCCCAAGGTGTTGTACGCAATGGAAGGTTCTTATAGACAGGGGGTGGGGACAAGAAAAGGATTGTTCCAGAGAAAGCTATTTGCTAGGGGAAAAGCAAGGTGTCTTATCATGCAGATGACTTCATCTTTCTTTGGGGGATGGAGAGGACCCAGGTAACAGACTCATCGGTGCTGATGGAAAGACAAGTTTCCTGCCTGACCAGTTAAGGACACATTTCTTGGGGGGGTGGGGGCGGTTGATACTGTAGTTATATTGGGTGTTAAGTCCACGTTTGGGACTCAGTCTAAGTGACACCAATTTGGCCCACAGCTTGCTTGCTTTCTTTCTTTCTTTCTTTCTTTCTTTCTTTCTTAACAATTCCCTCCTTTTGATCAGACTCTCAGCTTAACTGAGAGATGTGATCAAATTTTAAAGCATTAAGACCACTCTCAGATACCACTCTAGTTCAGGTTTGTTGCTCCTTTCTGTGGTATCTATAGGTTTTTACTTAGCTTCTGTGATATTCATAAGTCATGGCTTCTGGCTCACATTCTTTTTTTTTTTTTTTTTTTTTATTTTTTTTTTTTTTTTTTTTTTTTTTTTTTTTTTTTTAGACAGAGAGAGACACAGCATGAACAGGGGAGGGGCAGAGAGAGAGAGAGACACAGAATCGGAAGCAAGCTCCAGGCTCTGAGCCATCAGCCCAGAGCCCGACGCGGGGCTCGAACTCACAGACCACAAGATCGTGACCTGGGCTGAAGTCGGACGCTTAACCGACTGAGCCACCCAGGCGCCCCTGGCTCACATTCCTTAAGTTGGTTATTATTATTATTATCATTATTATTTTTTCATTCTTTTGATGTTCCAGTCTTAGAGAGATCACTTGCTTGGGGGTTAGTGACTGCAAAACTGCATTTAAAGCTTTTGAGAGAATACAATGCACCAGGGAGATTATTATGATTACTTTAAGCAGGATAACTTCAAATATTTGGAATGTACTTTATTTTTTATTTATTTATTTATTTATTTTGGAGTGCACTTTCGAGCCATGATCCCCAAGACTTAAACCTTTCAAAATCAAATAAGTCAAAGAAATGCCCCCTGGAAGGAGTCACTTTTTAAAACCAAGTGGCTTGTTCTTATGTAATTGAATTTTAACTTCCCCAGAAGCATTAATCTAGGCATAGCACGTGGTGTCAGGCACAGAACAGACACCTCCTTGCTCAGTTAAAAGATAATCATGGGGCACCCGGGTGGCTCAGTTGGTTAAGTGTCTGACTTCGGCTCAGGTCATGATCTCGTGGTTTGTGGGTGTGAGCCTTGCATTGGGCTCTGTGCTGATGGCTCAGAGCCTGGACCCTGCTTTGGATTCTGTCTCTCCCTCTCTCCCTGCGCCTCTCCTACTTGCACTCTGTCTCTCTCTCAAAAATAAATAAGCATTAAAAAATTTAAAAAAACCCAGATAATCAAGAGATATTCTATTACCAAGAACAACTTTGGCCAGAGAGTCTAAGGACTTTCATTGGGCTGCCATTGCTTTAGTTTGTAATGATTTTAAGAATTAACTGATCAGAGCTTCATTTATATTTATCCCTAGCCAGGGAAACAGGGACCAGCCCAAAGAAGTGTCCCTTTTAACTCCACAATGGGAATTTAGGGGAGGGACCAATGAGATGTATTATTTTGCTTGTGAAAAGTTAAGAGACACAATTAGGATTTTTCCTAGCCTGAAATAAAAGAGGTTACCTCTGCTTAGCAGTGGCCTAGGAGATGAGGAAGCCATCCTTCTAGGCAAATGTCAGAGTAAAGAAAAGGAAAAGAAGGAGAAAGGATTTTATGGTGAGTTAAAGGATAAAGTCTTGATCTGGCATCTTGACAGAAGCAGGCTACCTCCATGTCAGTCACTTCTCTCCCTTGTCAGTTAAATTTGGAAGCTTCCAGCATGTTTTAGTTCTGCAGCCAGTGTCAGTGGTCAGGAGCACATGGTAAGCTCCCTTTTAATGCCATCTCTGATGATATTTTAGAATACCAGTCACCAGGCTCTAGACTGTGACCGACAGATTCCTTTGAATTAGGATCCGGGAAGGCTTCTTAACCTGTTGGTGACAACCTTGAGCATAAAACCTTAGAGACCTATAGTAGCTCATCATGCTAGCAGGGGACAATAACGGATCAGCAGAAGGTTGTATACCGGTAGAATTACAAGAGTTTTGCAAGGTTTTTGTTAAGACTCACATGATTTATCCAGTGGAGTGGGTGTGCTGCCTTGATCACTGGAGATGGTAGAAAGTACACCCCAACTGGGAAACAATATTTTCTAACTTTCTTTTCTTTTCTTTTTTCTTTTCTTTCTCTCTTTCTTTCTTTTTTTTTTTTTTTTTTCTATGAGGACATCAACCTACCTAATGACAAGGAAAGGCTTTAACCCATCCAGAAAATGCATGTACAATAACAGGAACATATTAACAACTCATACTAAATGGCAGTTTAATTAAGTTCAGATGCAGGTGTTAAAATTTCGTAGACGTCTCTACACCAATGTCTATTCATAATTTGATTCGTCTTAAGTGTACTCTGGTGAGGGAAGGAATGCAAAAACCAATAAATGAGGTTTGTCAGGGAGCCAAGAAGAACCAAGTGATGATCTTGGGCTTCTCACGGCTCTGTTTATTGAATTTACAACCAATATTTGTCTATATTATTTTTTTCCCCGAAACGGACTGTTGCCATGTCACAGTGGTTTTAGGATAACAAAAGTCTGCTAATGAGAAGCCAGTTTTTTGTAGAAGTGGAATAGACTTTATGTATATGTACCACGATTTTACAAATATAATCTGAAAAAGGTTTAATAGAAGGGCGCCTAGGTGGCTCAGTCGGTTAAGTGTCTGACTCTTGATTTCGGCTCAGGTCACAATCTCACAGCAGGCTCCCCCACTGATAGTCTAGAGTCTGCTTGGGATTCTCTCTCTCCCTCTCTCTCTGCTCCTCCCCTGCTCATGTGTATGCTCTCTCTCTCTCTTTCTCAAAATAAATAAACATTTTTAAAAATTTAAAAAAAAAACATTTAAAAGGCTTAATGTTATTTCTTTGATAATATTTTCAATGTAATTTACACATCAAATAAGCCTAACTAGTTTAACAAATCTTTTGGAATATTCCAGATTCAAAAGACATTTTGTTGTTGTTGTTAGGATTTGATTTTGGGAAGTTTGTCAAAAATATCAGAAAAGGTTTTAAATCACTTATCTAAATAGGATCATAGATCATTATAAAAATTAATATTTAAAAGGTAAAGAAACTTATATAACCTTATTAAAAGCAGACCAAACGTCCAAGAAAACTTTGTCCTTTTAACAAAGAGAAGACCAAATTTGAATTTTGTCGACTGAACTCAAGGAATTGGCTGCTTAGGGTGCTTTAAATTGAACACAACCCAAGGAAATGTTGGAAGCAAAGAACTTTTTATTACTTATTACAAGTAAGAAGACGGGAGATGGCTCTCAAAGCACTGTCGTCCCACAAAGTTAGCCCTCGCAGCTTTTATTCGGTGTATCAGGGGTGGGGGCTCGCATCTATATTTAGGAAGTGACACATATTCTATTACTTGGGCACTTCAGCTCAATTGGACATGCCTATGTGTCAACATGCCAGTGCGTACATCACGTGTTCAAACAATGGCAGAAAGCCCAGCCCAAAGGAGCAGAACTTAGTATTATACCGAGCTAAAGTAACTTCAGGACGACTCAGGGGGGTTTCTGCATGGGTCCTCAGCTCCAAACTGAGTCACACGGGCTCACCTAAGGGGCTGCCAGGCAAGACACACCTAGCGAGGCACTATCCGATGAACCAGCCTCACTGGGCATCTCCTTGATGGGAAATGCTGGTTTTGCCAAAGAAAGCACATTCTTTCCCTGCCTCTGTCTTTTCCTCCTCCTCCCTTCTGCTCATAATTTTCAGCCCTCTGATTTGAGTACACCCTAGCTAACATTTGCACCAGCTTCATTTGGATATTAAAACTTACTTTAATTTTAGCCAGCTTGACCAAACATTAAAATTTAAAGCATTTTTTATAAATCTCAATTTTTTTTTCTATATTCTGATTTTGTCCTCTGTTTTCACTTTTTTTTTTAAGAGAGGGCATGAACAAGTGAGAAGGGCAGAGGGAGAGATAGAGATAGAGAGAGAGAGAGAGAGAGAGAGAGAGAATCTCAAGCAGGCTCCATGCTGTCAGCACAAAGCCCGATGCGGGGCTTCATCCCATGAACTGTGAGATCATGACCTGAACCAAAGTCGGACGCTTAACTGACTGAGCCATCCAGGTTCCCCTAGCTAGCATCATACTTAATGGTGAGAAACCAGGTGACCTCGGGCTCATGACCTTGGGCTCATGACCCACACTGAAATCAAGAGTTGGACGCTCAACTGACTGAACCACCCAGGTGCCCTGTTTTCACTTTAAGCCAGCTTTATTTTAAGGAAGAGTTGTTATTACTTTATTCTGCATCTATCATTTCTCATTTTCTTGGCATATGGAGATATTTCTCTTACTACTTTTAGTAGTTTTGATTACATATTAATTAGAATTTTTAACCCTTAGTAATCTTGATTTCTAGGGAAAACTAAGCAATTGGAAACAGTCTGTTATATCAACATGTTTTAAAATTGCAGATTTAAGAATGCATTTAAAAATATTTAGAAGCATATGTCTTTTTAATTTATTTTAATGTAACATTAGCATATCCCAATAGTTTTAGTTTCTTTGTAATAAGAAGCCAAAAGTAGATCAACCTATATTTAGTAATTAGTCTTCTAGTATTCTGTCTTATTTGGAAATGATTTCGATATTTAATGAATTTAACTCAACTCATTATTTAACTTAGCAAAACTTCTAAGATTTTAAGTTACCAAAAAGATTTGGGAAAACTAGTGTTGGGGAGGAAGAAATTGTACCTTCCGTTTAAGGTCCTTCTAGCTGTACTCAGAATCAAATTGACATGAGACAGATTTGCAGGAGAAAATCAAATTTAGTTTCCTGCATGTGGAGACTCTACATAGATATGAAATATTAAAGTCAGGCAACATGAGGCTAATAGGACATCTTGGGCCAGAGAGAGGAGTAGGAGTCTGAGGATACACAGGGAAGGACCATGAGGAGGAAGGTGAAAAGAATTTGGAAAACAAACATTGTGCTGCTATGCAGGTAAGTTTCTTAAAGAAGAGTCTCTGTTAATAGCTCTTTTTCTGGTACAGGCAGGCAGTTGATGGTGGAGATAAAGAACTCTTCCTGAATCTGCTGGGTTTTGACTGCTTTTAACTCAAAGTATTGTTCATGCCAAAGTGGCCCATCTTGAAGTGGTCTACCCTTGGCCTCTACACAATTTGGAAAATTTACCTAAAACTTTGTTTTTTAATGTACTTGTTTTTGACAACTATTGGTAGGTTACTTAGGAAAACTTTATTAAACATGAAACAAAGTCATCATTCTAAGCTATTATTTTTTGTTGATAAATCTTATAAGAGATAACAGAAACTTATTTGGCTAGTAAACTCACGTAGAATGAAAGCTTTATATTTAGTGTCCATAACTCTAAAGGCATATTTATTTGTGTAGGGGCCAAGGGCAGGCAGCCCCAAGATGAACCACTTTGGCATAAAGATCACTTTGAGTTAGAAGCAGTCAAAACCTGTAAGTTCAGAAGGAGTTCTTACCTCTTCTTCAACTACCTGCTTTCCTAGGTAGAGAGCTATTAACAAAGATTCTTCTTTACCTAAGAAACTTATCTGTATAATATGGCACCTTTGTTTTCCAAACACCTCCTTTCACCTTCTTGCTAGTGGTCTTTCTCCCCTTTGTATCCTCGGACCCCCTAATCCTCTCTTTATCTCGTATAAGCCTTGTTGCCTGTTTTCAGAATATCCATGTCTGTGTGGACTTCCTGGACATACACTATTAATTTTTATTTTCTCCTGTAGATCTGTCTCATGTCAATGTGATTTTAAGTTCAGCTAGAAGAGTCTTGAAGAACAGATGAGATTCTCCCCCCACCAACATTTTGATTAAACCGTCAATCTCAAGCTAGCTTTTGTATCAAATATTTTTCCAGATCACATGAATTTGACAAGATTTGGGTTAGTTTGTATCTTTTTGAGTTTTAGAATGCCCAATCCTTACAAGCATTTGCCATGAAACCAACTAAATAGAATGCTTTCATAAATTAATTTTAGCAATACCATCCAGAGGTGAAAACACATTTACACACATAGACACACATACAGATAGGTGCAGAATTTATAGTTTCTATTTTATGTGTTTGTCTACTAAAAGATTTTATTTTTAAAGTAGTCTCTGTGCCCAACGTGGGACTTGAACTTACAACAACGAGATCAAGAGTTGCGTGCTTTACCAACTGCGCCAGCCAGGTGTCCCTTATTTTAAAAATACTTCTATTTTACTTCTGTGCTTCTATTTTAAAATTACTGCCATGAAATAGGTACAGAATTTACTAGTTATGAATGCCAAATCTGAGTTTGTTTTTCTGGTAGATGGAATAAGTTAAGGTTATTGATCTAGATGGCTAATGCTTTTAAAAAAATGTGCAGAAAACACTTAAGATTTGTATTTTTTCTTGGCAGGTCAAGTTTTAAAAAGCCTTTCCCCCCTTTTTTTACTTGATAAGATTTATCTCCCGGGAATTTGAATTTTAAAAAGATGGGCTAGATAAAGAATTCCTGTAGATGACCAAACGCTGGCAAAACACTGTATGTATATTTACATTATAAAGGCATGGGGGGGGAGGGGGGAGGAAAAGCAAGCACTTTCTAAAAAAAATTTTTTTTTTTAACGTTTATTTATTTTTGAGACAGAGAGAGACAGAGCATGAACAGGGGAGGGTCAGGGAGAGGGAGACACAGAATCTGAAACAGGCTCCAGGCTCTGAGCTGTCAGCACGGAACCCAACGCGGGGCTCGAACTCACGGACCGTGAGATCATGACCTGAGCCGAAGTCAGACACTCAACCGACTGAGCCACCCAGGCACCCCAAGCAAGCACTTTCTAGAAGGACTTTTGTTCTCTTAAGGACAGAATTTTTACAATGTTTATAAGCTTTTTGAGATAAGTAAGGGAGGTTTTGGAATTGGTAAAGAGGATTGGTCTTTGACTTATGTTTGTAACTACACCTCTGGTCCTGTAAAGACTAGATTTGTAAAACATGGATGGCTGTTTTTAGTTTCTCAAAAAATTGGGCCGTTGCCTGAAACATATCAGATGACTCATATATCCATCTTCCAATGAGAAAGTCTTCTTTTTTTCTGGGTACACTTAGTTTGGGGGAAGAGGCCTAAAATTTTTTTTATCAGGCTCTGAATGTCAGCTTTTAATTTGGCCAGATTTTTGATTACGGAGTTTTGAAATCTTTTAAAAATATCTTGTTAGGTTTTAGCTGGGACAAACAGTAAAGATTTCTGGCAGTATATAACAACCTCATGGACCCAAGAGGCATCCTCAAAGAGGGTGTAAAAGATACTATTTTTATAAGATCTAGAACCACTCCCAAAGAGAGCCAAAGAAAGAACCGAGGCAGGCACAAAGCCAAGCCATGTTCTCAGAATGTAAAACAAGATGAGCAATGAAGAAACAGCTATTCCCAAGAGAAAAAGATCAATAACCAATGGGTCTTGATTTGGAAAGGAAGGAATAATGTGAATTTTTTTAAAGTTTATTCTGAGAGAGTGAGTGAGTGGGGGAGGGGCAGAGAGCAAGGGAGAGAGAGAATCCCAAGCAGGCTCCAGGCTGACAGTGCAGAGCCTTATACTGGGCTTGATCCCATGAACTCTGAGATCATGACTTGAGCTGAATCGAGAGCCAGACGCTTAACCAACTGAGCCACCCAGATGCCCCAGCAATAACGTGAATTTTTATTTATCTTTCTCATTTGGGCTCAGGTAGTAATCTATCTTTAAAGAAACTTTTGAGGATTCTCCTTAGGTTAAAGGAATTAACTATGGCCCTTAGTTTTTGACTAGGGAGGGAAAGATATCTGAGGAGGGTCACCTGTAACCTCAGGTGATTTTATTTTAAAAGGTCAGTTGTCTCTTCCAAGTGGAAAGGCATTTCAGACAGAAAGTACGCCGAGTACTCAGGCAAGAAGGATGGAGGGGAGTTGGGACCCAGCAGTCTTAGAGCCTTTTGTCCTAGGTACCTCTTATGTTTTAATTCTTTCATTAGCCTTTTGTTATGAATCTTTCAATGAGACTATTTTGGAATCTGGAAGCTTTTTGGGAGTTTCTGCATACCAATGAAAGTAGGCATCTCATTCTGTTTATTAAGAGCCTTCGCTTTCAAATGCACTTCTTAAATGAACAATCTTGTCTAATTGGAACATTCCCTATAATGGCCACTGTAATTCTAGGTTATTTTTAATAATTTCTTTTCTATCGCTAAAGGTATTTAACTTCAGGGATTTTGGTTCTTAGACATAAAATAAGTAGGTGTGCTGGAAAGCCGTGTGCTGACTGTTTAGAACTTAAAGATCCCATTAGCTAAGGCTTTGGGTTTCTCCAAGCTCAACGAATAACCTAAAAGGGCTATGCCTCGTGCTTGGGGATGTGCACATATTACAGTGTACCCTGTAAAGACGTTTTCTTGAGTTTGGCAGGTGAAGGAGTATCAATCTAACCTGGTATGTGACCAATTTACCCTATCACAGGAATCTTCTTGAGGTGGGGAGCACCATAACAGCCTTTAAATGCTTGATCTGTGCCTACGGATTTTGTGCTTTTTGGCTTCTGAGATCCTGCTAGCAATAGCCTGTTATTTACACAAAACAAGACACACAGGGTCGCCTGGGTGGCTCAGTCGGTTGGATGTCCAACTCTTGATCTCAGCTCACGTCTTGATCTCAGGGTCGTGAGTTCAAGCCCCGCATTGGGCTCTGCACTGGGCGTGAAGCCTACTTTAAAAACACAAAGAAATGATGGGGCGCCTGGGTGGCTCTGTCAGTTAAGCGTCCGACTTCAGCTCAGGTCATGATTTCATGGCTCATGGGTTTGAGCCCCAATCCAGTTCTGTGCTGACAGCACAGAGCCTGGAGCCTGCTTCGGATTCTGTGTCTCCCTCTCTCTCTCTGTCTCTCCCCCGCTCATGCTCGGTCTCTCTCTCTCTCGAAAATAAATGCTACAAAAATTTTAAAAAACAAAGAAACAAAAACAAGACAAACAGTTATGCACCTTAATATATTAGCAGCACTGCATCCTGACCCAAGTAGGCCCTACATGCACCACCACCAATTCCCATGGGACTTTACTGAGGCTTAAGCTGACCCACTCTGTAAAGGAAAGCCAATGAGATTGGGAGCTCAAATGCCAAAAAGGAGAATTCAGACCGAGAGGAGCTTAAGCCTAGTCCCCAGAAAGTGTGAGAAAGACAGGGCACTCAGAGAGTGTGCAGGTACCATTTTCGTGTTTCTCATTGTCCCCAGTGCTGCTTGGAAGTTTGCTTCCAATGCTGTCACTGCCACTAAATCAGTTAAATAACAAAATTCAAACAAGTAAGTTTGATGATCTAACGGGCTTTATTAAATGATTCCTGAATCGGGCAGCACCCCATCTAGCAAGTAGAGAGGGACCCCAAGGAGTTGTACACAATGGAAGGTTCTTACAGACAGGCCACAGGCACAAGAAGGTTATCAGTACAAGAAAAGGATTGTTCCAGAGAAGGCTGTTTGCTAGGCCAAAAGCAAGGTGTCTTATCATGCAGATGACCTCATCTTTCTTTGGGGGATGGAGAGGACCCAGGTGACAGACTCATTGGAGCTGGTGGCAAGAAACATTTCCTGACTGGCCAGCTAAGGTCATAATGCTGGCCTTGTAAAATGAATTCTGAAGTGTTCTGTCTTCCTCAGTTTTTGGAAAGAGTTTGAGAAGAGTTGGTTTTCATCCTCCTTAAATGTTTGGTAGAATTTACCAGTGGTCCTAGACTTTTGTTTGTTGGGCGTCTTTTGGATTACTGATTCAATGTCCTTACTAGTTATTGCCTCTTCAGATTTTCTATTTTTTCATCGTTCAGTCTTGAAAGATTGTATATTTCTAAGAATTTATCCATTTCTTTTAGGTCATGCAATTTTTTTGGCGTATAATTGTTTTATGGTAGTCTCTTATCCTTTGTGTTTCTGTGGTATCAGTTGTAATGTCCCCTCGTTCATTTCTCATTTTATTTATTTGCATTCTCTCTCTTTTTTTTCTTGGTGTGTCTGGCTAAAGGTTGGTCAATTTTGTTCATCTTTTAAAAAAGAAAAAAATTGTTTATCTTTAATGTCTCTTTGTATTTTATTTACTTAAAAATATTTTTTTAACGCTTATTTATTATTGAGAGACAGAGACAAAGCGTGAGCAGGGAAGGAGCAGAAAGAGAGGGAGACACAGAATCTGAAGCAGGCTCCAGGTTCCGAGCTGTCAGCACAGAGCCCGACGTGGGGCTCGAACCCATGAACCGTGAGATCATGACCTGAGCCGAAGTCGAACACTTAACTGACTGAGCCACCCAGGCTCCCCTCTTTTCTATTTTAAATCATTTGTCTTCATTCATCAGTAACTATATGCTACTATAAACAAGTTATTCTTGTCATTGATAAAAATATATTCCCTTCCCAGTGATAGGATTTATTTAATTAATTAATCTAATTATTCAACACAGATGTGTTGAGTCTACCATGTACCAGGCACTGAGGAAACATAAGTATACAAGGAGGATATGTTCTCTGTCCTCTTTGGCGTCTATAGTACAATGGGGAGCTTAATCCAATCTGTGATCCTCTAAACTGAGCTTAATCTACTTGTCCTTCATGGTCCAGTTTCAGACATGTCCTTAGCCCCACCTTCCACCATCCCCCAACCTGCCCATTTCTCTAGCCATATTTGCAGTTCTGAAGACATATCCGAGCATCTGTACCTCTGTGCCTTTGCATGTACAGGGGCCTCTCCCCAGAATGCCCTTGCTCTCTCCTTCCTCCCTCACTTTCTCCATATCATACTTGGCCTTCAAGATTCAGTTTAAGCATGAATCTTAGAAGTATTCCCTTTTTTAATATTGTTTTAACGTTTATTCATTTTTGAGAGAGAGAGAGAGAGAGAGACTGAGCGAGCACGAGCAGGGGAGGGGCAGAGAGAGAGAGAGGGAGACACAGAATCCGAAGCAGGCTCCAGGCTCTGAGCCGTCAGCACAGAGGCCGACGTGGGGCTCGAACCCACCAACCGCGAGATCATGACCCGAGCCGAAGTCGGATGCTTAACCGACTGAGCCACCCAGGTGTCCCCCCTTTAAAAAAAATTTGTTTTTTATGTTGGAAGTATTTCCTGACACCACCTCCCCATCTGATTGGATGTCTTTTTTTTGTGCTGCGACTATTCCTCTCTACCCAAATGTAGCTCTGTCAGAACATTTGCCAGATAAACTTGCTGTACTTGCCGGCTTCCTTGAGCCTTTCCCCCACATTGAACTATTAGCCACTGGAGACCAGGGTGCATGTCTTCTTACGATCTGTGTGATTTTATATTCTTACCACCTAGCATCAGGCCAGCCATATACTCTGGAAGTATTGGTTGAACTACAACCTGAGGGTCCCTGTCTTTCCATCTATTTCAGTAGAATCTCATCCATTTTCTCTGGCTTCATCACAATGCTGAATTATATCGAAATGAATTGTCAGTGAGGAAATATCATTAGTTTCCTTCTTGTGAACTATAGGACATCAAGTTGAATCGCAAAAGAAAAACTTGAAGTACCCTCTTACGAAATCTTTTAAATGGTGCAACTTGTTGGCTTCTAAGCCCCGTAGGCAAGGCTGAGCCTGAGGTTGTTAGGAGGGGGCAGCCTGACCCACAAAGGCTCTTTGTCAAAGAGGCTAATTTATAAACAGTCATGATGATTTGGCCAATGACAGTTGTGGCCCCAAACAAGGACCTGTCTATATCTCCTTAGAGTGGCGGGATGGCTGGGCTTGCCTTGGTGGGTAGAGTCGTATCTTATGCCCAGATAAGAATTTTTCTGAGTAGTATTACCTATTAGCGCCAAATGTCAGAAGGAAAGTTAGAATTATCCTCTGTTAGAGGATAATAAAGTTATAGCATAGTTAATTATGTCTTCATTGGAATAAGAGTTAAGAACGAGCGTGGAAGCATGCTTCTCCTGTGTCTTGTTCTTCTATACCATTTCTGTAGTAACCCTGTCTCTCCTGGTTCTGTTTTTACCGGCCAACCAAATCAGATGAGTAGATGCAGTGGGGCCGTAGTTTAAAGGCTGAAACCCTTACAATGGGAAGGCTGGCTTCCCCAGCAGGGAGGGTGTGCCTGTCCCTTGGGAATCCAAACAGAACATGCTTTCCTTTCCTCTCCTAGTCACACCCTGAGAGTAGCTGTTTTAAAATCTCAGGCACGAAGACTAAAATACAACCCAGCCTCCCAGAACAAGCTTCATATGCCCTGGCAGGCTGAGCCTGAAGACCTGGGTGATAAGAGGTTTTCTTTGATCATAACTTGGGGCGGTTGGGCTGGGAAGATGGCGGAAGCCTGGGGAAGACGGTCAGTAGGCAGACACCGTAGTGTTGAAAGGTACCTGCACAGTTTTTGCTTTAAGCCTTCCAGGTTCAGTTTGGTTTAAGGAACATTTATAGGGTATTTATGATGTGGCAGGAACAGGTGCTAGAAACATAGTAGTTGGCAAGAAAGAGATGATCCCCACCCTCATGGGTGGGCAAGTCCCTTGCCCTTGTGGACAAGAAATAAGGAGATACAGACAAGTCTCATGGTAAGGGACTTGAAGATGCTAAAAAAAATACCAACCCATATTGAAGGAGAGGATAATATGTAGCTTGCCGATCAGAGAAAGTGAATGGACGCGTCCAGCCCATCTGTGTAGAAGGGTAGATAGATAGCTGCCTTGACTCCTTCTGCTCCAGAGGAAGAGTCATGTCAAGGATCTGCACCGGGCAACAGGGAGTCTACAGCCCAGATATTCCTGCTTTTCCCAGCTTCTCCACATAACTAATATGGTGAGAGAACAAACAGAGGCAGTGGTGGTGGAATCAGTGATGGCCGGCAGGGTCAGTGTGAGAAATGTCGTTGTCAGGGGAGCGTCTATTGTGCCAGCTGTGACAGTTGTGACTGTGTTCCATCGGTCAGGAAGTAAGCGCCAGCTCGCCATGACACTGGTGAGGCAAAGCAATTAGCAGCCAAGGGAGACTGCAGAGAGAATAAAAGCAACGTGGCACCTGAGGTCAAGGAAGAACAGCCTGAATGGAACGATTTACCGAGGGTACATGCACTCCTCTGGAAGGGGACAAGCGAGCGGGGATCTGTCCCCTCCGTCTGAAGACTTTGGATTGGGCTGTGGATGTTTGTTACTGGAAAGGAATTGTCCTTCAAGGATCTCCTCTGGGTAGTGAGTGAACTTGCGTTCTTTTTAGGATGTTCTTTTACCATCATACTTGGTATGATCAAACCAATAAGATGATGGAATTTAATATGTGTTTCAAATCATTAACGGAATGCACAAAGCCCAAATAATATGATGATGCAGCTAAGAAAAGTCAAATATATTCTACCCCCTTTTTACAAAGACTTTTGAAACATCTGTATTCATGGTTGCTGGCGTTTGACAAGGATGCCTTTGCCCAAGATTGCTGTTAGGATGGGAGCACAGGCAGGATCCTGTGATAACAAGGTTTCCTGGCAACTAAGCACCTTAAACAGTGTTAGAAACAGACTATAAACCAGAATTCTGTACTGTGTCAGGATGCATTTGACAAGACTTCAGCGTCTATTTGGTATTTTTATGATTCTCAAGGCGGCAAGGCAAGTGAGCCTGACAGCCCAACGTAGATCTGCTAAACATTTTTTTAAATTAAAGATGTTTAAATATTTTGATAGGGCTCTCTCTAAAATAAATCAAAATACAGAAACTTAATTAATTTGCTAGACACTCAGATTTCATGAGTTCCTTTTATAAAGACTCTTAGGAAAAAAATGTTTAGAGATTTAAATAAAACGAGCAGCCGTCACCGGAGTAACTTCTTGAAACCGTAATCCAACCTGACACCTGAATGTTCCTTTGCACTAAAAACTATAGCCCCAAATTCTGGTGTTGTCAAGATTCATTGACATGAGGCTAAAAATTACTCTAGGATATAGAACACAGCAGTCTCTTTGACAGACCGAAAAATTGATATGTATCAAAACACACACACACACCCCCCCCCAGAAAAACAACCCTCCACCAGTGACCAAAGTCATACTGCTCTTGTTATCATAAAAGCAATAAGTAATCTACCTTGGATTGAAATACATGTTGTGCTCACTCCACTTCCAACATTTGCAGGGCCCAGAAAAGAATACAAATAGAGGCGCACATGCCATAGGGCCGGAAGTGATAAGCCAGGCTAACACCTTGCTAAACAAAGTACGTTCTGTCCTTCTATATCGACAAGTGTACTTTCATGATCAGAAGGCAAGGTCAAATGTAGAATTCTTGGACCACTTAGTATTGTATGCCCACAACTCCTGGGCCGGGCCATCTCCCAGGCCACCCCTCTTCTCTTCCCACCAGCAGCTCCATCCCGGACGGCAGGGCTTTGTGGAACATGGCACATGTGGACACCCTCGCCTTGCGCTTACAAGCTCTGTCCACCCTCCGCCACCTCCCCAGTAGCTGCCATGGCCGCCTGCAGGGCTAGGAGTGGGGTTTCCGGCTCTGCTATCCACCCTTGGGCCAGACCCAGAGAAGAGGCCAGTACAGGCCCTGGAAGGGGGCTCAGGGTCCCAAGGGAATTCCAGGATCTTGGGTACCTGGAGTATTATCTAGATGAGAGGTCACGGGTGCCCGTTTGGTATATCCCTTTGGCTGTGAAGGGAGGGCATGTCTAGAGAAGAGCAAGAGTGGACGCTCTAAAGTATGGGATCCAGGATAGGAGCCTATCTGGCCCACATCATAGGGTGAGTACTAGGCTACTTCTTTGCACTTGACGAAGGCTGAGACCACCCCACTCCGATTTAACAGTGTTCTCTCCCAGGGTGTCTTGTCTACCTCCCTAGAATAATTGTATTTATAGGCTTCTGGACAAACAGGGGCTATGCCATCATCCACAGGAAAATAGCCAAAGTAGCTGCCAGATGTTACTGGAAGTTTGGGCTGCAGAGAGGATATTGGAAGCAGGGAACTGAAACCATCCTCTTACCTTTCAGGATATTTCTTCAACTTGGCAAACTTTCTGCAACAAGCAAACCCATCGACTCCTTATGTCAGGCCTCCCTCCTCGATATCGCCCATACATTGTGCTCCTCCTTGTGAAGGATGCCAGCAGGCCTGCTCGCCCCGTATCACCTTGACCTTCACCCAATGGTTCTCTTAGCTGTTGCCCTTGGTATCACCCTGTCTGACATCAGTGTTTCTTTGTGGGTCGAGACGTGGTCTGGATCTCCCCGAATCCTGGTATGTGCCTTTTTGCCCACAGAATGTCAACTCATCCCCCTGGGCTTATCTCCTGTTGAATGACTCATCTGAGGGTGGAGTGGGGAGGCCAGCCGTGCCTAAAAAAATGTGCCCCGTGGATCCTGGGGATTTAGTTACTCTGGACTTCGCATCCGATTTTACTGTTTCTACTAATGTAATCAGAGAGATGAGAATAAAGCTACTTGCTGGCATTTTCTCATTTCATCTTGGGAACTAGCAAGTGATAAGAAGAACTATCTTCTTTTCTTTTTTTTCTGGAGGGGAACATCTCCCTTCCATTTGTACTGTGCTCCTTACTTAGATCATTTCCTGCTGGGGCAATTTCAGGTTCAACCTGTTTTTTCAAGGTATGAATCATGTAAGTGACTCAAATCCAATTTGGGGAGAAAAAAAAAGGCTAAGCTGGCTGTCTATAGCGCATCAAACCTAGTAGTGAATATGTATTATTATTCATGGAACTTTTGGCAAACACCCACTAAGGCATTACTCATCCATTCATTTTGAAGCAAAAATATGCTTAATGGATGGTGGTGTCGTATATAAAGACAATTAAGTACTGTTTTCTGAATGCGTAAGTTTGTTTTTAAGTCAGATCCTTATTTTTCTCATGGGGAAACAAAACTTAGAAGTTGTAGTTACTATAAACTTGTCAACGATGCTGCTATTTTTCTTAAAAAAGGGAATTATGGAGTTCCTTAACTCAGATATAGCATGATAATGAGTTCATATGTCAAATATGTATTTTCTAAGTCTCAGAGCCGGGAGAGACCTCATAGATTATACATACAACTTTTCGATTTGACTAATGAGAAAAGGGAATCTCAGAGAGGGTGAATGACGTACTCAGCCCGTGGAGGAATCAGACCTGGAGTCTCAATCTCCCGTCTTTCCACGGGCAAGCGCCCTCCCCAGGAACAATCATGGTGGTTATTACTGATTGATTACGAGAGCAAGGCACTTTCCCTTCTGCTATGCCGCTTGATACTCACACATCTTTGTGAGGTAGGTATTGTTATCTTTAGAGAAAGAGAGAACAAGGCTAAGAGAAAATGCCACTTAGCCAATGATTTCCTGACTAGGGTTTGGAAAAGCCAGACTCTGATCCCGAGGGTCACATTTGTCCCATACTCCCGCCATACTTTCCACCACCTTTCTGTACCCCGTGCTGCCAGGGAGCATTTTCTTACGGTTGCCGTCTTTGCTTGTATAACCAAGACCCGAGGGGGATGAATGACAATCTGGCCCCAAGTTGATATGTTTGCCTCCATGGTCATTTGTTTCTTCATTCATTCTTCTCTGTGTAAAAACACGGAGTGAGTGCTATGAAAGATAAATGGGTGACAATCAGACCTGCCCCGTAAGATAGCCAGAGCCTAAAAGGGGGTATAGGACTTGCTCACAAGTAACTGTAGTAGAAGATAGAATGTAATAAGAAATGACCAGGAGTACAAAGTGTTACAGGCATTCCTGTATTGGAAGAAAATAAGAGAATTTAGTACAGTTCAAGAGGTCTAAGAGTTCTGGGGAGAAAAAATATCTTGCAAAGATCATGAGTTGTTTCACTTTTTGGCCTGTAGGTGGGGGGAAAGAGCACATGCTCCTGGAGGTTTTCTTCTTTGAGAATGGGGGTAATGCTTTATCAAAGACTAATTTGAATTAATGAGCAGGAAAGATGAGGAAAATTGGATTTTCCAAATGGGCCCTTGGAAAATAACAAAAAAACTTTTGAATTTCTGGTCCAGGCTTCTCACCTGTACAAATTTTTATAAGCTAACTAAAATGTAATTAATAACTAAAAATATATAGTTATTACATTTGCTGAGCTTGCACCCTGAGTTATGTAAATCTGAATGAATTGGTACATAAGTAAACATTCAAATTTTTATGGAAATGAATAAAAAGTTAGTTGAATAGGAAGACATTCAATTGAGCAAGGGCCACCCTGTTTTTTTAAAAAAAAATTTTAATGTTTATTTATTTTTGAGAGAGAGAGAGAGAGAGCGAGCAGGGGAGGGGCAGAGTGAGAGAGGGAGACACAAAATCTGAAGCAGGGTCCAGGCTCTGAACTGTCAGCACAGAGCCCGATGCAGGGCTCGAACTCACCAACCATGAGACTGTGACCTGAGCCGAAGTGGCACGCTCAACTAACTGACTGAGCCACCCAGGTGCCCCAGGGCCACACTGTTTTTGCCGGGATATTTACAGCTCTAAATGGCTGTCCTATGGGAACATAAAATATAGAATCAAATATCTGGTGAAATTATACAAGATCTTCATGACGTCTTTGTGCGTTTTAAACGTAAGTTACTTAGACTGAAGGCAGGTCAGAATTTCAAAGCAATTTTAGATCTTTTTTTGTTGTTGTTGTTCACAACCTAATACCCTGGAAAATTCTAATTCTGGTTTTGAGTTTCTTGGAAAAATGAAAAAGAAATGCACTACGAGTGAGAAGGGAAATAGGCTCTAAGACCAACTAGGTTAAAGCCGGTAGCAACGTGAGAAGAAAATTGTTACTTTTGAATGCCGTCTTCAGATGTATTACCACTGTGCTCACAGCCTAGTGTCTAAGTTAAAAGAATAATCATAATAACCACAGCTTCAAGAAAAGGCATACAGAGGACTTCAACTGCATCTGCGATATTATATTGCTTCCGAAACATCCGAAGTAAACGTGGGGGAGGTGAGAACAATCAGGATCGTGGTGACTAAGAGCCCGGTATTTTGTTCTCCCTCTTTTATTGTCTGTTGGGAACGTCTCCGGATAAAACCCCTGCCCACGGGCTTTAGGAAGACGTGATCATTTTTATAAGTCATCAGATCGTTCCGCACACCCACTCTGATAGGGGCGTTTTGATTCACCGCTGGGGATACCACACCACAGAAGTGACACTGGAGAGTGACTAGAACCTCCCACCACTTAGTGGAGGTAGGGAAAGCGGCCAGGGCGAGTGGCAAATTTGGAGAGGCAGGAAGGCCTCTGCTGCTGGTGGCAGTGCTGTGGGCAGGCACGTGGCGGGGGCGGGGCAGAGAAAGATGGGGGTGCTCCCCCGGCCCTCAGAGTGGGTTTCCTCACTGCTGGGAGTTGCTGGGCCCCTTCTGAGGGAACCAAAGAATGCCTTTCCAAGGGTCTCGGAAAGGTGTCCCACCTGCCAGACCTCTCAATTACTGTGTGAAATTTCATGTCGAGTTTAGATTTTCAGAGATACAGGGGAGGATGCCCTGTAGGATCCTAAACTAGGATCCCTGACCCTCTTTCGCTTATAACTGCCTTCTTCTGTCTCATAGTGTGGTTTAGGTGTGAGGGCAGGAGACTGAGCTGAAGACGGCCTTACCTAAAAACATGGTGGTGGAGGGAAAGCACTTCAGAAAGTGTCCAAATCTTCCAGGGTTTTTCTCAGCCCAACACTAGTATTCTGTGAGTTGATTCTGCTGAATACGATTTATTGTGGGCCAGGCTTGGGTGTCCTCATAGCTGTCAGGTATAGTTTCAGGGAAATTTGTAATCTAGGTGAGGAGTGTTCTTGATATCCGAACACTGGGTGCTTCTAATGAGATAGTTACTGTGCTAAGCATTTCCTTCCTTGTGTGCATTATTTTATTTAACTCACACCATTCTTTAAGATACCAAGTTTCTTCCGTGTTTTGATTATGAGGAAATAGGCGAAGAGGTTCAAGTAACCTGACAACAGTCACTTGGTCCACAGTAGAGACAGGATTTGAACCCCGATCTGTCTGCTGTCACAGGTTATGATCTCTTAAAATAGCCCAGACTGCCTCCCCTTTTTTCATGCTCATCCTTGGAGACTTTAATCTTACTTTATGTACTTTCTTAAAAATTTTTTTAATGTTTATTTATTTTTGAGAGAGAGAGAGAGAGAGAATAGAGTACAAGCAGGGGAGGGACAGGGAGAGAGGGAGACACAAAATCTGAAGCAGGCTCTAGGCTCTGAGCTGTCAGCACAGAGCCTGACATGGGGCTCGAACTCATGAACTATGAGCCGAAGTCAGACGCTTAACCGACTGAGCCACCCAGGTGCCCTAAGGACTTTCTTTAGAGATGGGGGTGGGGTATATGGAAACGTAGCAGAAGACCACAGTGGCAGCTTTAGGGCTGGAGTAAGATGTCCCTCCTCTTCTCCAAGTTGGTCCCTCTGGATCCTATGTCCTCATATCTCCTTGGGGACATTTGGGGACACTGTGCATCATTGTATGGAACCCACTCTCCATCCACATCAGTGTACAAGCGTCGCCTCAGGTGTGCAGGTCTCCCTTATCTTTTGAGAAGCCCCCCTTTACCTGCCACCCGATACGGCATCTACTAGCTGGTGTGAACTTGGCATAAGGTCAGTGTAATGGAGGAAGTGTATTTGTCGTCTTTTTTTTTTTTTTTGAGTTTTATTTATTTAAGTAATCTCTACACCCAATGTACAGGCTCAAACTCATGACCCTGAGATCAAGAATCTCATGTTCTTCTGACTGAGCCAGCCAGAATGAATTTTTTTAAATTTTTAAATCTTATTTATTTTTGAGAAAGAGAGAGAGAATGAGAGAGAGAGAGAGAGAGAGAGAGAGAGAGAGAGAGAATCCGAAGCAGGCTCCAGGCTCTGAGCTGTCAGCACAAAGCCCAATGTGGGACTCAAACCCACAAACGGTGAGATCATGACCTGAGCCTAAGTCGGATGCTTAACTGACTAAGCCACTCAGGCGACCTAAGCCAGAATGAATTTTAATTAAGTTTCGTTTTAACGTAAAAAAACTGAAGCAGTATAAACTATTTTCCTATTAAATGCAAGCCTAGCATTTTTGGCAGATCTATATTTCACTTTAAACATTGCATTACGTAGGTTACCGTTGTGTTGTTGTGCATGCATTGTGTGAGTATGTATCATCTAATATTAACATAAATACATCACCTATCTAATTGGTCAGTGGATGGATTCAAGCTGAATTCCTTTTTACCTGTACAGTGTAACACTGCAATGTGTTTATTTGAATATTTTATGCAGAAAGCCCAAGTTACAGTGATGCTTAAGTGAATCATAATTGGTCAGTACCTTCAAATGTTATTATTTTAATTACAATATCTTTAAATCATTTTTTCTCGCAGTCTATGTTATAGTTACTTGTGTATAAATCTTATACCCTCTATTAAACATTGAGAATCTTAAGAAGCAGATCTTTAAGTATGGAGAACTTTTAAGTGTAAAATGAAGGCATTGGGGCACCTGGGTGGCTCAGTCAGTTAAGCGTCTGACTCTGATTTTTGGCTCAGGTCATGATCTCAGGGTTGTGGGATCGAACCTGGCCTGGGGCTCCATGTTGCTAGAGAAGAGAATCTGCTTAAGATTCTCTCCCTCTCCCCCTCCCCCTCCCCCCCCAAATAAATGAATAAACTTAAAAAAATAAAATGAAATAAAATGAAGACATACTACTGATGCAAAATGGAGTAGAGCCATAGGAGCTAGTGTTAAAACTGGAACAGGGCTGAAAAGCATATTGCAAAGAGGTAGATCACAAATTTCACAGCGAAAGGTCATTGCAGTTTGCTGAGGCAGAGAAAAATGAAAAAGCGGTTACGTGAAACAAAATGCACGTGTGTTGTCTCCATCGTATGACTATTGAGAAGTACTTCCAAAAATGAGTTCCAGAGAATATGAATCAGGTGTTTGTAAAAGAAAAAAAAAGCGGGGCGCCTGGGTGGCGCAGTCGGTTAAGCGTCCGACTTCAGCCAGGTCACGATCTCGCGGTCCGTGAGTTCGAGCCCCACGTCAGGCTCTGGGCTGATGGCTCGGAGCCTGGAGCCTGTTTCCGATTCTGTGTCTCCCTCTCTCTCTGCCCCTCCCCCGTTCATGCTCTGTCTCTTTCTGTCCCCCCAAAAAAAAAAAAAAAAAAAAAAGCGTTTGTGGTCCAGTAAGTTTTGGAGGTGATGAGTATTTTATCTCTTTATTGGAGATTCACAATGTAACTTAGCATATTGAAAGCATTGCAGGGGCACCCAGGTGGCTCAGTTGGTTAAGCATCTGATTCTTGACTTCTGCCCGGGTCATCATCTCACGGTCCATGAGTTCGAGCCCCATGTCAGGCCCTGTGCTGACAGCATGGAGCCTGCTTGGGGTTCTCTCTCTGCCCCTCTCCTGCTTGCATGCGCTCACTCCCTCTCTCAAAATAAATAAACTTAAAAAAATTAAAAAAATAAAAGCATTGCAATATGTGGTAAGAAAAATATTTTTTTTAAAAATTTTTATTTATTTTGAGAGAGAGAGAGAGAGAGAGTGCAAGTTGGGGAGGGGCAGAGAGAGAGGGAGTCACAGAATCCAAAGCAGGCTCCAGGCTCTGAGCCATCAGCACAGGGCCTGATGCAGGGCTTGAACCCACGAGCTATGAGATCATGACCTCAGCCAAATTCAGAGGTCTAACTGACTGAGCCATCCAGGCTCCCTGAAAAAAAAATTTTTTTTAACTTGATTTAACCCAGTGTCTCCTGAACCTACATTACCATTTAAAATTATGTTCTATTTTGTTTTATCTATTCAGATCACCTGCTGAAGAACGATACTGTTATTGCAGCCAAGTTTGGTGACTCTTATTCTCCTGCAGTAAAGCTCTGGGCCAGGGGTTCTTGGCTGGTGCACTGGCAGAAACTGGGCTTGCCCCCTTCTAAATAATGCAGGCAGATTGTCTGGCCTTTGATGTGATGTGAACCGAAGAATGAATACAATTCAAACTAAACAAATAAGGCTCCAGGAAGTTGAGACTATGTGGGTTGCTTTTGGCTGAGTCACTTGGAGGTGACAGTGATTCTGGAGGATAACCAACAATTTAAAAATGTGCCCTCAGATGCTGTAAGCCTGGGGATTTTCTTTTTGAGGTGTGCAAACTCCTTCTGGAATCATCTTCCTGGTTTGGGTGGTGCTTGGTATGAAACAATGGAATTTCTATGTTCGGCTCTGATAAGGAGAGAGGTGCCAACATGCATTAGGGCTGGAAAGTTACCTTCTTAAATTGAAGAAGTGCTTAGATACAGCTTAAGAGCTGTAGAATGATCTGGAACGTTTTACACAGAACGTCAATAAAAGTAACTGCAAAATGTGCACATCACGTGTTTTTAAAGACACTTCTCTGCTGCTCACATTCCCTTACATGTTATTCCCAGGCGTGTTCGGCCCAGACCCCAGCTGGGATCTCTGAGGAGGGCGGCACAGACAATTTGGGACCAGAGGCAGAGGAGAAGAAAGCAGCCTTCCAGGTAAAGGTCAGCCCTCGCTTGAAAGAGCAGTGTTGGGCGTGTAGGCTCAGGGGAAGTCTGCAGAGGGCAGCTGAGTGCTGGAAGGAGGTCGGGTTAAGTCTGGCCCAGCATTCTGCATCTAGACACGACTCTGGTGCATTTCAGCTCGGCTTCTGAATCAGTTGTCTTTTCCAGCGTGACTGTCAGCTTCTCGGTGAGCTCAGCCCTAGTCTCTGCCAATTTGGATTTAATCTATCTTGTCCTCGTGTTTGCCTTCTCCCGAGAGGGCTGTTTTCTAGCATGCGTGGACACCTCAGGCTGTGGTCCATTCGTCTGACCTGCTTGTCCGTCTCTCAGTGAGGGTACTTCGTCACCCCAAGCCACCACCATACAAATCCCCTCCCCTGCTTCTGAATGCCTCTCTGATGGGCTTCGTGTCTGTGGTTAGATCTCTCAGAGCTCTGTTTCCTTCTCTTTATTCTCAAGCCCCAGTTTGTAATAACCTTCAGACCTCCCTGTCTCCTCCAAAACTTTCTGAGCCTCATCCGGTTTTTGCAAGGTGGTGGCTGGGCACTTGTGAGCTTTCAAGATAGGGTTTTCAGACTACGCGTGCGTGGTGTGTAATAAATGCATCCCTGTTTTAATTTTGTGACACTTTACCTTGAGGGTCTACACCGATATTCCAGGGACGCTTCCCCTTGTTCAAACTGTTTGGGATTCTCCTTTTGAGTCTCCGGCATATTCTTTGGAAATCTTTCCATGGTAAAAGACCACTGTTTGTGGGCAGGCGTAATTTTTAGAGTAAAAATTACTTTGAGCCCAGAACGGTAACGAAGGTTGGTAATCATATGGGTCACGCACACAATTGGGATAAAAACAATAAAGTGAGATTTATATTATGCGATGGGTACCATACTGCCCTTAGTCCCGGGTAAGGGAGTGTCCCGATATTGGCCCATGACTTAGAGGGCCCTGCATAGATGACACACGCATTAAAAAAGAAAAGAGCAGGTGGACCGTCGATCACTCGGGGTCTAGAGCAAGCACAGTGCAGTACAACTCACATCCTTAAAGCATCTGCCCTCACGAGTTATTCTGTTCTGGCCCCAGGGAAGTACTTCTGGACAATTTCTGTGCAATACCCTTGATGTCTTTGAAACCAAAGGCAAACGCCAGTGCTGTGGGTTTATACTGCTGCCTGCACTGCTCTGGAGACAGCGGGTTTGGAGCAGTGGATGTGCTCAATACAAGAAAACAGAATAAGTGAGTCCAATGCTTTGTCTTGGAGAGCTGAATGCAATGGTTTCTTACTCCAGGAAGTATCATCTCCCAGTTAGCGTCTGTCTATTTCACCCATGTCTTCATGTTACTACTTGTGATCGAGGAGGCAGTTCATGGTGCCTGAGAATGATTTTGCAATATTAAGTATTAAGAGATTCATGTTACTTTTATTTTTTTATTTTTCTTTCTTTGTTTTTATAGAGAGAGCGCATGCACGCAAGCAGGGCAGGGGTAGAGGGAGAGAGAGAATCTTAAGCAGGCTCCACACCTGGTGCAGAGCCCAGTGTGGGGCTTGATCCCGCAACCCTGAGATTATGACTTGAGCCAAAATCGAGAGTCGGATGCTTGACCGACTGTGCCACCCAGGTGCCCCGTGTTACTTTTAAATATATGTGTAGGTCTCGATGTAACGTGTGTGAAGTATGATTCTAATGTTTTATAGTAGCTACAAATGGACATTGAAGACTAACACTGTGAGTAGCTGTATTTTTAGAAATATTTAATAACGTTTAATGAAAATCTCAAAAAAAGTTGCAACTTCAAATATTTGCTTTAAATTTTAGTATTCGCTAATTATAATTTGTAATCTGCCGTTTATATCAAAAGATGATTTTAAAAGTTTGGGGAAAAAATGACTTCTTTGGAAAGTATATATATATAAATAACTTTAGTTTTTAAATTTTTTACTTTACATTTTTATGAAAATGCATTTAAATTACATATACCTCGATTACAAATTCACTTCATTTTTTAATCTTTTAAGTTGTTACCATCAATACAACACGAATGATGTGCAAATCTTGATTAGTACAACATAACCAGAGATTTTTACTGATAGGAAGACAAAGAAATGTTCTGAAATAAATAATTTATAAATTATATGTTTTAATGTTTTTACCCATCCAAGTTTGCCAACCCATTAGCAAAATATCCAAGCGTATGAAATAATAATTAAACTCAGTTGCCTTTGATATTTTGCTGACTTCCAGCCATACAAAATCCAAAACTTTCACATAGTGTTCCCCCCCCACCCCGGCTTTTATTATGAAGGTATATTTGTCAAGTGAGAAGGATGGGACATACTTTATTCAACCGTAAGTTTGATTTATAAGTTTTAATTATTTAGCCATACGATATGTGCGTCTCAACTTAAACTCTTGCCCCAGGCTCTGCAAATGGTAGGCATGGTCTGGGGCTTTAGAGCAAACGGATTCTAATCCTGTTTGGAGTACTGCCATCATAATGGTGATGCTTCCAAAGATGACCACTAAGGACAACACTCACTTGCAGAGACATATCTATTTAAAACTACTCATTTGTCTTTATGGCAGTATTTCCTTATCGCCGGTCACACGTTCAGCATGAACAATAGATAGATGTGTTCCTAAAAGGTAATGTGCAAATTGGACTTCCTGAGTGATTTACAGGACTCACGGTTGGTCAGTTTTGTTTTTTACTTTATTTGTATCTTTTATTTTTTTAATTGATTAAAAAATTTTTATTTTAGAGAGAGAGATGGGAGAGAGAGAGCACGAGAAAGGGAGGGTCATAAAGAGAAGGAGAGGGAGACGGAGTCTTAAGCAGCCTCCACACTCAGCACAGAGCTGAGACATGGGGCTCGATCCCATGACCTGAGCTGAAATCATGAGTTGGACGCTCAACTGACTGAGCCACCCAGGTGTCCCCAGTTTTGTATTTTAGAGCAAATATTCTTAATAAAGCAAGTTATCACCTTCTAATTTACATATTTTTTGAAATCTGTGCTTGCTTTAAGTGATGGTTCAGCCCTGAACACCCATTAGAATCATCTGGAGTGGGTTTAAAAAGTTTGATGTACTGTCCCACCCCAGGAGATTTTTTTATCTAATTGGTCTGGGACAGGGCCCAGGCATCAGTATTTTATTAGTGTGCTTTTATGTATTTTTTGCTTCCAAGCTTCACTTTGAAATAATTATGAAGTCACAAGAAATTGCAAAAAAAAAATAAAAGAAAAAAGTACAGGGAAGCCCCAGGCGCCCTTCACCTGGCGTCCCCCAGTGATTATCTTGCATCACCATAGAACAATACCAATTCTGAGAAAATGTCACTCTGCAGAGTATATTCAGATTTCAGGTTTACACACGCTCGTGTGTGTGTGTGTGTGTGTGTGTGTATTTATGCAGTTTACCACAGGTGTAGATTCATGTGACCACCGCCACAATCAACATACAGAACTGTGCCGTCCCTACAAGCCTCACTCCCCGCCCCCCCCCCCCAAAACATCTGGCAACCACTGATCTGTTCTCTATTCCTATAATTTGGTATTTCAAGAATGTTATGTAAATGGGATCATACAGTACGTAACATCTTGAGATTAGCATAATTCCCTTGAGAATCATATAAACTGTTGCGCGTATCAACATTTGTTCCCTAGCGGTCCATGGAATGGACGTACCCCAGTTTCTTTAACCGCTCACCCATGGAGGGTGTATTTGGGTAGTTTCCAGTTTGGGCCTGTTACGAATAAAGCTGCTTGCTGTAAACATTCATGTAACAGGTTTTTGTGTGGAGCTTGGTTTTCATTTCTCTGGCACAAATGACCAAATGTGGCATTGCTGGGTCATTTGACAAGTGTGTGTTTAGTTTTATAAGAAGCTGCCAACGCTCTTCCAGAGTGGCTGTACATTTCCACCAGCAATGTGTGAGTAATCCAGATTCTCCCCATCCTTGCCAGCATTTGGTGGTGTCGCTATTTTTTTTTTTTTTTTTAGCCATTCTGATAGGTGTGTAGCACAATTTTATGGTTTTAAGTTGCAGTTCCCTAATCGCTAATGATACTGAACATCCTTCCATGTGCTTATTCACTACCTTTATATCTTCCTGGGTGAAATGTCCCTTCATGGCTTTTGCCCACTTTTTAATGTGGATTGTTAAATTCAAATTTAAATTTTATCATGAATTTTTGAGAGTTCTTTGTACCTTCTAGAAACAACTCCCTTGTCAGATCTATGGTTTGCAAATATTTTCCCTCACTCTGTAGCTTGTCTTTTTATTCTCCTATGTGTGTCTTTCACAGAGTAAAAGTTTTAGATTTCAATGAGACCCAATTTTTCCTTTATGGTTCATGCTTTTGGCATCAACTCTTAAGAATTCTTCACTGAGACCTAGGTCCTAAAGAGATTCTGGTCTTTTTTTTTCTTTTTTTTTTTTTTGCTAAAAGTTTTATAGTTTTGTATTTTATATATACATCTGTGATGAATCTCAAGTTAGTTTGTGTATTAGGTATGAGATGTAGCCTGAGATTTGTTTTCTGCCTATGCACGTCCAGCTGCTACAACACCGCTTCTTGAAAAGGCTGTCCTTTCTCAACTGAATGGTTCTAACATCTTTGTCAAAAACCAGTTGGGCATGTTTATGTGGGCCTGTTTTCTAGGTTTTCTTTTCTGTTCCCCATCCCTGCATCAGGACCACACTGATCGATTACTGTAGCTATGGAAGCGTTAATATCAGGTAGAGTGAGTCCTACCATTTTATTCTTCTTTTCCAAAATTGTCTTATTCTAGGGCCTTTGCCTTTCCCGTGTAAATTTTATTTTTAAGGTTCATTTTTATTTATTTTTTGAGAGAGAGATAGAGAGTGAGCAGGGGAGGTACAGAGAGAGAGAGAGAGAGAGAGGGAGACAGAGTCCCAAGCAGGCTCCGCACTGTCAGGGCAGAGCCGGATGTGGAGCTCGAACTCACAAACCAACTATGAGCTGACATCACGAGTTGGATGATAAAGCTGCTGAGCCACCCAGGCACCCCTCCATATAAATTTTAGAATAAGCTTGTTTATGTCTTCCTAGAGATCACCTCAGGAAATTTTGATTCACTTCGTCTTTAATAGAGCCCTGGCCTCAGTAATTTATAAAAGCAACACCCACACCCCCCCCCCCCCCACTGGCCAGGTGATTCTGAAGCATAGCCAAGATTGTGAACTTTGGTTTAAAGCTAGACACATCTAAACAAAAATTATTCTTGGACAGTGTGTAACTCAAGCAAGCATTGGCTTAAAAGTTTGAAGAATAGGTGGGATCTTCGAAGGAAATGGATCATGAAATGAAATGTACAGCAGTGAAATGAGAAATAGGAATCACTTAGTGGCCTGGTACAGTAGTCTCTATTAAATGCCCATCCTTGGGGCGCCTGGGTGGCTCAGTCGGTTAAGCATCTGACTCTGATTTTGGCTCAGGTCATGATCTCGTGGTCGTGGGATGGAGCCCCGTGTCAGACTAGGGTCAGCCTCTGCCTTGAACATGGAGCCTGCTCAAGATTCTCTCTCTCTCTCTCTCTCTCTCTCTCTCCCCCTCTGCCCCTCCTCCACTCAGGCTCTCTTTCTCTCTGTCTCAAAATAAATAAATAAATTATATGAATAAACACTCATCCAAGGAGGTGGAAGCCTCGGTTTGAAAAAGTATCTCAACTAATCTTGATGAAGCTCCAAAGAATGGAAAGAATTGCTCTCCGGCCACAGCATTCTCACTTGGTTTCAACACACACACACACACACACACACACACACACACAAGACTTCGGTGCTGCTGTGGCTATACCTGCTTGAGGCAAATACTCGAGACAGGCGTGGTGCAGTGTAAGAATGTGAAAGTATTCCCTCCATGCGGGTGGTGATGAGAAGACGTGTTGAAGGCTTAAAGGTTTTTATTTATTTATTTTAACGTTTATTCAGTTTTTGAGAGACCGAGCATGAGTGGGGGAAGGGCAGAGAGAGGG
The DNA here is from genome assembly GCF_023721935.1 of Panthera uncia. Taxonomy (NCBI): domain Eukaryota; kingdom Metazoa; phylum Chordata; class Mammalia; order Carnivora; family Felidae; genus Panthera; species Panthera uncia. The sequence goes on from NW_026057581.1 coordinate 8,463,365, forward strand.
AGACAGAGAATCTGAGCAGGCTTCAGGCTCTGAGCTGTCAGCACAGAGCCCGATGTGGGGCCTGAACCCACAAACCGTGAGATCATGACCTGAGCCAAAGTTGGCCACTTAACCAACTGAGCCACCCAGGCGCCCTGAAAGTATAAAGGATGTTAAAAGGTGGGTCAACTCAATGAGACAGTTTGAATCCTGAGCTGCATTCAGAAGCTTATCTGAAATAAAATCAATAATGGCAGATGTGGTAAAAGATTTGTTGTTGTTTTCTTTTCTTCATTTTTTTTTAAGTTTTACTTATTTTGAGAGAGAGAGAGAGAGAGAGAGAGAGAGCAGGGGAGGGGCAGAGGGAGAGAGAGAAGGAGAGAGAAAATCCCAAGCAGGCTCTGTGCTGTCAGCATAGAGCCCAACGCGGGGCTCAAACTCACGATCCGTGAGATCATGACCTGAGCTGAAATCAAGAGTGGGAGGCTTAACCAACTGAGCCACCGTGTTTTTGTTATTTTAACCGAAAAACGTTTTAGCTGTGTCCAGTGAGCATCACCGTTATTACATTTCTTACAATCTCCCTATAATTTAGAGCAGCCACTGGTGACTAGTGAATATATGCTTGAGGGGATATCTGCTCTCTTTAAAGGTTCTAGCCACCCCTACAATGAATACATATTCGTACCGATAGAAATGACAGAAATATTAAAGTAATACCATTTCAGAGCACATTACAGTCCTTTGTCTACCTCCAACAGCTTACCGTGTAGCTGGCACCACCAGAGTTTGGGTCTGAAAACAGTTGGGGAAAGTTGATGTTTGTGACAACACATCCATTTCTCAAGGCTGCTTTCTGCAGTGGCCCCAGGAGGGGAAACAGAAGTCCTTTTCTTCACGGTTCCTTCCTCTTGCCCCAGTTCATTACCTTCCCCTGCTGGTGAATCTCTCTCGAGGCGAAGCAAACGAGGCCACCTGCCAGCACAGGCCTCACTTTCACACCCGCAGAGAACCTTGTTCAAGACCAAGATGCCTGGTCCCCAATTCCAGCCTTTCTGACACAAAGACCTCAAGTCCGCGTTGTTGTTCTTTTTTTTTTTTTTTTTTTTTTAAAGAAACGTAATAATTTATCAGGTAGCTGGTAGTGTAGGCCCAAATGTTTACCTGGAAAACAAAACTTCTTTGAAGTTTTATTTAAAAGTGCTTCTGCAGTTTACATCATCTTAAGTCACAACATATTCGTATTGGTTCAGTTCACAGCACCTTTCTCCCGAATCTTCCATTGAAGTAGCCCCGGTCTGATCACGTGTCCTGCACGTCCTGTGGCTTTGAGACCTCTACCATATGTCACCACATGTCCTCCTTTAACGGAAGACAGTGGTGAGAGTCTCTCCTGGCTGCCCATTCTCTCTCCAGCTGCTTGTCCTATGGAAACTTCTCTGTTCTCTCAGCTGCCCTAACAATCCTCCTTTCTCACTTCTCCCAACTTCACTGAGAGTGTGATGGACCGCTTTGGTGCCCATGGATGTGCCCCCTCTTCTGGACTTGCCACCCTCAGAACGAATGAGACGGAAGCCGGCTTCTCGTCTGAAATGTCACGAGAGGGGCTCCAGGTTCTGGCCGGCCCAGGAGGCGTCCCCACTAAGAGACGGTTCTTCCCCCGACACATGTGTTGTTCTGCCTCTTCTGCTCCTCCTCTTCTGCCACCCCCTCCACCTGCCTCTGTGGCTCCCCCCTGCCACTTCCTCAGCGGTGATGGGGCATCCCTTTCTCTGTGCTGCCCAGCCCCAGAATCAGTTCCATGCCCTCGCCATTTGCCTTCGAGACGTTTAGAGAGTTGTTTTTATGAGCACAGCCGTGACAGGACTAAACAGCAGCACAGGGACTTCCACGGCCGGAGATTTGGGAAACTGAGTTACAGCTGTGGGCTTTGTCACTCACGGGCCCAAACTGACTGTTGCACTTTATGCAAGTTGGTCTTGTCCCAACTTCACCAGAAGCTCCTGAAGAGCAGGGACTGCGTCTTCTATTTTTTTTTTCACCCTATTTTCCATAAGCTTCGTTAAGATTTGAGAAGGATGGGGGTGCCTGGCTGGCTGAGTCGGTGGAGCACGTGACTCTTGATCTCGGGATGGTGAGTTTGAGCCCCACGTTGGGGGTAGAGTTTATTTAAAAAAGAGAGAATGGAGAAGGATGTTACAGATAACAGCAAGAAGAGGTATAATGTAAAGAGAAGAGCATGGGCTTGGGAGTCTGTATAGATAGAATAATGACCTCCCCAAAGAGGTGCACATCCTAACTCCCAGAACCTGTGAATTAAGATTGCAGCTGGAATTAAGGTTATTAATCGGGTGTGCTGAAACGTAGGTATGTTATCCGGGTGGGCTTGATATACTCACAAGGATCCCTCGACACACAGAGGCAAAAGCGTCAGTGTCAGAGTGACCAGATGTCAAAAAGACCTGACCGGCCATTGCTTACTTTGAAGACAGAGGGGACCCACGGATCATGGCCAATGTGAGAAGCTTCTAGAAGATGGAAAAGGCAAGCAGGTAGATGTTCTAGGGTCTCCAGAAAGGAGGGCCGCCCTGCTGACATTCTCATTTTAGCTGGGTGAAACTCATTTTGGACTTCTGAACTCCAGAATTGTAAGATAAAAATATCTGTTGCTCAAAGCCACAAAGCTTAGGGTAATTTGTTACAGCCGCGATAGAAAACTAACAGAATCTGACAGTTTCTTTATCGCCACTTAGGAGTTTTATGTGAATTTCGGCAAGCTACATGACCTCCTCATCTTCAAAACAGGCATAATGACACAAACTTTGAAGGACTCTCATCAGGATTTAGCGAGACAATAGTATGTGTACTTGGGGCACAGTAGCCACACATAGCTGATGCTTAGTGAACGTTAATTCTCTTTCCTATAGAAATGCTCGTTCCTAGCTTGTACTTGACCTAAGGATTTCTGGTAGATCATTCATGGTGAGTCAGCCTTTTCCTGAATACCCTGAGTGACAGAGAGCTCACTCCACTCATGTCGTTTTCCAAATGATTGTCGTTACAGTCGTCTTCCCCGGTTTCTATGTACTAGTTTTAGTCTGTCTTTGGAGTTAATTGGAGTAAATAGCCACACGAACCCTGCTAGCCTATAAAGTGCTTTTGTGCAAATGGGAAAAACGACTACCTCTTTTCAAGGTTTGTACTTGACTTTCCTCGGTGGGAAAATCGTCACGACAATGTGCCAGTTTGGTAGCACTAGGCACTTTGTTGCCACGGTTCACAAAATTGTTCACCATGTCTGAAGGATCCGGGATGTCTCCCAAGTGAAGGGCGCCCCCTTCAATGCAGCCCTAGGTGCAGTTCACCACGTGCACATCTAATCATGGCAGCCTTGAGTGACCACTGCTTTAGACGATGCTTTACAAGTGGGGAAACAGATTCAAATGCTTAACAAATGCCAAAGATCACATAGCAAGGTAGTGAGAAACCTTTCTGGCCTCCGACTTTCATCCAGTTCTTATTCTTTTCATTTCACGTCCTTTGTGATATCAGGTGAATGTCTCCGTGAATTCAGACAAGCGATTGGTAAAAACTGTTCTTAAGGTCAGGCCTGTTGGACAAAGAAGGGAAATCTACTGAGGGAGTCTTGGTGCCAGCAGCTTTATTTGATATAATCCCATTCTCTTGAGAAAAAGATCATTATATCCATTTTACAGATAAGGAAATAGATAGGTCAGCAAGTTGCTCAAATGCCCGAAACCAGCAAATAGTAAGTACAAAGCTGGTCTTTGCCTCCAGTTCTGTCTGAATCCAAGGGCCCATGTTTTCCTTCTCTGCCCCACGCCATGTCTCACAGGGCAGGCCTCAAATGATTCTGGATTTTGGACTTCCTGTTACCTCTTATAGGTCAATGTCAGATTTTGTTTGTGTTTGGTTGCTTCCTTCATTCACCTTTCCTGAATATTGTTTTAAAAATTCGAGTTAAATAGAGCCTGCAATTGAAACCATTTCTTTAGACCAACCCCCCCCCCCCACTGCACCTGCCACCTCCCATCTCTACCTCTTTTGGCAATCATTTGCAATTATGAAATCAGAATTCCTCTCTTGAATGTATCCCAAGAGCCTTTTTGCATTCAGAGGAGTACTTGCTGATTAATTGATAGTAGACAGTTGATGAAGATTTTTGGAATTTAATTTAGGGATTCCTAGGGAGCCAGCATATTTGACAAACCGTATAGCCGCAGGAATTTTAATTTTATCGTTGCTTTCATTTGACAATATATTATATTTATTAAAAAATTTTTTTTAACGTTTATTTACTTTTGGGGGGGAAGGGGCAGAGAGAGAGGGAGACACAGAATCCAAAGCAGGCTCCAGGCTCTGAGCTGTCAGCACAGAGCCCGACGCTGGGCTCAAACTCACAAACCACGAGATCATGACCTGAGCTGATCCTGGACACTTAATCCACTGAGCCACCCAGACACCCTGACAGTACATTTTATTTTATTTATTTATTTTTTAAAATGTCTTTAATGTTTATTTTTGAGAGAGAGAAAGACAGAGACAGAGAGAGACAGAGCACGAGCGGGGAGGGGTAGAGAGAGAGGGAGACACAGAATCCGAAGCAGGCTCCAGGCTCCGAGCTGTCAGCACAGAGCCCGATGTGGGGCTCAAACTCATGAACTGCAAGATCATGACCCGAGTCAAAGTTGGACGCTCAACCGGCTGAGTCACCTAGGTGCCCCCTCTCCCCACAATACATTTTAAAGTGCTATTTTCCTCCAGTCCCTTAACATAGGTCTCAGGAAATGAGGGAATTAGCTTTAGTGATTTTTGTCACTTCCTCCTCTCCCTCATTTTACAATTAACAAATTAACTCAAAGGGGTTGAGTAATTAAACCAAACCTGGGCAGCTAGTTGGTGAAGAGACATGAATATGAGAATGAAAAAAATGAGTTCAACTTAACAGGGATAAATACATCTGAAATTTAGAGCTAAAGTGGGCATTTGTTTTTATGAAGAGTCTGATATCCATTGTCCCTTCTTTTGGTAAGAGAACCCTAATTTTTTTTCTTGGAAAATTACTCTCCCCACTTTTTTTTTCTCCACCCACCCCACCCCACCCCCTAACCTCCACTTTCAGTCTGTGTTGAGTGGAGTGAATGCAGTCTCAACTCCACGGATGTGCACGTGGTACAGGCCTGGCCAATCAGAGTGGTGCATTCCTCGCTGGGCGCAGGGGAGACCAAGTGACTCTTCCGGAGCCGGTGAGACTCAGTCCTGGGATTACTGTTAAGAGGACAGAATCACTCGGGTTACCGAGAGGATGTCCATCTTGCCATCTTAAGGGAACTTTGCCCAAGAATTGGAGCCGTCCTAGAGAAAAGCAAAGCTTAGACAATGCAGAAGACCAGTCCTGAAAACACAGAGACCCTAGATCTAGATGTGTCTGCCGGGCGACTACTGTTAGATTTTTCTCAGTTATCTGACTAGTTAGTTATGTGAGACAATAAATCTCTGACCTGTTTTTTGTTTGTGTGTTTTCATTGAGAAAGGATACTTGAAATGAGATTTCTGGCCCTTGCAACTAAACGAAACAAATGAAAATATGATTTAAAAAAGACAGTTGATCGGTATAGGATTGGGACACAGGGCCTATAGCTATTTGCATGGAAAAGGATCTTAGTGGACATTCTTACTCATATTTAGTTGAGATCTGGTTTCCCGAAATACATAATATTAAGTCTTAGTTCTATACTGAGGAACCAAATGAAATCATGTAAATTTACTTCTATACGGCAGGGATATTATTAACCCCTAGAAAAAGCTGATGATAGGTCCCATCTACACTGCACTGGCCATGTCTCACTTGGAAGATTATTTTCAGTTTTGTGAAATGGGTTTTAAATAACATAGGGACAAAGAACACGGTCTCAGGAGGAAGGGGGCTAGGATAGGTTGAGATCTTAAAATCACAACATTATTGAAGGAATGGAAGTTTAGCCAAGGAAGTAAAGGCTTAGAGGAGAGGGGGAGGGGGCAGAGGGGAACTTTACACAGACCTTAACTGAGGTCAGTTGGAAGAAAATATATTTTATCATTTTCTTTCCTTTGGCAGAACTAGGAATAGTGGTTAAGAGTTTCAGAAAGGCAGGTTTTAACTCAACATGAGCAACATTTTTAGACAATGTGTTTTTTCCACTTTGTCTATTGTGGGCTATATGTGAACCCCATATGTTGGTTATTTTCTTAGAAGAATCAGTTGACACAGTGGTTTTGCTGGTTTTTTTTTTTAAGTTCATTTATTTATTTTGAGAGAGAGAGCACGTGCACATGTGAGTGGGGGTGGGGCAGAGATAGAGAGAGGGAGAAAGAGAAGCCCAAGCAGGTTCCTTGCTGTCAGCACAGAGCCCAACACAGGGCTTGATCCTTGGAACCTTGCGATCATGACCTGAGCCGAAACCAAGAATGGGATGCTCAACCGACTGAGCCACCCAGGCGTGCCCCATGTTTTCACTGTTTAAGCACAGTTCCTCTCCCTCCTCCAGTTGATGACTGAGAGTAGACTGTGTTGATCTGTGCTTCATTATATCTGCATGATCTGAGACAATGTTGGGTAAGAGTGTTATGATATACATTGAATAAATGTATGAGTAAAATGGTTGTTGGTTTTTTAAAGCTCTCACATCAAAAACAATGTTCTACCTGCCTTAAGACTTTGTGAATTTATATAATTGACTTAAGTCAGCAGAATGTAATTTACACTTTTCTTCTGCAATGGTATGCGCTTAGCAGGACCTAGACTCTGTCTACTAAGAAGGAATTAAATGTGGCCTCGTGTAGTTTCCGTATACTTTATACGAACTATCCCATCATATGTCATATGTCCTGTCCTACTGTGTCATCTTGATGTGTTAACTACCCCCCAAAGGCACTTCATGGAGGACTTTGTCTTATCAAACCCCATATGCAGGTACCGGGATGTTCTAGCCTGCTCAATAGGATAATAAAAAATAGAAATAGCACACTAAGAAAGGAGGAAATACACTGTAACTTTTTTAGGAAGATGATGTGATTATCTATATAGGAAACTCAAAAGAATCTTCATACAAATCAAATTAATAATAAAAATTTAAAAGGTTGCCATTTGTCAGATGATGAATCAATTCCAAGAGTAAATTGCAGCAAACAGGGCAGGTAATGTAAAAAAGGAAAATTTGCAGGGCACCTGGGTGGCTCAGTGGGTTAAGCATCCGACTCTTGATCACAGCTCAGGTCTTGATCTCAGGGTCGTGAGTGCAAGCCCTGCATTGGGCTCTGTGCTGAGTGAGGAGCCTACTTAAAAGAGAGAAGGAAGGAAGGAAGGAAGGAAGGAAGATTTACAAGTGCAGCAGAAAACATATAGAGTTGTGGAATCACCTGTTTTACCCCTGGAACTAAGTGTGTGTCAACTATACTCAAATTAAAAAATAATAATCATAAAGCTATAGGGGCGCCTGGATGGCTCAGTCGGTCGAGCGTCCAACTTCTGCTCAGGTCATGATCTCGCAGTCTGTGAGTTCAGGCCCTGCATCAGGCTCTGGGCTGACAGCTCAGAGCCTGGAACCTGCTTCGGATTCTGTGTCCCCCTCTCTCTCTGCCCCTTCCCTGCTTGTGCTCTGTCTCTCTCTCTCTCAAAAATAAACTTAAAAAAATTTTTTTTAAAAAGATAAAGCTATAAAACTAAAATAAAATTCAAATAATTGTTACCTTTGTGAGGTGGTGATGCACTGAGAAGGGGGCACATGGGGCTTCTTAAGGCATTGGCTTTCAAATATTTTGTTCACTTTTTTCCTAAAAGAATTTTGAAAAACCATGCATTTACTCCTACATTTTAAAGTGAACATCAAAAGTTTTCCATTATAAGTTGAGAGAGTTGCAAAGAGCATGTGGTAAACATTGACATTTTAAAATAAAACTGCTATATCTTGCTTTTAAAAGTACTCAGTGGAACATAAAATGGTAATAATTGGATTTTGTCACCAACCAACGGTTTCAAACACAAGTGAACAAGCTCTTAACATTAAAAAAAAGGTGTAAATCTTCCTTTTTGTCTCTTTGAATCCTATTTCTCCTCTATTTCTTTCACAAACATTTGTCCTGATACATTTGTATGCTTGAAAGTCCTTTACTGATCGATTACCTTTCAGATTTTCCCAAACAAAACGCATATAAAGGTAATTCTTGACATTCATCTAATTTCCTGACATTATAAGGCTCTAAGATAAAAAATTCTTCTAGATGGAGTTATGTTTTACAATTGTTACTATACACTTGATCAAACTCAAGTGTGTTATAAATATTGATAATTATTTAATATAAAAAGCAAAATTTACTAGAAATACATCTGTTTATAAGAATCATGATCTTATTTCTATGCTTTTAGTGAAGACAAGGGTTTATACTGGTAAGAGCTGGTAGGACTACCAGTTCATTTATTTAAAAATTTTTATTAATTGGGGCGCCTGGGTGGCTCAGTCGGTTGAGCGTCCGACTTCAGCTCAGGTCATGATCTCACGGTTCGTGAGTTCGAATCCCGCGTCAGGCTCTGTGCTGACAGCTCAGAGCCGGGAGCCTGCTTCGGATTCTGGGTCTCCCTCTCTCTCTGCTCCTCCCCTGCTCACACTCTGTCTCTCTCTCAAAAATAAATAAATATTTAAAAAAATTTAGAAAATTTTTATGAATAGAAGATAGAGGAACACCTGCCGGGCTCAGTCGGTGGATTATGTGACCCTTGATCTCAGGGTGGTGAGTTTGAGCCCTATGTTGGCTGTAAAGGTTGCTACAAAAAAACAAACAGGAGATAAACAATTATAGGCATTTTATGGGATGAAATAAGAGGAGGAAATTCATAATATAATCATGAAAATAGATTTTAATTACTACATTCAGTAACACATACCAAAATGGAACAACATTATATAAAAGTTTTATCTTTGGATCTTTCCCAGAGTTATCCTGAAAATTTTGGCAGTCCTAGAAAACATTCGAGTTACATTGAAAAGAATCAGAATCATTCTACTTCTTCAGCTGATCAACATGTTTTTATTTCCAACAAATGACACAGCCTAGGAGAGAATATTGAGAATAGCTGAAAATAAATGCTTATTTTTTAAATATGAAAAAAAAAGCCCAAGGTTTTAGTGTTGAATGTTTCTCGTCCACGTTCTCTTTGTTTTGGCCTCCTAGGACCTTTCCCCATTCTTTGAAAATGGGTCAGGGAAGAAAGAGGTAAAAATCACCATTGCTTCTTCCCCTTCCTTATTACCGTCATAGATCTGGTTTCAGCACATCTCCACAGGAGCTAAAATACTCGTTTCTAAAATGTATGCTTTACTCTTAACAGAAATACGTACAAAATGGGAAACAACACAAGCTCTGTGGGTTTACAGTACCTTGCTTAATCCTTCAGGAGACCTGGCTATCTGGAATGAGAGGGTTCACACCCCTGGACGGTGGTCCACTGTGAGATTTGCCACGGCTGCTCTGGTCACGTGGAAGGATTGTTATGAACTCAAGAGTTCTCAGGCAAATTGGCTTTAGGAGGAGTATATACGGGATTTGGGTATTGAGAAATAGACTTCCTGAAACTGGTAGGTGCTTAAGTACTCCCAGAAACTCCTTATGTACCTGAGTGGGGGTGGAGGGGTAAGGCGAAGGGGGGGGTTTTGTCTCCATTTGAAGAGCAGTGTTGATGGTATTCCTGATGTTCTGTTTCTTAAAATCGGTTGAGGGAACGTGCATACCTGCTTTACTTGACTATTTTTATTTAAATTATATATATATATATATATATATATAATTACATTTAAATTATATATATATATATATATAAAATTATATTTACACATTTGATATATGTTTCTATAAATGTAGTTTTGGAAATCTACCATGTTTGCAGGCAGTTTTATTTCTCTCCTCCCCCCTCCTCCCCCCGCCCCCGCAAACACAGGGAAACTGCAGCCCAGGAAGATTGGGTTCATAGTGACACAAGGAAGCTGAAGGACTCCATAAAAATCTGCTTTTGGCTCCTTTTTCTGCTTCCATTTTTGCTAGGACCTGCACCCCTACCCCACTTTAAATATGCCTCATAATGCAAATAGTGTATGTCCTCCTTATAAGGGGCAAGGAGTTAATGATTTCTTCAAAACAGATAACATCTAAAGAAGGATCAGGTGAGAATGACTGGATGAAGCCATCATATGCATATTCTAGACCACTGACACTGGACATCTTCACTCCAAGGTACCCTGGCTCCAAGGACAAAGGCCCCCTGGGCCTCTGGTTCCTGGATGCCTGAGGTGATACAGACACCAGATCACTGTCCTCAGGAAAAACACCTAGACCCCAAAGATGAGACTCCCTTCTTTCTTTTATGAGTCTCCCACTCTGTTTGTACCTGTATTCTCTCTATTCCTTCAACAAACTCTTTTGCCTCCTTCTGGCTCGTGCTTGATTTCCATCCTGTGCGAAGCCAAGGACCCTCTTGGTTGGTCCTATGGGACCCCCCCCCCCCCGCCCCCGGGTCCTCAGACCTGGCCTGCCTGCCATCAATAGGCGTGTGTTCCCTGAAAGGGAGATATGTGCAAAACGACCTCCAAAGGAGCTAGAAGACTGAAGGACAAAGCCAATAAGTCCAGCTTTATGAGAAATGGTTTTTTAAGGGGACTTATGGACAGAAGTATGTCTTGGGCTGTGCAACAGGAGTAGATCTTCGCAAGACCACCCCCTGCTAGACCTACTTTTATAGCCCTAGAGGCTGGAAATACATGCGGGGAGCATCCAGGAGGAGAATGTTTGAGAACAGGTGCATGCCATAGTGTATCTCCGAGGTGGATGAAGAACATTTTGCCCCTAGGGAGCGCTTAAGGATGTGGTTAAACAAAAGGGAAGAATTCGGGGTGAGGGGGGCTGCGCTCAAGAAGTTCTCAGGTCACAGAAAGGCCATCATGGTAGATTTGTCCAAGATGATGGTAATGTGGTTCACACAGTGTGACAGTGGGAAAGAACATAAAATTTTCATAGCTGGCAGGAGAATTCATCTCAGAGAGAGAACTATCTTTATGTAGGAAAATAATTAAGCCCCTTTATGGTCTAGATTTTAAAGAACTTGGTAAGCAAAGAGAAAATTCAGTATTTTACATTCAAAATAAAGGGATTTGGATAAACCCTTGCATATATGATCAAATGATCTTCCACATGGGTGTCAAGACCACTCAGTGGGGAAATGGCAGGAAGGGGTTAATATCCAGAGTTGATAAAGAACACCTATAATTCAACAATGAGAAAAGCAAATAACCTGACTTAAAAATGGGCAGAGGACTTGAACAGCCATTTCTGTAAAGATGATACACAGATGGCCAACAACCACATGAAAAGATGCTCAACATCACTCATCATCAGAGAAATGCAAATCAAGGCCACAATGAGCTATCGTCTTATACCCATTAGGATGACTACTATTAAAAAAAAAACAACTACAGGGGTGCCTGGGTGGCTCAGTCGGTTGGGCGGCCGACCTCGGCTCAGGTCATGATCTCGCGGTCCGTGGGTTCAGGCCCCGTGTCGGGCTCTGTGCTGACAGCTCAGAGCCTGGAGCCTGTCGGATTCTGTGTCTCCCTCTCTCTGGCCCTCCCCCGTTCATGCTCTGTCTCTCTCTGTCTCAAAAATAAATAAACGTTAAAAAAAAAACAACAACAACTACAGGGGCACCTGGGTGGCTCAGTCGGTTAAGCATCTGACTTCGGCCTTAGGTTATGATCTCGTGGTTCATGAATTCAAGCCCCACATCAGGCTCACCGTTGTTGGCACAGAGCCTGGTTCAGATCCTCTGTCCACCCCACCCCCCGTGCCCCTCCTGAACTTGCATTCTCTCAAAACTAAATAAAAACATTAAAAAAAAACCCTACAGAAAGTAACAAGTGTTGGCGAGGACGTGTAGAAACTGGAAGCCTTGTGCATTGTTGGTGGGAATGTAAGATGGCCCAACTACTATGGAATACAGTATGATGGTTCCTCAAAAAATTAAGCATAGAATTATTACATGATCCAGCAACTCTGCTTCTGGGTATATACACTAAAGAATTGAAAGTAGGATCTCAAAGAGTATTTGCATGCCCACTTCCACGGCAGCGCTATTCACGATAGCAAAGGAAACAAATGTCCACTGATGGATGAAAAGAAAAATGTGGTCTTTACATACAATAGAATATTGTTCAGCCTTAAGAAGGAAGAAAATCTTGTCACATGCTATTACATGCATGAGTGTGAAATAAGCCAGTAACCAAAAGACAAACATGGTGTGATTGCACTCGTATGAGATACCTAAAGCAGTCAAATTCACAGAAATAGAAAGTAGGGTGGTTACCAAGGGCTAGAGGGAGGGGGAAAAGGGAATGGTTATTTAAATTTTTTTTTTTTAAATGAGTAGGGTTCACTCATTTTTTGAGAGACAGAGAGCGAACCGGGGAGCAGCAGAGAGAGAGAGGGAGGGAGACACAGAATCCAAAACAGGCTCCAGGCTCTGAGCTGTCAGCATAGGGCCCGACGCGGGGCTCCAACTCACGAATCGTGAGATCATGACCTGAGACAAAGGTGGATGCTTAATTGACTGAGCCACCCAGGCACCCCAGGAATGGTTATTTAAAGAGTATAGACACTCCTCTGCTCAAATCCCTGCAATGGCTCCCCATTGCAACAAAGAAACAGCAGAAGTTGTGATAATGGCCTCCAAGGTCCCCATAGCCTGTTCCCCATGCTGTGCTGGCCCATCTCCTTTCTCTCTCTCCTTTCACTCACTCTGCTCCAGAGTTCCTGGCCAGCCTGATGTTTCTCCACCCTGCAAGGCCTATTCATATCTTAGTGTCTTTGCTCTAGACAGTTCCTCTTTCTGGAATGTTCTGTGCCCAGAAATCCTTAGATTCCTTCAAATCTTTGTTCAAATGTGACTTTCTCAACGTGGCCTACCTTGACCACCCCATTAAATACGTCAATGTGTAGACTCTGTTTACCCTGCTGTACTCTTATTCTATGTACTCATCATCTTCTGGCATATTCATATTATTTTTTAAATATGTTTTATGTCTTCCCCTGCTAGAACGTAAGCTCTATTGGGAAGAGTGATTTTTGTCTGTGTGTAGTTGATGTGTATTCCAAGCACCTAGAATAGTGCTTTATAAATAATGGCTCCTTAATAAATAGTTGCTGAATGTTGAATCATTCTTCACAAGAGAAAACACTGTTTCCCACGTGAACCTGGGGAGTACTAATATGGAAGGTTGCATCTTGTACACAAAAGATATCCTGTGGTCAACTAAGCTTGGTGTCCCTTTCTTGGAGACTGACAATTGACTTGATGGCCTACTAGTATATTTTTGTGAAAATCTAAGCTTGTTTTACAGGCTATTCTGTGAGAAGTGACCAATAATTATGGGAAAATGTTTAGAAATAAATTAAAGTTGCAGAAATGGCACATTAGGAGTACAGGAATAGAACTAGGGGGACAGGGGCAAATACCTACTCGGTTCTATAAATAACAGACTTCACTGTACTGTCAGCATTTAGGGCTGGCCAGCCTAATGTGCTGACCGAAGGCTTCAGAGGCTCCAAACAACAAGCTGGGTCATGAGGACTTCAACTGGAAGAAAAGAGATAGTCATGAGTCCCGCTGGCTGCATTGACTGCCAGGGAACCATCTATCCACTCATTCCAAAATATGGTTACGCTTGGCACTATCATTGGGTCAGGCACAGAACAGAAAGGGGAAGAGGAAGGTGAAAAATTCAAGAGATGAGAGAGATTCCAAATGGTCTCCAAGATGAACACAAGGGTTCATGGTTAACACATGGGTTAATGCTGTGGAGTTCGCTGAGGCCTGAGATGGCAGTAGCCTTAGCAGTGACACCCACAGTGAGGCTGAGGTGGGGGATGGAGAGAGTGGGAACCAAGCATCTCAGCACACCCAAGGGCTCCAGCCATTGGGCTAGGTCCTACCTGGCATTTATTTATTTATTTATTTATTTATGTATTTATGTATTTATGTATTTATGTATGTATGTATGTATTTATTTATTTATTACTGCAGCCGACCAGAGAATCCTGACAGCATTACCATAACCAGATAGCCTCAAGTATTGTCTTCAATCACACTTTATTATTCTTAGAACACTTCTTTGGCAGGAGTATTTGGAACATAGCCAAAGAAGCAGGAAATAAGGGGAGGGGGAAGACTTTGAATATCCAAGATAGACAGTATGGGTTTACTTAAAATTGAAATACTTCACTTCTTCAAGAACTCCTTTGGCACTCAGCCAAAGCCTCATGAAGGCAATCTATGGAGTTCACAAGATCACAGGAGAATCAAAATGGCAGGTGAGGCAGCGACAACCGGAATATGAGAGCAGAAGAGAAGACTGAAAAACTAGAAAGTAGACACAATAATTGAGAAAGTTTACTTCTTTGGGTATAATGTAGGACAAGGACAAACTCTTGATGTATCAGTGGACTCAGAGACATTGCTGCATTGTGGAATGGGTTCTTATTCACCGTAATGCCTGACTCACCAATAAAAATTCAGTTGTGATCACTAAGTCCACTTAAGTATGCAGGGATGCATTTGAGGAAGCTCTCATTCCCAAAAGACTAAAGTTAAAAATAAAATGTCAGCTCGTAAAAGGGAAGCTTCAGCTAAGAAGAGTTAATTAGTTTGTTAATTAATCTGTGCCTCCTCTAGGTTTTAGGCTCCAGTCCTGACATTTAGAAGTTGTACAAAATCATGTTTATAAATATCGTTCTGAGTATTTTTAGCTGATGGAGTTTTGTCAGCAGGCTTTATTTCTGCATTCAGTTATCAGTGACTAATTTCTTTTTTTTTTAAGTTTTATTTATTTATTTTGAGGGAGAGAGAGAGAAAGAGAGCAGGGGGAGGGGCAGAGAGAGAGAGGGAGAGAGAGAATCCCAAGCAGGCTCTGTGCTGTCAGTGCAGAGCCTGATGTGGAGCTTGAACTCATGAACCATGAGATCATGACCCTAGCTGAAATCAAGAGTGGATGCTTAACTGACTGAGCCACCCAGGTGCCCCATGAGGACTGTTTGAATTCAGTTTTGTTGTTTGAGAAGCATTGGTTGGTTCTGGCCGCTCATGTGACTGGTCTTGAGTTTCTATCAGTCCATAGTATCATGCTGCCTTCCTGAAACATGCCAGAAAAATTTCCAGGTCTTTTTGTCTGGCCTTCACAATTTGAGCATGGCTCTGTATGGGAGATTAAACAAGTGATCTCGACATCAAGACTCATTCTTCTGCAGACAAAAAACAGGCAAGGCTGACTGCCTGTAGCACCACCCCTGCCATCAGGAATGACAGGCCCATGTCACATGTGTGGGCGGGCCTCTTTTTTTTTTTTTTTTAATTTTTTTTAACGTTTATTTATTTTTGAGACAGAGAGCGACAGAGCATGAACGGGGGAGGGTCAGAGAGAGGGAGACACAGAATCTGAAACAAGCTCCAGGCTCTGAGCCATCAGCCCAGAGCCCGACGCTGGGCTCGAACTCACGGACCGCGAGATCGTGACCTGAGCTGAAGTCGGACGCTTAACTGACTGAGCCACTCAGGCGCCCCTGGGCAGGCCTCTTGATAGAGAAATGCTTTGTTTTAGAGAAGGCAATGTGGATAATGACTGAAAGCCCAGGTTCTGGATCAGATAGACATTTTTTTTTTTTTTTTTTTTTTTGGCTTAACCTCCCTTAACACAACTATGATGCTTAACTTTCTAAATTCCAGTTTTCTCGGGGCACCTGGGTGGCTCTGTCAGTTAAGCGTCTGACGCTGACTCAGGTCATGATCTCGCAGCCCATGAATTCAAACCCCACATTGGGCTCTGTGCTGACAGCTCGGAGCCTGGAGCCTGCTTTGGATTCTGGGTCTCCCTCTCTCTCTCTGCCCCTCCCCTGCTCAGACTCTCTCTCTCTCTCTCCCAAAAAATAAATAGTAAAGAAAAATAAACTCCAGTTTTCTCCTCTGTAAAATATTGATTATAGTAACTGCCACATGGGCTATTGTCACTGATAAATGAAACAACTTTTGTAAAGTTGTAGCTAATATATCAAATAATAATTATTACAAATCTACAGTTGACAGAGGATGTGAACAGAGATAAATGGGAAGGAAAGGGGAGTGACGTGTCTATGGTGAATCTCTCATATGTCTTAGAATTATAGTCCATTCTTTAGTAGCCTGTTTGATTAATCAATCATGGAGCTATTCCATTCTCTTGATATTGTGCCTGATAGTTCTTTTAGCATTAATTGTACTACAATATCACTAGAATAGAACTGTTAAGATTTAAGTCCTGTAACATTTTGTTTTCAAGATCTGAGCATAGTTGCTGCATTTTTAAGGGAAAATTTTAGACTAGATTATAACCTGTGTTTTGCTGAGCAGAAGAAAATCTGTAGATGGCTACTCTTGTCATTTTAGTTTAATTTTTTATTAAAATTTTTAAATTTTATTTATTTTTGAGAGAGACAGAGTATGAGCGGGGGAGGGGCAGAGAGAGGGAGACACAGAATCTGAAGCAGGCTCCAGGCTCTGAGCTGTCAGCACAGAGCCCAACGTGGGGCTCGAACTCACGGAGTGTGAGATCATGACCTGAGCCAAAGTCGGCTGCTTAACCGACTGAGCCACCCCGGTGCCCCTACTCTTTTCTTTTTAAATCTATGCCAATGCAAAGACCCATTTTCTGAACTTGAGGAGCATGGATTTGTTTGTAGAAGATTATGAGTGGTCTGAGTACTTGCTTCATAAATACCACCCAAACTGGCCTCCTCTTCCTTCCTGGGAGTTCGAATCTAAGTATTGATTTTATTGATTTTACTTTATTTTTATTTTTATTTTTTAAACAGGCTTCCACGCCCCTTCTGCCCTCAACCACCTCCCTTAGGCTGTCATGCTGCTCAGGGTAAGAGGAACACAGCTTCAGTTCTGGTCAGTTTCCAGAACCGTGTGATATCTGTTGAACCTGTCTAGCCTCGTGCCTCTGTGAGTGTGAATGTGGGTGTGGTGTGAATAAAGCAGAGATTGTCATCTGCTGTTAGTGACCTCCTATAACATCTCCGTGGGGCAGGGGAGTGGAGGTAGAGACTTTTTTTTTTTTTTCCACCCCTGGATGGGGGATCATAGGTTGAGAAACTCTGGCCTGAAATTACAAAGTTTGGGGCGGCTCTTTGGTGATTAAACCGCTGGAGAACGCAAGCGTGAGGGCTGAGCTGGGGAGAAGTTACCAGTGTCTGTCAGGCAGGCCTGCGGGTGGATTTGAAGATGGAGGCCACATTGACAACAATATTACGTCTGCCTGAACGTCCCTGCCCACCCGTTGGATTCTCCTTGGCTCAGTAACAACTCCCAGGTAAACTGCTGATGGCAAAAGTTTGGGCTTGGTTTCCCCGTGTATCCTGGGAGTCCGCATCATTTCCCCTTTCCCTGGATTTATTATGCCCATCAGCTCAGAGCGCTGCTTTCCTGTAAAGCTTGCTTCATCAGCTGGCATACAGCAGTTCAAGGCTTTCCGGACTCTCCAAACCGATTAATCAACTGAAACCATTCTCTGAGTGCCCGTGATACGTTTGGCTCCCTCTGGGGACAGAGACGAAGTGTCTCCCTTTTGAGAACACGTGCGTGAAAACGTGTATCAGAATGCACTAACGTAACAGAAGCACCGCTTCTTACAGAGGTAAAAGAATTCCCAAGCCAAAGGGATGGGGGGAAAGGATCCCTCCATTTGCTGATGTGACACGGCTCAGGGTCTCGCGTAGGGGAACGCGAAGAGAGGGAGCCTGGGTTCCGGGGCGCTGGTTTGCAGCCGGGTGGGGGGGGGGGGGGGGGGGGGGGGTCTCCTTGGGCCTCCAGCCCCTAGCAGATTAACCCTTTGCAGCAAGGACTGCGAGCGAGAAGGCTCCAAAGGAAAGCGCAGGAAATGTTAGCCAGCGCGCGGACTGGGAGGGGGGCGGGGAGGAAGCCGAGACTGCAGCGAGACCAAAACAGGGTGGGGCGCGGGGTGCTCCCCGGGGAGAGGCGCCCGCCCGGGTGGCCGGGATGGAGACCTCTGCGGGGCGCGGGGAGGCAGGCCGGCGAGCTCGGGAGAAGGAAGCGGACGGGCGCCTCCCGCCCCCGGGGCTGCCCGCCAGCGGCCGCAGGGCAGGGCGGCGGCGCCCGCCGGCGTCGCTCTCCCTCGCCCGGGTCGGCCCGGGCTCTGGCCCGGTGGGCGGGCCGGGCGGCGCTCGGGGCCTGGCTCCGCTTCCCCACTTTCCCTCCGTCCCTCCCTCCTCCCGGGGCCGTCCCGGGCGGCCGGGCCAATGAGCGCCGAGAGGAGGGCAGCGGGAAGCGGAGCGCGCCCGGCGCGGCCCTCCCACCGCGCCCCGGGGCCGCCGCGCCAACGCCGAGGTTGCGCCCCGGGAGTTCGCGCGGCCTCCGGCCTGGTGGCTCGGTCCCCGCGGGCGAGGCGGCCGTGCGCGCGCGCGCGCCTGGGGCAGCGGCCCGCGAGCGCTCGGGCTGCGGGACGGGGAGCGGGGTGGCGCGGGCTGGGGCCGGGGCAGCCGCCTCCCGAAGATGCAGGATGGCAGCGGAGCCGCCGTCCAGCCTCTCGTACCGCACCACGGGCTCCACCTGCCTGCACCCGCTCAGCGAGCTCCTGGGCATCCCGCTGGACCAGGTAACGGGCGGCCGGGGCGTGGGCGCAGCGAGGGACCCTCCTCCCGGGCCACCGCGGGGGGTGCGGGCTGCGGGCACGCGTTAGCCACCTACGGTCCTCCCCCCCACCCCCCAGCCCCTATAGCAGATTTCACAGCCACAGACTCGACAGGTGAGCTTTTTTACTGACAACGTTTTTGTCCTCGAAGTGTGAAAAAAATCGGTATACCCTGAAAGACGGGTTCAAATGATACATATATTTTTTCTTCTTGAGGTTTTGGGTTGCCTCGTTTCCTGTCACGAAGTTCTAAGGTATTCTGATAAATGAATCAGGTGTTTGTTTTGTTTTGTTTTGTTTTGTTTTCCATCCGTGTAGTCGAGTCTTGATTATTTTTAATTTAGATTTCTGTCCTTAAAAGATAAGCCGGCTTGGTCTGTTTCTGCAGCCTGTTGCTTGAACAGACACCTGGGTTTTAGACTTGGGTGGTGAGACTTGCCTGATCAGAGGGACAGTTATTTTGTGCCAGGTGTGATGTCCATCGGAAAGGGAGGAGTTACACAAGATTGCCATGGTTTCCCAAGGGGCTCCAGTTTATCCAGTGGGTTCATTCTTGAGGTTCTAGGCTCCCGAGTGAGTTAGGATAGTGGGAGAAGAGAGGCTCAGAGAAGTTACTTGGACTGTCCAGGAACTGTCTGCTACCGTTAAAACTGAAAATGGCAATAAAGAACAATATAATTCCTGGTAGGAAATCTGCCTGAGGGTTGAGGCTGCCTTACTCATTTTCTTGTGTCTGCAGGTGCTGTAGGCTAGATCTGCCATGTCTTTCGTGGAGAGTCAGTAAATATATGTTGATTTAAGTGGAATGAAGTGTGTTGGGAGACCGCCCATTCACCTCGGTTTAGTTTCATACCGAGGTTTGCCCCAGGTTTCTTCCTCTGCTTTTCACTACTGATCTTTTTTTTTTTTTTTCCCTTCTTTTTTTTTTTTTTCTTCTTCAAACGGGAGTATACCTGCTGCCCTCTCCACTCACATTCCTTCTGCAATGAGGAAGTGAGACCTGGACATTTGCCTTATTCACATACTGTTTACTGAGCCACCCTTCTACCTGGCTGCCTCCAAAGATCTGACTCAGAGCTCCACCTCCTGTGGCCATTTGCCTTCGCATCAGTTGCAAAATCCAGAAAGTTAACAAATGGGGGGAGGTATTAGATGCTAACTTGTGCTTTTGTAAATCAGTCTTCGATTTGTAATGAAGATGGGAGAGTCCCAGGGACTTAGGCAAAGGCAGAGATACTAACAGATTCTTTTGCCCTGAAACTGCTATATAACTCATAGCTGACTTTCCTTAAGCGGAATGTGTTTTGTACTTACCCTTCAGCCCCAGCCCCAACCCCCATCAGAATTTATTTTAGTTGCATTTTCTGTTTTAAGTTATTTGGCATTGCTAGAGAGAGGAATCTGGGGAGCATTTTTGTATGGAAAGGGATAGTTAAGGAACCCTGACAAATTACAACTGAGAGGTGCTGGTACGATATTATCAGGTGCTTTTTAACTCATCTACCCCCATCCCCAGTCTCCTGGGTTTGTCAGAGGAACCCTGTTTTTAATTTATAAACAAGAATAAAAGAGGCTTAAGGATGTTTAAGGCTGGGAGAAGGGATTTCTGGGATAAACTGAAAAAGAAAAGTGGGCCATGGGCAAGGAAGGACCCCTCCCCCCCTTCCCCCCCCCCCCCCCCCACCGCCCCATGATGTCTTTGATCTTTGGATGACCCCACCACCTTCCAGCAGGGTCACATCTGAGTGATTCTTGCTGGAAGAAGTACATATAGGGCAATGCCCCAGCTCACTTATTTAAGGCCTGATGAAAGTCGTAAACCATAAATAATGTGGTTTGAGGCTAAGTTGTGGCTTGAGAATTTGGAAGCTTCGTGTGTTTTTCTCCCTCACGCTTTCTAATGTTTATTTTTTATTTATTTTTAAGAGAGAGCGCACGAGAGAGAGGGAGTGAGGGAGGGGCAGAGAGTGAGACACACACGCAGAACCCGAAGCAGGCTCCAGGCCCTGAGCTGTCAGCACTGAGCCTGACGCGGGGCTCGAACTCACGGACTGTGAGATCATGACCTGAGCTGAAGTCCGGGCCTTAACTGACTGAGCTACCCGGGCACCCCTCTCCCTCACCCTTTCAAGGCCTTTTTAAGGTCTTAGATGTCAGACTTGACCTACTCTGCCAGCAGACTTCTTTTGTGAGTGCTTCTGTGACCGCTGGCTGGCATTCAGCCTCCTAGAGCTCCAAATGCCCCCATGGGTAAAAGGGGAAATGGCAATATGTTCTGCATTCTGGGGGCACCCGGGGGGGCTCAGTCAGTCGACTGTGTGACTCTTGAGATCAGCTCAGGTCATGATGTCAGGCCCGTGGGATTGAGCCCCACGTGTTGGGCTCTCTGCTGAGAATGGAGCCTGTTTAGGATTCCCTCTCTTTCTTTCTCTCTCTCTCTGCCCTTCTCTCCTGCTTGTGCTCTCTCTCTCTCTTTAAAAAAAAAAAGATCTGCATTTTAGAGTGGAGAAAGTTTATGCAGATGTAAAATGCTCTACATCAGGAAGGTCCTTCATTCACACAGGGTCCTGGCAGGAAACTCAACTCAGTGGGTTGCAGTGGAGACACTTTAATGAACTACATGGAGGGATGTGGGCAGCATTAAGGGACCCACCGGAGGAGGTTCAGGTACTAAGACCTGGATGCAGAAGGGGAAGGGGAAGGGGGAGGATGTGTTGTTACTGTTGCCCAGTGAGAGCTGTATCCACCCCTGCAGGCGGAAGCAGAGAGAGAGAGAGCGCCTCAGCCTTCCTTCCCTCCACCCACAGTCCTTCCGTCTCTTGCCCATCTCCGCAGTAGTCAGATCACATCTAAGGGTGACGGCCTGGGGTGCCTGGGTGATGCGGTCTGCAGGGGCTCCACTCTGGGCCCAGAACTTGGAAGAGAGAGGTAGAGCCAGAGGTGGAGGACAATCCAGGAATAAGAGAATAGTCCTCAATAAATGTTTGCTTCTGTCCCACCGAAGAGTGGCTTTTTATTGGCCTGCAATATGCTAGAGGTGACAAAACATGTCCCTTGTGTTACTTAAATAGCTCCTTATAGGCCACCTGAAGACGTTGACTCTTCCCCCCTCCCCATGTTCGCATTTCATAGCATTTCATGCTTGTATTTGTAATTTCTGCATTAAACGTACATCTGAGAATGTCTTTGGCTTCTGGGTGTCCCTGTGTCAAGTATTTTATTACTTGCAAAAAACCTAAAATATCTGTTGAGCATTCTACTGTGCGAGTGAGGAACTCATTTTTCATTTGATTCTTTCATTTATCTGTTCTGTTAACTCCCCAGGGAAGCTTGCGGGCAATCGATCGTGAGGAAACGTCTATTATTTTAATTTCCAGGGACTTTACTAGTCTGACATCTTCCTAGAGATGTTAAATGTAAAATCATCTTACTTGATTAGAAACAAGTAGAGTACAGAAGAATTCAGATGCAGAGGGTAGGAAATGGATGATGATGTAGGACCCTCCACAGGTGTGTCACAGGTGAGTGTGTGAAAATTGGATTTCTAAAACAGTGGGTCGCTGTGTATAGCAAGTATGGAGTGCCGACAACTAGTAGGGTTATTTAGATATAAAGCTTCACTTGCCCGGGATAAATTAGGTAAGAACTTTTCTTTCTCATTTAGAGTGAATCAGGGAACAAAGGATGAGTATTTGTCTTATTTTTTAAGTCATCTGCTCGTTTCCTTTTCACTTGGTTTTGGTTGTGGAATGTGACCTGATCTGCCTTTAAACTAAGGATGGCTTTCCTTCCTTCCTTCCTTCCTTCCTTCCTTCCTTCCTTTCTTTCTTTCTTTCTTTCTTTCTCCTTTTCTTTTGTTTTTAAATTTTTAATGTTTATTTATTTTTGAGAGAGAGAGAGAGAGACAGAACGTAAGCAGGGGAGCGGTAGAGAGAGAGGGAGACAAAGAATCCGAAGCAGGTTCCAGGCTCTGAGCTGTCAGCACAGAGCCCGATGCGGGGCTCGAACTCACAAACTGCAAGATCATGACCTGAGCCAAAGTCGGACACTTAACCAACTGAACCATTCAGGCGCCCGCCTTTCTTTTTCTTTCTTTCTTTCTTTCTTTCTTTCTTTCTTTCTTTCTTTCTTTCTGCTTATTTATTTATTTTTGAGAGAGAGAAAGAGAGAGAGAGAGAAGATTCCAAGCAGGCTCAATGCTGTCACTGTAACCTCCCCCCTCCCCCTGATGTGGGGCTTGAACTCAAGAACCAGAGATAATGACCTGAGCCAAAATCAAGAGTCGGATGCTTAACCAACTGAGACACCCAGGTACCCCTAAACTAAACATAACTGTCACAGTTTGTAAGACTGATTTAACCACCATGATGGATGGATATCAATGTTGTTAATTGCATGATGCATTGGATATCAATGTTGTTAATTGTTAAAACGCCTGTTTTGAAAGGAGTTTTGAAAGCTGAGCAAGAAATGGTTTCCTGACTATGAGGAATTTCCATTCTGGTGGTGGGGAGCTCTGGGGGCCAAGGCTGTTTTTATCGATTGTCCTACCAGACTTTGTATACTTTTGCATAAAGTAGCAATTCTTTGTTGAATTAGAAGTCCTTGCCTGGGTTTCATTCCCCTCCCAAACCCCAACCTAATCAGAAAAAGGGTCAAGGGAAAAATAGACCAGGACATAAGAATCCAGGAAATGATTTTGAGATTAAAGCGGCAAAGGTTTAGGACAATTAACATAAGCTTGTGTTGTAGTGTACAAGGCTGGGTGAATGAAGACCAGCTCTAAAGACCTGGCATTCTTGATGAATGGTGAGTCCAGTAGTGAGTTTCGATTATTCCACCGAGGCCTCTGACCGCGAGGTTTCTTTACTTGCCTGGAGCTTTTAGTCACCGGTTGTTTCCCTTGTCCAATCTTGGAAAGCCCAACCTGCAAGTCTCTTCTTATCTAGATCTTGCCCTTGGTTAAAAGCTCAGCTCACATTCCATAGTCATTATTAAATCAATTAAATATTTATTTAATGCTGTTAGTGCCTGGTACCTGGCCAGGTGGTACAAATACAAGGCTAAAAAGCATCAAGGCCCCTGTCCTGGAAGGGCTTGCACACCAGTAGAGGAGACAAAGGACCCATGTAAGTATACAAGTACTGTGTACTCACTGACTTGTGCAGGTGCTGACAGAAGTTTGTAGATGGTGCCCTGGTGGAACAGAGAAGGCAAAGCCATAGGACATGTTGGATTCCTGTAGAAGTTACTATTTACCTTTAACATGGTTTACAACCAAGTGGACAGCAGATCAGCCTTTGTTGGGAGAAGGGTCCTTTGCTTGGCCCACCCCCTCCACACCCCCCACTGATGCCGCCTCAAGGCTGTACCCTTGGGTTTCTGACTTGAACAATCTGCTCTTCACCTTGGGACTTTCCAGTTCATCCCAGCTCAGGATGGGTGTGGGCATATGGCAGGCCAGAGAACATCAGCCCTGCAGAGCGCTACTTTAGTTTTCTTTTTTGGCCTCAGTAGTTCCTGCAAAGTCAGATCTGCAATCCCCTTGATGCCCCCTTCTTCTGATGTCGAAAATGATTGGCAAACAGGAGGAAAATAATTTGGTTAGACTGCAGACAACAAGTTTTGAGTTTCTCCCGTGTTCCCCAAGAATTCCTTGGGGTTTGTTGGGCTGCGATGATTCAAACAGCAATAAAATAGGGTCCATCCTCAAAAATCTTGTTGGGTGAGGCAGGGACACATACGTCAATTGGTGTTGCTCATGTGCAGTGACCTGGACCAATGGTATCAGCCTGGAAACTGGTGAGAAATGTACATTCTCAGGAGCGCCTGGGTGGCTCAGTCCATTGAGCGTCCGACTTTGGCTCGGGTCGTGATCTCATGGTTCATGAGTTGGAGCCCCAGGCTTGCTGCTGTCAGTGCAGAGCCTGCTTCGGACCCTCTGTCCGCCTCTCTCTCTCTCTGCCCTTCCCCCACTCATGCTGTCTCTGTCTCAAAAATAAACGAGAAAATAAAAAGTAATGTCCATTCTCTGCCTAGTGTCCCCATCTGCTGCTCGGGGGACAGGCACAGCCCTGGGTGGTTTAATGAGCCCCCTGGGGCGCTGAGGCACCCCGAAGTCTGAGAACCACTGCTCTGCACGGCACCCTGGGATCCCAATTAATCAAGCAGAGTGGAGGGAAAGATCTATTCTTTGCGAGGGCACAAGGCATGGTTGTCAGAGAGCCTCTGGCAGGTGAGGAGTAGCACGTGTTGGGTCTTGCAGGATGAGGAGGAGTTTAGCAGGCAAAGTGGGTAGAAAGAACACACGCATAGGTGTGGACGACTGAAACCGCTCAGTTCTGGGAGCTGAGAACACGCTGAAGTGGGTTGTGGGCTGCAGTGAGTGGACTGCGGGGTCCAGGCTGGGGAAGAGAGCAGGGGTCACGTCACGAGGCAGCCGATGGACTCTGGCGTGTCTGTACCTCATCCTACAGACTGGAGCTCTGCGGACGTTTTCTATAAAGGGCCACACGGTCAGTATCTTCGGCCTCAGGCCCTGCAGCCCATCACATCTACTCAGCTCTGCCATTGCATGAGAGTAGAATAAATAATATAACACATAGTGAATCCATAATTGGGTGTGGCTGCATTCTCAGGAAACTTCACTCACGGATACTTGTAAACTGGAGTTTCGAGGGCACCTGGGTGGCTCAGTCGGTTAAGTGTCCAACTTCGGCTCAGGTCACGATGTCCTAGCTCATGAGCCTGAGCCCCATGTCGGGCTCCGTGCTGACAAGTCAGAGCCTGGAGCCTGCTTTGGATTCATTCTCCCTCTCGCTGTCTCTCTCTCTCCCCCCTGCTCTGTCCCTGTCTCTCAAAAATTAATAAACTTTAAAAAAAGTTTTAAATTGGAGTTTTGTATAATTTTTCATGTGTCAGGAAATTTTCTTCTTTTGATTATTTTCAATCCTTAAAAAAGAGAAAAAACATTTTTTTTTGCCGGCAGGCCACACAGGAAACGGGCAGTGGGCTGGGATTGGCCGAGGATTGGATTTTGTAGACCCTTGCTAGAGACGAGTTTTCCATAAAATTTGATGCATGGACATTCTTCAGAATCTACTGACATGTGTGTTTCAGGAATCCGGCCCCAACTGGTGAATCAAATGTTGGGGTGGAGGGGCTCCCCAGGTGATTTCTCTGGCCAGCGGAAGCTGGGCACCAGTGCTACCATCAAAGGGAAGACAGTGACGGACATAAGGTGTGGGAAGATTTTAATTTTGTGGAGCAGGGCAGGAGTCATACGGCCGCAGGTTGCAGGGACAGGAGGAGGGCGGGCGTTTGAGGATGGGAGAAGGCGTAGCGTTGTCTTTCTGGGATGTGGAGAAGGGGGTGTGCACGGTCCATTTAACGGGCTGCTGAGTGTAATCGACGGGCTGAAAACCACAAATTTTGCAAGGCATGAGTTTGTGCCAATATGCGATTTTTCTCTTTGAGCAGCTCCTTCTAGGAGCAAAAGCAAAAACCGTTGGGCGTTTGCAGAGAGGGTTGCTAGGCAGTTAAGAAGAAGGGGTGTTGAAAGATGCCGACAAGTACTTGGAAGTGATGGGAGAGAGAAGGGACACATCCAGAGTTTTGGAGGGACTGAGGAGTAGGTGCAGAGGAAAGGAGGCGGGTGGGGGCTGGCCTAGTGAGTGGAAGATTCCTAGTGAAGCTGTTCGGGGCAGTGATGACAGTCCGGGTGTTGTATGGTAGGGGTGACGGTTGGGTTTAGCCAGCCACCCCCGTGGACTTGGGGGGGGGATCTGGCAGACTTCCTCCCAAAGTTTGAAGCAGGTGGACTTGGGACGTGAGCCGGAGGCAGAGGAAAAGGCTGGGCGGTAACTGAGCTCTCTAGGTTGGTAGGTTCTGAGAGCATATGGCTGGACCGGAGAGGGTAGACCCACCCTCCTGTCAGGCACTAAGTCAGCTGCTCTGCGTGCATGACCTCCCTTCATTTTTTTGTTTGTTTATTTTGAGAGAGAGAGAGACAGCATGCACGCATGTGCGAGCAGGGGAGGGGCAGACAGAGGAGAGAGGATCCCAAGCAGGCTCTGTGCTGCCAGTGCAGAGCCTGACATGGGGCTCAATCCCACCAACGTGAGATCGTGACCTGAGTCGAAATCAGGAGTCAGATACTTAACCGACTGAGCCTCCCTCCTCCCCACCCCCCCCCCGCCCGCCCCCGCACCATCTCACTTCATAAAAGGAGGAGTTTGGGCTGAGTCTGGAGGGAGCACAGATTTTCTAGAAGGATGGTGGAAGAGAGGTGGGCTGAGGCAGCAAAGGGGAGGGGAATTTGGAAAAGCAGTGACACTCCTGTCTCTGCTCATCTGTTAGCACATAGTTCTCCACCAAGGCTGGGAGGGAAGGGAGAGAGCTGGGAAGGCAGTGCGGGGTTTTGGGTAGAGCAGAGGGAGGGCTTTGAGGAGGTCAGCAGAGGGAAGGAGGTCTGCATGGGACGATGAGTCACGGAGGAGGAGGAAGTCCGAGAGGCACATGGCTGCAAGTTGACAAAGGGGAGCTTGGTGGCTGGGCATGGGAATCAGAATGAATGGCAGGGTTCTGGGCAGTGGGCGCGGGCCCCTGGGGTCCCGGAGTCCTGATAAGCCTGTGGCCAGTGACCGACCTTGAACATGGAGTGCAGTGTTTCCTGGGGCTGCACAGAAACGTGGTGGAAAGTTCCTTTGTGGTTCCGAAGAGATTGCTCAACTTGCAGAAACAGTGTGCGAATACCAAGCGATAAGATGTGTTGAGGGCAAGGCTGTGAATTCCATAGAGTCGAGAGGGCAGGGCTGGTGGAGTTGGGGACTGCCCCATGGCGTGGCCCTGCGGGAGCCTGTGCACACAGAGCAGGAGAATGAGCCGTCTCCATCTGGGGGGACTCTGGGTGAGTCCAGGAGGTAGGCTGGCCCGTCTGGAAAATGCTGACTGGTGTCGCAATCTGCTGGCTTAACTTGACAATAATTGAAGAGAGGACAGAGAATTTGCAGGCGTGACCACATACTTCCTGCCATTTTAAGCAGAGGCCCAGTGGGTTCTGGAGCTTTAACCTTCCTGTCATGGAACAAGAGTGGATTCTTCCCAGCTTGGCCTCGGTTTACCTTTCTGGCTTAATGACACCGGCGGCTCTCTATATTGAATGCATGTGCTCTCAGGCCTTCAGTTAGCTGCTCTGCGTACATTATCTCATTTAACGGGTGTGACAACATTGAAATTTATGCCGCAAATTTCAATGTAAGCAGTGGGCCTACGGGGCTTTAGTGCCTTGCCGGCAGCCCAGAGGCTGGAAAGGGGCAGAGGCAGGACTTCAGCCCAGGACTGTCTGATTGTTGTGCTTCCAGGAAGTATGGCAGCCACGACTTGCTTCCCTGTGCACCGTACTGTCATCCCAGGGGACTGTTTATTTCCTATGCCTCAAATGCCGTGTGCCTTTCGCACCTGCCAGCTTCCGCCTACACTCTTCCTTCTCTCTCTGAGCCTCGTCCTCTTCCCAGTTCTCATTTCCTGTTTCATCTCCGCTGTCTCTCTGTAACCTTGGCCTTGCTGTCTCCCTCCGCTCCAGGGGCAAACGGGTCCCTTCGTTTTTTCTGTTTCTCCCCGGGACTTTGCATACCATATTGCAGGGCTTACCTTACGTCTTAGATATTAATTGGTCTTTCTGCCTTGCCTGACTCTGGGAGGCCAAATAACTGGGTTGGAATGGGGCTGCGGAGATTGGTTAGGGTGTACCTTAATCAAGCGACAAACCCATACACGCTTGTTCAACCACTGTATTGCATGTGAACCCTTGTAATACAACATGCTGCATGCTTCAGGGAGTGCCTGCACGTGCCACTGCCCGGGGGCCACCAGGCCTCTGCAGCCACCCTGCGAGCTGCCGCCTTAGGACGAGAAGGGGAATGTGCTGGGCTGGGGCCAGATGGGCCCTGCAGAATCTTCCAGGAAGAGGAAGCTGTTTGAGCAAAGTTACTGAGACTCGATTGGAGAAAAGACCAGCATTCTTCGTGGGCAGTGACTGAGGGTGAACCTTCGTCATCTCGGTGTGCTGAGTACAATGCAGGAACTTCATAAATGTTTGTTGAACAGGAATTTTATTTATGTTCTTGCATTGGAACGAATGAGTAAATTCAGTGAGACTTGGGAGCCAGCTCTTTTTACCAACTGGTTAGGTCTGTTTGTTATTTGGAGCCTGCATTTCAGATTCGTAGGCCTGATATCTGATTGGAAAGTTAATGAAGGGCCCGGTTGCTGATAGTTTGAAATTAGCCTTGGCTTGTTTAAATTCTCCATTCCCAGTTGTATTATGTGGGGTTGAGGTATGCATTCCTTGGGATTATTAATATCAGTTTTGGGCCTGTTTTCTCAGATTTGTGTGGGCAAAATGTGGACGTTTCCCGCAGCAGCCTACAATCAGGTGTCGTGTGTAAAAGATGCCCTATACCCAAGTGTTTTGTAGCATGGCCTCCGATTACATTTATAAAGAAAGGTTTCTGAAAAAGATTCTAAGGAGAGACAATCTGGAATTATGTTTTGTAGTAGCAACTTGTAAAAGGAATTCCGTATGTGTAATTTAATAACAGAACTTGGTTGTGTGCCTTCCAGAAGCTTTCTATTTTAAGTAAGTCAACCCTTTCAGTAAACAAGATAAAGGAGAAACTTGCTGTGGCCGTATTAATGGCTATTTCTAGCAATTTCGCCAAGGATCAGTGTAATACTCGGTGGGAAAAGTTAACTTCAGGTAGTTTGTACAGCTGAAAAATGTGCTTTATGAAAAGACCTCTGTCCCTTTGGGCTTAAGAAATGTGACCATCTCCCCCGCGATGAACTCTTTAACCTCTTTGTAATGTGCTTTCTGGTTCTCCCGAAGACGTGCCCTTGGTGAATCAGATATCCAGTTCCTTGTAACAGTGGGGCTGTGGTTACAACTTCCTCAAGTTGTCAGCGGTTCATCTTTTATGCGTTAGTAATCAATCGGGCTCCAAATTGGTTTTCAAAGCCCGTAACAGCACGAAAGCGGTTTTAAGTGTTGAAATCAGATTTCTGGGCTGATAGTGCTGGGGGTTTCCCAACCATCTTATTATTACAAATAGTCCATTCGCAGAACTCAGGTCCTCGTCTAACGTGAGAAAGATCGAGGGAGGGGGTAACCTTTGAACAGTTTTTGTCCCCGTGGTTCTAAATTCTGAGGTCAAACAAGTAATTAAAATCACAAAGACTGTAGTTCATCTCCTCCCAGCCCCTGATTTGTCGCATTCATCATTCTGTAGCTTTAATTTGTCAGCAAAGGTAGACACCAGAAGGTTGCTAAGGCCTAGAGGAACTAGGTCTAGAGGAACTTTGGCTAAATTCAGAAGTCCTTCTGTGAAATTTCATGAAGTGGTTTCATTATGAATGTCATAGAGTTAAAACTTCTTTTTTTTTTTTTTTTTTCTGGCATTATGTTTTACCCTGTCTTTGTTTTTATTTAGTTTTATTTATTTGTTTAAATTTTAAAAGTTAATTTGAAATTAATTTTGTGGCTTTTATGTTACTTCATTTTTAAATCTTTTTAAATGTTGATTTTTAGAGACAGAGACAGAGCATGAGCGGGGGAGGGGCAGAGGGAGACCCAGAATCCGAAGCAGGCTCCAGGCTCTGAGCTGTCAGCAACAGAACGCGACGCGGGGCTCGAACCCACGAACTGTGAGATCATGACCTGAGCCGAAGTCGGACGCTTAACCAGTTGAGCCACCTAGGCGCCCCTGTGGTTTTTACACTGTAAAAGTACAGTAAAAAAAAAATTCGTTTTCTGCCTAGGTAGCTTATATGCTTAGTATCAAAAGCACAAGGCAGAAAAGAGGATATAATGAAGGGTCCCTTCCCACACTCCCCCTGCCCCTTACTTTGCAGCTGCCCAGATCGCCTCCCCACTGGCAGCCAGTGACGTCCTTTCCGAGATGGGCTGTGCATACGTGTGTGCAGAATCTCTTTGCCTGTTTTTCTGAGAGTAGACAGTTCTTCCACTCCTTGCCTTTTTTTTTTTTTTTTTCAACTTAGTGTCTCCTAGGAGTGATTCGTATCTGTATATACAGAGCTCCTGTGACATTTGACTTGCTTTCCGCCTTTTCTGAGAGTTCTGTTTCTGTTTCCAGGAACTGCCTTGCCCCTTAGCAAGAGCATGGAGTGCCAGTCATGGTGGGAGAGGAGGTCGGGGACGGGGCTTCCCACGCTGGTGCCCCCTCCTATGTTCTCATTCCCGAGGACTGTGGTATTAAACAGCACACATTCAACTGGGTAAACTTAAAGATCAAATTGGCTTTATGCAGCCTTTCATGAGTTGGGCAGCACCCCATTTAGCAATTGGAAGGAGCTCTGACAAGCCGTAGAAAAGGAAAAAAATTTTAAATGTTTACGCATTTATTTTGAGAGAGAGAGGAGAGAGAGAGGGAGGGAGACAAAGAATCCCAAGCAGGCTGTGCACCTGCTTGGGATTGACAGGGGGCTTGACACCGTGAACTGTGAGATTATGACCTGAGCTGATATCGAGAGTCACGCAACTGGCTACCCAGGGGAAGACTTTTAAATGCAAAAAGGGTGCGGAAAAAGGAAATTATTAGCAAAGAATGCATTGTTCCAGGCAAGGTCCCCTTCCTAAGGGGACTTGAACAGTCTCTCTGGTGGGGTTATTGCATTGGTGCTGACCAGGTAATTCTGAGCTGATTAGTTAAAGCTTATATTCCTGGGGGCGGGGGGCACTTGGGTGGCTCAGTCGGCTAAGTACCTGACTGAATTTCAGCTCAGGTCATGATCTCATGGTTCATGAGTTCAAGCCCCATGAGTTCGAGCCTCGCGTTGGGGTCTGTGCTGATAGTGCAGAACCTGCTTGGGATTCTCCCTCTCCCTCTCTCTCTGCTCCTCCCCTGCTTGCTCGCTTTCTCTCTTTCTTGAAATAAATAAATAAACTTAAAAAATTTTTTTACATTCCTGGGTAATCAAAACTACAGCTAGGCTAGGTATTAAGTCTTTGCCGATTGGGGCTTAGCATAAGTGACTCCCAGTTTGGGTGTGCTCTCTCCTGCTTAACAATGGGGAGCACCGAGGTCCCCTTCCAGTAGCACACATGGTGGGGAGAGAAATTGGGGTTTGTTTCCAGTTTCTCCTCACATGGAGAGAAGTCCACTCTGGACTGAGGTATAAGAATATTAAAGACCCCTGCAATCCTCAAGTCCCAGGGATGAAAATGGCTCTGTCTCTAACTGGTGTCGGCTGTACCTCGTCAGAACTCTTGGTATGCCCATCTGCTGAAAACCTGTTCAGCCCTAAAATTCT
Source organism: Panthera uncia (assembly GCF_023721935.1). NCBI lineage: Eukaryota > Metazoa > Chordata > Mammalia > Carnivora > Felidae > Panthera > Panthera uncia. The sequence goes on from NW_026057581.1 coordinate 8,495,452, forward strand.
GTTCTTCCAGAATCTTCAATAATAGCAAGGAAGGCTTGTTTTTTGTTTTTTAAAATTTTTTATTAAAAAAATTTTTTTTTAATGTTTATTTATTTTTGAAAGAGAGACAGAGTGCAAATGGGGGAGGGGTAGGGAGAGAGAGTGACACGGAATCTGAAGCCGGCCCCAGGCTCTGAGCTGTCGGTACAGGGCCCGACACGGGTCTCGAACTCATGAACGGTGAGGTTGTGACCTGAGCCGAAGTCAGACACTCAGCTGAGTGAGCCACCCAGGTGCCCTGTAAAGAAACACTTTTTGAAGGTAAAGCCTGCAAACCAAGACTCTTTATTTTCCACTTTTTGGTGGCTGTAGGTAATAGGATTCTACATGTATATTTTACTTTTTTATTTCTGCAAATGTAATGTGTGCCTTTTGGCGAATGTTGGCTGAATTGAGTTAGCCTTTGGGGTTCTGGAATCATCTCTCTTCTTTCATCTGTTGAGGTGGAGGAAATTTTCTATGACTTTCAGAGTCCTTCTAGCTGGACTAAGAATGAAATTGACATGAGACAGATTAACGGGAGAAAATCAAATCTAATAGCATATGTATGAGGAATCTGCACAGACATGAAAATTCCGAAGACACTCAGGCCACATAAAGCTTATTTTGTGACCTCCTGAGCTAAGGAGAGGGGTAAGGTCTGGAGATACAAAGGGGAGGATGACCATTAGCAGGAAGGTGAGGAGATGTTTAGAAAACAAAGGTTGTCCTGCTATGCAAATAAATTTCTTCAGTAAAGAGGAATCTCTGTTCATAGCTCTCTTTCTGGTACTAGCTGTCTTTTCCAATGTAAATTTACACAGTGAAGGGGGAGGGAAGGAGATTTTTCTGCATCTGCAGTTTGGATTGCTTTTAAGTCAAAACAATCTTTATGCCAAAGTGGCCCCATCTTGGGGTGGCCTGACCCTGACCACTGCACCCCTTTTTTAGTGTAAAATCAGAATTTAGGAATTGGGGTGCTTTACTCTAGAAAAAAGATCATGTAAAGCAGCGTGGCTATTTCTTATCTGCTAGGGCTTGTTGAGCTGTTTTTCTTCCCTTCTCCATTCTTCTCCAAACAATACATGTTCATTTGCCTGCAGATTATTTAACGGAAGGGGAGAAAACCAGCATTTCTGTGAAATTATATTCCGAGAGTCAGTTTATGTGGAGGAAAGGACAAAATGATTTTTAATTTTTTGTTTTGCATGTAATGGTGGAGTTTAGAAAAGAGTATAGTGGTAGACTATTTTACATTTATTTTTGTAATCTCAGCCTCATTGAGCTAACATTTACCTCAGTTTTATAGTTAGCTTTACTAAGCTGCAAAACTGAAGTTGACTTACGTGGTGTTTATCTTTCTACTGAAGCATTTAGAGCATCTTTAGACATATCTTTATCTGATTGCCAGTTCTGCTATCTTAGGTTAAAGGAAGGGCAGAATGTGGCTGTAAACTAAAAATCATTTCCTCAGGATTTAGGTTGGGGCTCAATTTCTTCATACCAACGAATGAGGAATTATGAGTGTGCCCCTTTGAGAGCTGAAACCGCGGAGAGAATTTTAAGGCAGGTAGTAGGCTATGAAACTGTTTGGAAACTGACCACTTATAAGTTTGTATGAGAGCTGGAAAGCCAGATCTTGTGTACTTGGCAGCCTTGAAACTTTTATTAGACTAATGCGTGTCTAGCTTTGGTCCTCTGTTGCAGTTTCCAGAAGAATTGGAGAAGGTAGAAAAGAGCAGCGAAAATGGTTCTAAGAACAATTGAACTTGACAATTACGTGAAGTTTGCTACACAGAAGGAAATAACCTCAGGTGAAAAAGTGACTAAGGATAGCCAAAGCCACAGATCATGGAGAGCCATCAGTGAAGACCTTAAAATGCAGGGTAGGTGACCATAAGTGGGGTGTACCACTAACGCACCTCGTTTCCCCACAAAGGCCTTGAATGTGGTGGCCTTTGTTGTATTATTTTGTGATCAGCCCTCATAAACTCAAGTGAAAGGTACCAAGGTCTTAGCAGTATTTTAAGAAAAGACTTGCACATCTTTTAAAGATGGCCCTTTGCTTCGTAATAGATGGGTCACATTCTTTGGTAATTAAAAAAAAAAAACTTACCGTTTTGGAATAATTTTAGATTTATAGAGAAGTTGTAACGATAGCACAGGGAGTTTTTATGTATGCCTCACCCAGTTTTCTCCAGCGTCAACATCGTACGTGGTACATCTGTCAAAATGACAAAAAGCCAACGCGAATATATAACTATTAAATAAATTCCAGAGTTTTTGAATTTCACCAAATTTTCCATTCGTGCGCTCTTTTTATTCCAGGGTCCTGTACCTTACAGTTCACTCATTTAAAGTATACGGTTCAAGGGGCACCTGGGTGGCGCAGTCGGTTAAGCGTCCGACTTCAGCCAGGTCACGATCTCGCGGTCCGTGAGTTCGAGCCCCGCGTCAGGCTCTGGGCTGATGGCTCGGAGCCTGGAGCCTGTTTCTGATTCTGTGTCTCCCTCTCTCTCTGCCCCTCCCCCGTTCATGCTCTGTCTCTCTCTGTCCCAAAGATAAAAAAAAAGTTGAAAAGAAAAATAAAGTATACGGTTCAAAATGTTTTTTAGTATAGTCACAGAGTTGTGTAACCATTGTCACAAGCTAATTTTGGAACATTTCTGTCCCCCACCCCAGAGAAAGGCCCATGTCATTAGCAGTTCCTGTTTCTTCCTAAATCCTGCCTCTCCGTGTCTGCCCTTCCCAGTCCCTGGCAACCCCTAACCTACATTCTCTCTCTACAGATTGACCTATCCTGGCTGTTTCCTGTAAATGCAGTCATATAATATGTGTCTTTGTGATTGGCTTCTTCACTTTTCAAGGGTCTTTGGTGATTTTTGATTGGGTGCTCATGCGTCGTTGCTCTGTTGTCCTTCAACTGTGGGAATGTTTTGAGACCTGGCTTTAAAGCGCAGCCCTTTTGAAAAACATTTGGGTTCCCCTTCTGCCGGGACACCTGGGGGTATTCCCAATCCAGGCTCACTTAAATTGTACTGTCTGCTTTGGACTTTTTTTTTTTTTTTTGGGCCATACAGGGCATGTAAATTTAGGCCTCCAAACTCTCATTCTCAGGGAGTCTTTGCACGTTTCGGCTCTCCACCGAGAGTCGCGCCCCTATGAACACACACCCCACTGTCTTGGCTGTGGGGAGGGCGGTTTTCCCTAGTTAGCCGTTGCCTTTCAGGGCTTACGGAGCAGTCCTGACTTCAAGACGCGTCTTCACTTTTTGCCGAGTCTCCAGTTCTTGCTCCCGTCTCTCCGTTCTCAGCCTGCCTGCCTGGTCTCTGGTGCCCGGGCTCTGGACTGTCTGGAGCACATGCCAGATATCCTACACGTCTGATTTCTGCTTTCTTGCATTTCTGGCTTCTGAGGAATTTTCCCACCAGTTCAGCTGTGCATGAAAATGATCAAGCGTGGCAATATGAGCTCATGTTTAGCTTAACAAATATAGATGGCAGCACGTAGGAGTATTTATAGATGTGTGTATGTTCCAGAGTTAGTGTGTACACATAGTTCCTTGCGCTTTCAGCTGAAAGGGTCTGCAGGCAGTGACACTCCGTTAGCGGTGAGGACGCCTGTCCCCACATGTTGGTTTCTGATACTTTTCTCCAAAACCAGAACAAGAGCTCATGGTGAGAAGGTCCGAATGACTAGAGGTAGAAAGATTTGAGCAACAAAGTAAAGAAGGCTTAAATTGTAGGAGTATCAAGAAGTAGAAATTATAGGTCTATCATCTACCGATGATAAGCCAAAGTATAGAATGAACATCACTGAGTTCCTACTGATATAAAATAATTGAATAAGTGAATACATGGGGCAAAATAGACAAATCTCCTTGCAGAAGAATTCTTCCTTGCGGAAGAATTCCAAATGATACCGGTGGTGTAACTTTCCACTCTGCAAGTGTGGGCTGTGCGTTGTGACTTCCTTCTAAAAGGATGGTGTAGAAAGGGAAGGTGGGGCAGAGTAAATGTACAGTGCAGGAACCTAACAAACATGACCTCAGCCATGTGACAAAGGTCAGGATCCACAGTGATAATTATACTGGTAGTATGTTCCCCTTAATACGGTGTGGGGAAAGTGACACTTTATTTCTGCGATCGTCCTTTCCAAAACCCATAACCCTCTTCTAATTATGAGAAAAACCTCAGACAAACATGAGTTGAGGGAGTTCACAAAATACCAGACTAGTACTCCTCAAAGTGTCAAGGTCATCAAAAACAAGGAAAGTTTGAGAAACTGTCATAACCAAGAGGAGCCTAAGGAGACGTGACAATGAAATGTCGTGTGGTTTCCTGGATGGGATCCTGGGACAGAAAACGAGCATTACGTAAAAACTAAAGGAATCTGAATGAAGTATGTATTTTAGTTAATACTAGTGTATCAACATTGGTTCGTTAACTGTGGCAAATTGCCATACGATGTAAGATGTAAGGGGAAACTGCAGGGTGTGTGGAAATTCTCTGCAATGTCTTTGTAATTTTGTGTAAATCTAAAACTGTTCTAAAAAAATAAGGTCTATTTAAAAATTGATGCTTTTTTTCGGGGTGCCTGGGTAGCTCAGTCAGTCGGGCATCCAGCTTCAGCTCAGGTCATGATTTCGTGATTTGTGAGTTCAAGCCCCGCGTTGGGCTCACTACTATCAGCCTTGAAGCTGTCAGCGTAGAGCCCGCTTCAGATCCTCTGTCCCCCGCTCTCTGTGCCCCTTCCCTGCTTGCTCGCGCTCTCTATCAAAAATAAATAAATAAACATAAAAACATCAGGTTTTTTTAGTTTTTATTTATTTTGAGAGGAAGAAACAGAGAGGGAGGGAGGGAGAGAAGGAGAGAGAGAGAGAAAGTGTGGGAGAGGGGCAGAGAGAGAAGGAGAGAGAGAATCTGCTGTCAGCACAGAGCTCTATTCGGGACTCCATCCCATGAACTGTGAGATCATGACCTGAGCTGAAATCAAGAGTTGGGGGCTTAACCAACTGAGCCACCCGGGTACCCCAGCTTTTCATTTTTTTTACTTACTAATATACAGTGTTGTATTCGTTTCAGGTATGCAGTATAGTGATTCACCAGATCTGTACATTTCTCAGTGCTCATCACAAGTGTACCCTTAATCCCCTTCACCTTTTTTTACCCATCCCCCCACCCGGATGCTTTTTGTATTTAAAGTAGGATTGTTAGTTGTGCTGTCACTGTGAACGTTGAACTCCTCATATTGTCAGAAATGGAAGTTGGGACCAGTATGTTTTTAGAAAATTTCCTAGTCAGAAACATGGAAAGAAAACCAGTTCTGCTGGTCCATGTTCGTGCTTTAGAATTACTTTTTACTGTAAGGTTCGATTTATGAAAATCTTTGCATGTGTCTAAGTTACTTTCAGTAAAGGTGGGAGGGATTTTTGGTTCATCCTGACTCCTCAGGCTCCAAATCAGGTGACTTTAGCGAATGAATGGTTGTTTCATAAGGTAAATATTTCTCTTGTAACATCAGACAACAGAACCACCCCAAACCAAGCTCTCCATGCACTCACCATCACTCACTGAGATAGTTCCTCCTTGGAAATGCTCTTCTGCTACTCACTTCTCCATGCAAACAGCACATATTGATGAAGCCACAAGAATCTATGCAAAAATCTTATAAGGAACAATGGAATACTAACTGTATAAAAGGAGACTAGAGTTTAGACACACGCTGCGCAATTGATATTTGGGGTTCCCTCTGAGATCTGTCCTGTGAACTCACCTGGCTCTAGGGGAGTAGGAAGAAAGGTGGAATAGCATATGGGGGAGCTGGGTTCTAAGCTGAGAGCCAGTATTTATTAGACACGTATTGGACAAGCTATTTAGACATTCTGAGCCTGATTCCTGGTTTGTAAAACAAGCCAATAATATCTACAGTGAGGGGTTGTTGTGAATATCAACACCTCACCTACCTATCACCTGGGAACGCGTGTGCAGACCGGTCAGGAAACAGGTCGGTGTCATTTGCTGTCATTTCCCCATCGCCAGCTCCATCACACTTCTGAATCTAATAGGGATGCCAGTGTCACAGCACAGAACTTCAGCGAGATGGGTGTGGGTGGTGTTCGGCTAATATCCGGTGAATGGAAGAAAAGACCTGCCGTTGCAGGTGCTGGGGAGGAAGGAATTTAGGGTACTTCAAGGCAGAAAAGATGGGGCAGAGGGAGGAGTGAGTAAAGATACGGTGATGGGTGGAAGGAAAGCTTTTTTTTTTTTTTTTTTTTTTGACCGTGAGATCTAAGCTGATATGTGAGTAGGTTTCGTGTACCTAGGAAGTGTGAAAGAACTTCTTATCAGGTAAACATTACTTATCATCTGAAAATGCTGGGGTTGTTAGTTGGGGTGTGTTCACAGCCACCAGCATGGCTTTGCATGTGGGAATATTAAGAAAATCAGCTGTCTTCTAAAGCAGATGGTGAGACACAGTTTTTTTTGCTTATTTATCAGACAGTTGGGTATATAAAAGATACAAGTTCTCTTCAGATAGAAAGGAAAATGCAGCTTGATTCCCGAGGGAGTATGGGCCATAGGTATACTTATTCCACCTTATGGCATTATTTCTCCTTTCAGCTTCTGGTCGTCATGCTTATCTAGCTATAAATAAAACTTTTTACAGTGAGTGCTTCCTATATGCTGTGCTAAACACTCGGCACGGATGATCTCGTGTAAGCCACACCACAACCCTATGTGGTAAATAATATTTTCCCGGAAAAAAACGGAAGGGTATGTGACTTGTGTAAGATCCCATGGATTTTGACCCAGGAATTTAGGGTTCCAACCCTGGACTCTTATCCACTCTTGTATTTTATGTCTAAGGGTATGGAGCACAGCCTCAAAACAGGAATCATTAGGGGAATATTTGGTAAATCTGGGAATGAACTAGATAGAATACAAAGAAATTTTGCAGCTGCCCCATTTGGCTTGTGCAGTGGGGTACAGTGACCCAGGAGACATGTCTTGCTCTCCTGTGCAAGAGCAGGTGTCACAGCAGATCACGCTGTGTGGTGTAGTCACAGCTCCCCAAAGCTGTTAGCTTTTAAGAAGGACACTGGAAAACTGAGGCCTGGCTGACCGAAGGTGAGCAGGAAGCTAATTCATATGAGGATTGTTGAGGAAGAAGGGGTGTTTAAGTTAAAAGCCTCAGGAATGATAGGATAGCAGTTTTCAGATATTTGAAGAATATAGTTATTCTGTGTCCTTAGCAGAGTTAAACTCATTGGACAGAAGCTTTAGGGAGGTAGGTTTCAATTCGTCATAAAATTCCTTATTGCTGTGCGTTGCATAGATAAAAGAATTGATGACCAGTGGAGTTCACGAGTCCCCATGCCCGGCAGGATTCAAGCAGAGACTGTATGATGATGGTGCCTGTCTTCAGGAACTACACCCTTCCTTTCCTGACGTCCCTACACGCGTGTCCTGAGTTCTGTTTCGTGTCCAGCTGCCACTCCATGTGATTCTTGTTTTAGTATTAATTGCCAAATAAGTCAGTGGTTTGAGGAGCAAAGTTTCTCAGTAGGCACTTAAAGATCATGAGAGCCCAGGATGTCTGGGGCTCAGTTGGTTGAGCATCTGAACCTTGATTTTGGCTCAAGGTCATGATCACAGGGTCGTGGGTTAGAGCTCCGTGTCAGACTCTGTGCTGAGTGTGCAGCCTTCCCGAGACTCTCTTTCTCTCTCTCTCTTCCTTTCTCCAGCTCTTACCCTCTCTCCCACTTGTGTTCTCTCTCTTTTTACAATAAAATTAGGGGCGCCTGGGTGGCGCAGTCGGTTAAGCGTCCGACTTCAGCCAGGTCACGATCTCGCGGTCCGTGAGTTCGAGCCCCGCGTCAGGCTCTGGGCTGATGGCTCGGAGCCTGGAGCCTGTTTCCGATTCTGTGTCTCCCTCTCTCTCTGCCCCTCCCCCGTTCATGCTCTGTCTCTCTCTGTCCCAAAAATAAATAAAAAACGTTGAAAAAAAATTTTAAATAAAATTAAAAAAAAAAGATCGTAAGATCTCTAAATGTTAAGCAGTAGAGGAACAGATTAAATTATGCTATTTAATGGAACCATATACAAATATTAGAAGGAAGGCAGATTGAAAGATATCTATCACACTGAGTAAAAGCAAGTTGCTGAACAGCATGTATATTATGATCCCATCTCCCATTTAAATTAAAAAAAAAATCAATTTGCTCTTTCTTTCTCTCTCTGTCTTTAGTTCTGGAATGATAGTTACCAAAATGTAGCTAGTGGTCTCATCCCAGTGGCCTTGACCCTCGCAATAATCATCCAGATTATTGGGAAGGGTGAAGGAAACTTTAAAATTTTACATCTGTGTGTGTGTGTGTTTAACAGCCATGGTATTTTGGCATTTAAAATCTATAAAAAGAAAGAGCTTCAAGACCCAAACGGATGACGTAGTTGTGCAAGATGACGGGTGATGTGGCGGTTACTTTGTGGCTCACCCAGTTGTGAACCCAATAGGGTTGCAGAGGAAGATGTCAGAAGAGGAAGAAGATGGGCTGTTATGCACTTGGGTTTTGAGTATCTAGGCAAATGGGACTACTTTTGACAGGAATGAGGAAACTGGAAATAGAGGTTGATTTACAATGTGACTTCTGCTTGGGCCACATTGAGATGAGAGCAGGATTTCAAAATGGACATGTCCCGAAGGGAAAGCGAGCTGTGAGCCATCAGAGCTGAGAAGTTGGAGGTTTGGAGATCACTGGCATCTGCGGGCAGATGAAGCCAGAAAAGGTGTGAAGTTGGGGGAGGGCAGAGGGGGTGACCTGAGACCACGGAGACTCAGTTTGCCCTGGCGAGTGATCCTGCTGAGCACTGTGCACATTGGGGAGCCAGGAAAAGGTAATTGAGCCGAGTAGCTTGGAGATGGGGGAGGGGCGGGGGAGGGTGTTACAGGGGCCCGAGGTGGGAGGAAATGGATGTCTGTGTAGACCACTCAAGAGAGAAATCTGGGGACTTTGAAGAAGAGAGACAAGAAACAATGGCGGGAAGGACCAAGGGGAGTTTGGTTTTGTTTTTTAAGACAGAGGGGAGTTGTCCTTGTTTGAAGACAGCAGTGAAGACGAAACCTGGGGAGAAGAAGCTGACCGACGTGGTGGTGCAGAGTGGACTGAATGTCAGGAGGGATGAGGTCAAACCCCTGGTCAGCTGAGGACCCCGAGAGAAGGTCCGCTCTCCACCCAGGAGGTAGGGATGGACTTGACTCGCTTCAGCGTGGAGATGGGAAGAAGGTGGGGTGCTCCTGCTGAATAGCCTTGGCTTTGGATTTTGGGTGAAAATGTGGAAACTAATTTATCGGTGTTTATTGTTCGGAAAGAGTGAAGTGGATGGGAGCTTCAAAAGGTTGGGATTGGGCTCAGTGTGTCCCGAAAGGCACATCCAACGGGCCTAAGGCATCCGCAGTGGTTCAGAGTGTCCGTGGTCTACGGCACTCATTCCTAACCAGCAGTCACCATCAGAACCATCTGGGTGGCTTTGGAAACCCAGGGATGCCCGGGTCCCACCCTTGATCTTTCGGAGTCAGAATTTTCTACGAAGTCCTCGTCTGGGACTCTTAGGAATTTAAAGATTCCATGTTCCGTTCAGGAGCTGCTGGGGATATGCCGGCTGCCTTGAGGAGGAAGCGTGACTTTCCAGAGCATAAATAGCCTTGAGTACTGTGTGAAGGCTCGTCTGAGCATTGGCTCCTTGAGGGACTTGTGAAGTTTTGCGCACTTGGGAATTTCAGTCTCCCCTGGTGATCGGGCAACTTACTATTTCTCAGGCAGAGCCAGCCTTCGTATGTGCGGGTATGCGTGTGTTTACTGTTCTTAGCCTGCCGTGTCTCCTTCCAACTCAACTCCAAGGCGTGTCTGAATACCCCCCGAGTCCTTTTTCTCTGGGTGTTCTTCAGGTTCTCAGGGTGGCCTCTTATGCTCCATATGGTGTTCCCATTTCACTTTTAAATGTAGGAAGAAAACCAGCGTTCTGTTAAGTTTCTTCCTGTCTTGCCCTGACCGATGGAAATGATTCTGTTTCTGCTTACTGCTTTGTATGAATTAATCCAGGAGTCTCCCTCTTAGTGATGTGACTCTCTTTTCTTTCTTCTCGTCTGTGTTGGGGATGGAGGTTGCTGAATCTCTTCTGGTTTTGGACGTTATTTTAAATTTGTAACAATAGGAATCTGGAACTGTTTTCACAGGAGAAGTGAGAAGGAGAGGGGTGCTCTGCAGGACCCCAGCGCAGAGACTCAACCTGGAGAACACTCCCCATGAAGTGTGCGTGGAGGAGCCATTTGGCCGTGTGCAAAAAATATGTCACATATAATTTTGTCATGGGATTTTCAGAATTATCCTAATGACAATCTTATTCCCGTCCTCATTTGGTAGACAAGAGCTAGGCTCATTGAGATCAGATCACTTGCCCAAGGACACCCAGCTGGCTAGTGGCAGAACTGGTTGTCTCATCCCAATGTCTGTGCGCTTTCCCCTGTGGCTGCTTACTACCTTGTTCGTGTCTTCAGAATTAATAAGATGTGCCCACGATAAGAAGGCTAGGCCTTTGAATTAAATGGTTATTGCAAATGGAGTTGCTGGTGTTGAAACATTCCAGACGCCCTAGGAATCCTGTCTTATGTCCTTGGGAGGACTTTATGGTTGATATCTGAAATGAGCAAATTGTGATGGCCAGAGATGTTTCAGAGGAATAAACATAGGTTATTTTTATCCCCAAGATGTTTAAGTTTGAAGTCAGTGTTTCCAAACAACTTGGTAAATAGTTTTATAACCATGTTTACACGTCGCAAGGTTTTGCTTAAAGCTGAATGGCTTCTCCTTTTCTTTCCACATTTCCAAATGTGGAACTCGTTCATTAACTAGAAATCGATCATTGGGAATAACTCTAGTCTCTGTGGTTTTCTTCTCAATTTCTGGTTAGTTTATTTACTTTCAGAAGTCAGTGACTTTTTTCTCATGTGGTTTTCTTAAGTCCCAGACCCGGTTAGAGTTTAAACCCGTTTACATTGTCTGAGATGTGCCTTTGATAGAATATTCTTGTTTGTGCTCCTTCTTCAAGGGCTGCCCCAGGGCCCTGCCTCAAAGCCATGGGAGTTTAGGCTGGTGTCTATGAGTCCTGATTCAGGCCAGTGGCCAGCCGGGGAAGAGCTTGTGCAGTCAACTTATTCCAAACATCAAGCTCTTATGTTTCCACATAGTCCCACTACAGCCTGCCTCCCTCCCTCTCTGTCTTCCCTCCTCCTTTACTTTCCCCTTCCCTCCCCTCCCCTTCCCTCCCCTTCCCTCCCCTTCCCTCCCCTTCCCTCCTCTCCCCTCCCCTCCCCTCCCCTCCCCTCCTTAGCCTCTCTTTCTGTTTCTCATTCCCTCACCCTGGGTTTTAGGAATGGTGACGAAAATCAGGGCACATGGGTTTTTAAGTGCTTGGGACTGGAGAGTGAGGACAGTCGGAATGGTAGACCAGAAGCACCACTGAAAATGGACTCCCTGCTTGTGCAGCCACTATGGAAAGCAGCATGGAGATTTCTCAGAATCCTAAAAATAGAACTACTCTGTGATCCAGCAATCCCTTTTCCAAGTATATACACAGAGGAAATCAAATCACTATCTGGAAGAGATAACTGCACCCCCATGTTCATTGTGGCATTATTCATAATAGCCAAGACATGGAAACAACCGAGGTGTCCATTGATGGATGAATGGATAATGATTATGTATATACACACACACACACATATATATATATATATATATATATATATATATATATATATATTCCACTGTAAAGATACATATAGTGGAATATTATCCCCCCAAAAGAGAAGGAAATCCTGCCATTTGTGACAACATGGATGAATGTTGAGGACACTCTGCTAGGGGAGATGAGTCGGACAAAGACGAATACTGTATGGTCTCACTTATATGCAAATCAAGAAAAGCTGATTTTGTCTTCAATCACATGGAAAAGCTTTTGACTCTTGTTCTGGGGGCAGGGAGGGGTGTGGTGAAGATAGAGTACCTGTGGGTGCCGAAGCTTCCAGCAAATTCCAGCCCTCTCACCCCCATTTCCTTCCTCCCAATCACTTATTGATGTGAAGCAGCAGGTGAAGGCAGGGAGCCAGGACTGAGCTGGGATGAACTGCCTGGGACGCCTTGGGCAGGTTACCGATCTTTCTCTGTTGGGCACTGTCCTAGGTGCTAGGCTTACAAAGATGAGTAAAACTTCCTCTTTGCCTGTAGAGAACTCAAACTTAGCCAGAATATGGGCCCACAAACAAATAATTACAGACACGTGGGGGCTGCTTACCATCTAGCGATTGAGGCCCGGCCATCAGCCTTGGCTAAGTGACCGTTGCCTTGTCTGGCTTTCTGCCAGGATGGGCTTCTAACCCTGGGTTGCTGCTAGCTAGTCTCTGTCCACTTCTTGTGGATGGCTTCACTGCAGACAGTGTCCCATCCTCCTCCTGTCCCTGCAAGATGATCGTCTGCAGGATGACCGGGGATGCTGTGATCATCAGACCTGGCTTTTGCCGGCCAGGCTGGACTTCCTGTCAGTGCCAGCACCTGAACAGCCCCCTAGCATGCCCTCACCGGTGGCCCTCTTCCTGCACATCTTGCTGTGAGGTACTGGCTGGAGACCCCCGGCGTTCCTAAAGTACCTTTCAATTTTAGTGCAAGTAATGGCAAAGGTTTTGGAGCCGGGTGGCAACCCTTTTGGGGAACAGCAATAACTTGGTGGAGTCACAGCTCTTCAGGGTCCTGTTCTTAACTTTGCTAGTTAGTCTAGAGTCTTGATTTTTGTTGGGGTACTTAGACTTGATGGGACTCAGGGATGGACACCAACCAAACAGAATACCTTTTTATCCGTTCACTGTGGCTAATACAATTGACATGCAGGGCAGAAATCCTGATGTTGGGTAGTCATTCCATTCACATCCCATGTAGGAAACTTTTCCTACAAATTGCAAGTATAATCAGAAGTAAAGGGAGTCAGTTGGGTGGGCATCATGGTCATGGTGATTGAGCCATGTTAGTCAGATGGACCCAGTTGCATCATATTTGGTACCTGGGCCACCTAGTTGTGGTACCTGTTCACCCATAGCATATTCACGTACTCAAAAATTTTTTTCTTTTTCTTTTGTTGTTTAATAGAATCCTTGCAGACCTCCCCTTTCTGTAAACACATTATCTTTTCCGGGTAGGTCATAGTACCGTGGATTAAATTATCGTTTATTTTAGTTACATTCCAGCCTCAAGGACAGGGCTGCCTGCCAGATACCTTGAGTGAGAGAGTAATGAAGGGGAGCAGAGGACAGGGAATTCTCTTTGGCTGTAGTCATAGCCTCACATCTCTGGAGAGGAGCGAATGATAAGGCCAGGGGACTTTCAACGACTGAAGAGTGCTGTATGTCAACTTGTTTTGGTAAATGTCACACCAGTCCTTTCCATTGTGTTTTCCGAGGTTTTCCTCCATCAATGATAACTTATTCATTATGTTCCAGGGTTACAATAATGGTTGGGATGTGAGGGTTCGTTCCATTTTCACCCCTTCCTATGGGCTGTGAATCAATTGAGAAATACTCATAGGTCTCAGGCTGCTGGATATCAGCTTTGATACTGGGAAAGCTAAACTGGAGATGTCAGTATGGCTCTGGGGCTAACGAGAAGCTCCCACAAACCTGGATTGAGCTGATCTATCCCAGTGGCAGGTTGAGCAGCTGCCTGGGGGGCTTGCCCCTTGGTGGGAAGAGGAGTGGAAGACTGAGCAGCCTTCGGGAAGGCATCTCAGGAGAGAGTCCAGACTCCGAAGGCACTGCTCCCTCCCTTCTAGGAAGCAAGGGTCCCCCTAGTGTCAATCATACCCTCCCTTGGGCAGACTGAGTGAGGGGAGGAGAAAATGGAGAGGGTTTCTGCCCAGTGTTCTAGCAAGGAAAAGTCTTTGATTATGAGTGGGCCCAGGGGGAAAGGTTATTGGCCTGGAAAGGTTTGAATAACCTTTGATTTGAGTAAATACTCAAATTCTTGTAGCAACCCTAAAAGTAGGTCGATACTACCGTCTTATGACTGAGGAATTGGAGTAATTTGTTCAGGGTCACCCAGGTCTGTGGAAGAGAGCAGAGACTTAAATCCACGTCCCCCTGACTTAAAATCTAGGCTATATCCTATCACACCAACTTGTTTATGAGAAGTTGTGTGTGCTGCTATCCCTTCCTTAAATTCACTGTGGCTGTAAAATAATCTCCTAGTAATCCAAGGCACGAGATGGTAAATATATGTACCTGTGCCCTTTAATTGTGCTCTACATGCACAGTGTCCTCTTAGCATGACTGCTTCCTTAACTTCTCATTCCCATGCAGATATGAGCTCTCTCTGATGCTCATAAGGTTTGTGTCTCCCATGTGTGAGGATCAGCGATGCCTCTTGCTTGAGTTGTCTGTTGGCCTCGCTTCACCCCTTTCTCAAGAAGGCGGGGGCCAAGGCACTTGCTGTTTTCCTACCAAGTGTAGCATGTAGCACAATGCCTGGACCCACACAAGCTCTGTGGGATTGTTTGTTCAATTGAATAAATGTCTGGATCCACTTTAGCGTGCAAGAGAGGAGGACTAGATGGAGAGAGAAGGCCAGAAAGAGAAAGTAGAATTAAGTGGGGCGGGAAGAAGGAGAGGACAGAAGGGAGGCGATAAGAAATACATTTTATTTAGTTATTTATTATTGTTTTTTTTTTAGAGAGAGAGAGAGAACACAAGCAGGGGAGAGGGGTGGAGAGAGGAGAGAGAGAGGAGGAGGAGGAGGAGGAGGAGAGAGAGAGAGAGAGAGAGAGAGAGAGAGAGAGAGAGAATATCTCAAGCAGGTTCCATACTCAGCACAGAGCCAGATGTGGGGCTTGATCCCATGACCCTGGGATTATGATCTGAGCCAAAATCAAGAGTTGGATGCTCAACCGACTGAGCCAGCCGGGTGCCCCAGGAAAATACAGTTTAAAAAGAAGAGGAAAGGAGAGGTTGCATGGTGGGCATTTGACATGGGCCAGGATATTATGCCTCCTCTAGCTGAGACCTCTAGTCCTCTCCCTTTTTGGAGGCTCTGACAACACTTGTCTTTAGCGGAACTTGAGGAAGGCGTCACCACAGCAGTGGCCAGGGAGGCCTCTTTTGTCGCCAGAGTGTCACTCATAATTCATCTGCAGCAGCCACCCAGGTGGGAAATGCCCTCAACAGGCAAGTACTTTGGCGGCTGACAAGTAGGCAAGAGGCAAGGTTAATAAATCCACCTGGTTTCTATTTTTAGCATGCTGTTAGCACTGCCTAAAGCTGATTGGCCCAAGGTAATCATTTGCTACTTTATTCTCTTTTAATTATAGGTCTCATTAAACTCAGTTTTGGCTACATTAAACTTTAATTCTTAAATTTTAAGTTCCAGATATTTTATCGTTTTTGGTGTACCTGTAAGTGGGATTGTTTTCGTAATTTCTCTTTCTGCTGTTTCATTATTAGCGTGTAGGAGTGTGACAGATTTCTGTACATTGATTTCATATCTTGTGATCTTACTGAGTTCATTTATCAATTCTAATAGTTTTCTGGTGGAGTCTTTAGGGTTTTCTATATATAATAGTATGTCATTTGCAAATAGTGACCGTTTTACGTCTTCCTTACCAGTCTGGATGCCTTTTATTTCTTTCTCTTGTCTGATTGCTATGGTTAGGACTTCCAACACCATGTTGAGTAAAAGTGGTGAGAGTAGACATCCTTGTCTTGTTCCTGATGTCAGAGGAAAGACTCAGTTTTTCACCATTGAGTAGGATGTTTGCTGTGGGTTTTTCATGTATGGCTTTTATTGAGATAAGTTCTCTCTAAACCTACTTTGCTCAGGAGCTTTGTCAAATGCTGTTTCTGAATCTATTGGAGTGATTGATAAATGGCTTTTATCCCTTCTCTTATTGATGTGATGTATCACGTTGATTGTTTTGCAAATATTAAATCATCCTTGTATCCCAGGAACAAATTCCACTTGATTGTGGTGTATGGTTTTTTAAAATGCATTGTTGGATTTGGTTTCCTGATATCTTATTGAGGATTTGTGTATCTATATTTATGAGAGATACTGTCCTGTAGTTCTCTTTTTTTGTGTGGTGTCTTTGTCTAGTTTTGGTATTAGGGTAATGTTGGCCTCATAAAATCAATTTGGGAGTTTTCTTTCCTCTTTTATTTTTTGGAACAGTTTGAGAAGAATAAGTATTTACTCTTTAAATGTTTAGTAAAATTTACCTGTGAAACCATTTGGTCCTGGACTTTTGTATTTTGGGAGTTTTTTTTGATAACTGACTCAATTTCATTACTGGCAATTAGTATGTTAGAATTTTCTATTCTTCCTGCTTTAGTTTTGGTAGGTTATATGTTTCTAGGAATTTATCCATTTCTTCTAAGTTGTCCAATTTGTTGGTATATAGGTTTTCATAATATTCTGTTACATTTGTTTGTATTTCTGTGGTGTTGGTTGTTATTTCTTCTCTTTCATTAGCAGTTTTGTTTATTTGGGTCCTCTGTTGTGCGCAGTCTCTCTCTCTCTCTCTTTTGATGAGTCTGGATAGAGATTTATCAATTTTGTTGATCTTTTCCAAGAACCATCTCCTGGTTTCATCGATCTACTCTGTTATTTTTTTAGTTTCTGTATCATTTCTTTCTGTTCTGATCTTTACTTTTTCCTTCCTTTTGCCGGGCTTGGTTTTGTTTATTCTTTTTGTAGCTCCTTTAGATGTAAGGTTGTTTATTTGAGATTTTTCTTGCTTCTTGAGGTAGGCCTGTATTGCTATAAACTTCCCTCTTAGAACCACTTTTGCTGCATCCCAAAGATTTTGGACTGGTGTGTTTTGATTTTCATTTGTTTCCATGTAATTTTTTATTTCTTCTATGATTTCTTGGTTGACCCATCCATTATTTAGTAACATATTATTTAACCTCCGTGTATTTGTGCTCTTTCCAGAATTTTTCTTGGGGTTGATTTCTAGTTTTATAGCATTATGGTCAGAAAAGATACATAGGAATAAGCCAAAGAGGTGAAAGATGTCTACTCTGAAAACTATAAAACACTGATGTAAAAAATTCAAGATGATGCAAAGAAATGGAAAGACATTCCATGCTCATGGGTTGGAAGAACAAATATTGTTAAAATGTCTATACTACTCAAAGCAGCCTACACATTTAATGGAATCCCTATCAAAATACCAACAGCATTCTTCACAGAACTAGAACAAGCAATCCGAAACTTTGTGTGGAATTAAAAAAGACCTTGAAAGACCTTCAAGCAATCTTGAAAAAGAAAAATACAACTGGAGAATCACAATTCCAGATTTCAAGTTGTATTACAAAATGGTAGTAATTAAAACAGTGTGGTACTGTCATAAAAATGGACACATAAATTAATGGAATAATTAATTTATGTGCCTGGGTGGCTCAGTCAGTTGAGCATCTGACTCTTGATTTCAGCTTAGGTCATGATCCCAGGGTCGTGGGATTGTGCGCTGGGCTCCGCACTAAGTGTGTAGCCTGCTTCAGATTCTCTCTCTCCCTCTGCCCTTCTTCTCTGCTTGCTGTCTCTAAAAAAACAAAAAAACAAAAAACAAGTGACATATATATAATGGAATGTTACGTAGCCATAAAAAAGAATGAAATCTTGCCATTTGCAACAACATGTATGGAGCTAGAGAGTATTCTGCTCAGTGAAATAAGTCAGTCAGAGAAAGACAAATACCCTATGATTTCACTCTTAGGTAGAATTTAAGAAACAAAACAAATGAGCAAAGGAAAAAAAAAAAAGACAAACCAAGAAACAGACTCTTAACTCTAGAGAACAAACTGATGGTTACCAGAGGGGAGGTGGGTAGGGGGATGGATGAAATAGGGGATGGGGAGTAAAGAGTACACTTATCATGATGAGAGACAACAACCACCACAACCACAAAAAAACAAAAGCAAAAAAAAAAAACCAAAAACCCTCACTTGCAAGCCACCAGGGATTCTGGGACTTTTGAGCATTAGCTCCCCATTCTCCTGGGTGGTGCCATACCAATAAATTACCTTTCTTCACTGCAAAAAAAAAAAAAAAAAAAAAAAAAAAAAAAAAA